>NC_072477.1:93496801-93809685 GCF_027574615.1 Eptesicus fuscus
TGCATTATTACTAAAACGAGGGCTACCATACACCTAATACCAATATTATTACTTAACTTCATTTTCTTTAATGAATACTAAATCCATATGCTCAAGCTGCAAACTCAGATGCAAAAGAATTGATGCACAACTGACATGTAGTAAATTTATTTTTTTCCTTCCAGGCTCCTCTTAGAAAAAGAATTTGAAGCTAAAATAAATGAATGGGCAGGAAAAACTAAATTGAATGGATGAAGAAGAAATGACATGCATCTAAATATTTTCAGCTGCTTAAGTTTCTAAATTTTGTGCTATGCTTTACTTTAGAGGTCAGTTTAAAGATTAGTTGAGATAAGTGGTTTAAGATGGGGCAGGATGAGAAATCTAGAAGAATAACTGCTATTTGATGACAAAACAAAAGAAGCATAAAGAGATCACCCACAGCTCAACAGTACAGTTGTGCTGTCTGCCTACCATGACATGAGCAGACTCAAGTTCTTTAGCAATAGAGTAACGGGCAAAGGAAGAAAAACAGCAATTACACTTCTAGAAATTTCCCTTATCCTAGAGAAAAATTAGAAAAGTACACAAAGATTTACATATTCACTGCAGAGTTGTATATAAGGATAGAAGATTGGTCAAACAAATTATGCTATCACTATCCAGAGGGATATTAGTAAGGTAATTTAGAATAATGATGCATTTAAGTACTTAATAACACATAATACAAATGTTACACACTACAAGTGCAAAAGCAGTCTACTAAACAATATGAAAGATATGACCCCATTTTTGTTCTAAAAAATTAGAATACAGTTAAAGACAGGTATATACACATATATATATATATATGTATAGGTAAAATTTTTTAAGTATATCAAACTAACTGTGGTGAGATCATGGATGCTTTTACATTTCCTGTTTTTGTTTAGCTATGGTTCCTAATTTTGATTTTTTATGATATGCATATACTAGGGGTAGGTTTTTTTACGTTTTTTTAATTACAGTTGACATTCAGTATTATTTTATATTAATTTCAGATGTAAAGCATAGCAGTTAGACATCTATATACTAGTTTTATAATAAGAACAAAAGTACCAAAACATTTAATGGGCAGATATATAGAAAGCCCATTTAGGAATATTCATTGTATAGCAATTTCTATAAAGGAAAAAGAAAGGTTTGCTTTAAGAGGTCATTTGAGAATATGAAATAGACTTGTTACATGGAACTGTCGTTTACAATAGATCTAGGTCTAATGAAATTTCATCTGCAGAAAAACTCTCAGAAGTAAGGAAACTACTGACATGGAGAACAAGAAACATACTTACGGTTGAGTGAAGTCACGAGTGATGAAATCAGAACTCTTGAACAGTAGAAAGATGTCGCTGAGGGTTTTACATTTCAGAGAACTATTCATTGCTATCCAGTATGCATCCTAAATAATAAAACACATGCAACTTAGTATTTTTCCAAGTTAGTTACTATGAATGAAATGCAGGCCCATATACCAAGTTAATAATGCTTACTTCTACAAGGGCTTAAAGAAAAAACCAGGTAAGAATTTTAGCTATACTGTCAAATGTCAATTACACTTCTAAACAATGAATAGCATCACCACTGCATGCTGACACTCAGTTATAAACACAGATGTTAAAGCCCTCACCCTTTTAACTTAGGCCCAAGCACTTACCTAGGTTTTTCTGGCTAATGATGAAAGAAGGGGGCAAAAAGGTATCAGAAATGCTAAGTCTTGGGCTAGAAGACAGAGGTGTCAATAAACAGCCTGACCACTACTCTCCAAGACAAAGGAGATCCTTTCCCTTCTCCCTGTTTCTGGAGAGAGAGCTAGAACACCTGAAGTTTGATAACTAGAGCACTTAAGACCCAAGTCTATCAAATATGGGAGCGTGGAAGTGGTCAGATATTCTGAACCATCACAATTTTAAATGATGAATCATACATAAAAACAAAACAAAAAAAGTAAGAATATCAGGCACAATGGGCACAAAACTTAGTGAAACATGCCTAAAAATGACAAAATAATTGTCATTTAAAAAATATACTTCTCACATAAATAGATCAGACACAAGACAATAAAATAATTTTGAGAAGACTAATGATTATTTAAAAAACTATTCAATTATTTACAATATGGGAAAACACTGGTACATAGTAGGCATCCAATAAATAAGAAAAGAACAAATGAATAACTTAAAACCACAAATAATTTATCCAACTTAAGTGGAAAGCCTCAACCTAGTTCAGTGGTTAGGAATGATTCAAATTACTGCTCATATATAAAGTAAAAATGAGTTTCAATAACTTCTTTTAAATTTTTCCCATTGAAAAAGATGAAGAACTTGTGATTAAAGATGTATATTGAACACAGAGATTTGACTCCACTAAAACAATAGTATATACACTGAAAACCATGCAACTAAATAAACAAGACAATTATTAATTCCAGGGAAAACGAAATGTTGAATAAGAACATATAAGTAACTATAATATAGTATATATCAGGTGTTTACATAGTATTTGCATAATCATAATATTAGAAACACTAAAAACTAATCTGATCAAAAGTATGACATTGCTATGATGAGAATAGTATAATAGGAAATAAAGGTTGAATCTTTCTGTTCTAGAGTAGGAAGTCAATAATAAATACACAACATTGAAGAATAAAGAAGTAGGAGAAAATAACAAAAGAATATACTAAAATATTTGAAAGCCTCTGAGGAATAGGAAATGGTGAAGCAAAGCATGTCAGGACCTGCTGATTTTTGAAGAAAGCATCTAGGGCTTTTGAAAATTTAAACAATGTATACATGTTATTAACTTTAATAAGTGAAAATAAACATTAGATTAAATAAATCTCATTCATTTTAGAATAAAGATAAGCATGAGATGATTTCTGAAAATGCAAAGAAGACTTTGATTTCTTTCAATGACCTTTGCTGTCATAAAACTGTTTTCTATTGGATTAGAAAAAAATAGTAAATTTTCCACAGACCTTAACTTAAAAAAAATCTTGTTGATGAAATGTTAAAATAATAAAACAACGTAAGAAGGTATCAGTTGATTTCTCAAACTGCTCTATTTCTAGATCCTGTGACATTTAAATTTTATTCCTTTTCAATAGAGCAAAATCTTTGTTAAACTGAACAGCTGAAGTTTTGAAAAGGACATAACATAGATTTCCTCATATTTCTAGCATGATCAGCAGCACAAGAGATTGAAACTGTCTTTTGGCAAAATGCACAGTACTTTACAGAGCCAGGAAAGTGTACTACAAAATCAGGAAAATAAAATAACAAGGGAAAATAAAAATAAATTCCATGGCATTTTCCCTAGAATTAGGAATGTAATGAGCCCTTCTGTGGGGACATAAAGTGAAATGAACAGCAAGGCAAAGAATACTCAAACAACGAGCGATTTACTGATGTGGCCTACCCTTGGGGCACTCCAGTTAAGCTTAGGAAATACACTGCCCCCCAGGGAATTGATAGCTTCTTGGACTGTCGTGGTGAACTCAGGAAACTCCGGTGCCTAAAGAGAAAAAGAAATTATTTGGGCAAGTCAATATCATCACAATAAATATATAAAACATGATCAAAGTCTCAAGGTAAACTATTTAGGGTGTTAAAAAGTAATTCAGAATACAAATCACTATCAGAATTCTGAACTCAGTTAAACAGAATCCATGATCAAATAACATTTGCCAAAAAGGGGAAATGTGCCCGAATGTCACTTTCCAAAACAAATAAAACCCATAAACTAAAGAGACAGATGTCACAAGGCACCTGGGGATTTGAGGAAGGAAATGGTTCTTTAACACCTACATAAAACCAGTTTTTATTAAGTGAAAAGAGATAGACTGAGTATCACCTGTACATTTAGTCCAATTCTCAGAAATAACTCCTGACATTTAAAGGTCCAGACGCCTTTTCATTTGCAGGAACAGATTCTTGGATAAATCCCATAAAAGGTTTCATGAGAATGAGAATAAATTATGTGATAAAACTATATTTAAACACTACTATTTCCTGACAAGTTTTAATATAAACGAACCTCAGAAACAGAATCTTGGTGAAATTAAAGTGTTCTTTCTTTTTTGGTTGATTTGAAAAATTCGTATCTTATATAAGTAAGAAACCAAAACATTCTAAGTGATTTCAGCCAGGAAGTAAATAGAACTACTGTTGTGAAGGAACTTAAATGCGATTAATATGCTTTGCCTCAAGCCTATGTCACTATGAAAGGAACACACAAAAACAAAGTACAGAAAAGAGGAATGAGAGATGTGAAGTAGAGCCTGCAGGAGAGACAGAACACAAATATATTAACAGATACTCAACAAAGTCACAGGTATCCCTTAATATATGCTGCCATCTACTGGGCAGCTTCAAATTCTGAAAAATCCAGTAATAACAAGTTCTTCCATAGAGGGGAAAAAGTTAAAACAGGTCTAAAAATAGCTAAACTACACATTGCAAAATAAATCAAATGGCTTATACCATGATTTTCAACCAGTGTGCTGCGCATACTGCATGAGGCACACTGATGTGCTACAACAATTTTTAAAACAGCAATACCTTAACTAAGACCTTGTCTATACAAAAAGAAATAGACAGCCAGTTTGAAAGGGAATTGCCATGGACTAGAACAAAGAATATCCTTACATGATATTATTCTACACTGTCATTAAAATTTTTCCCAGATTTGGATCACCCCCATTACTTATAATAGTTCCTCGCACCCGTGGGGATAAAAAAAAAAAATCATCTGTTTGGTGCTTGGAGACAAACGTAACACATCTCTAGATATTTTAAAATTACAACAGCATATTATACAATTACCCCAAACAAACTTACAAACTAATTCTTTGAATGTCTGGCAGCAATTTAAAAAGGACATGAAAGGGTTTAATCCCTTCCACTGTGTAGAGGGCCCCCTGGGAAGGCACCTGAGCATTCTAAATTGGCCCCTCTTGCCCTTTTGGCCTAGAGGGACCCGCTTCTCACAATCCAATTGTCCACAGCTGTTGCCTGAGCTTCTGTTCATGCCAAGGTTGAAACCTCGTGATGGCTGGTACCATGGATCTGTCTCTCGCCCAGTGGGGTGAGCTGGGCCTCCTTGGAGAAGAAACCTGGGTTCCACAAGATATGTGATCAGTGCTGGGACCCTACCAGCAGGCGAGGGGATCCCAAGGCAGGTGCTGGGCGTGGAGGCCATGGAGGCATAGGCGACCAAGGAGACAGAACTAAACCTCACATCACCCTGCTTGGCCCCGGAGGATGGCTGGTTAGCCAGAGACGGGTAAGATTCCTCAGGGAAGGAACAACCTAAGACAGGCACAGTCGCATAGGGGCCATCAGGAGAGAACTTGGGGGTCAACAGAGGTGGGGCACAGGCCTTCACCTCCCCACGTTTGCAGGGGCCTGAACCCTCACCCCTGCTGAGGGAGATCTCCTGCCCCTATGGCTGCTCAGCTTCACATGCCCAGCTCAAATCGGGACCCAGGTAACAGAGACTTGGCCAACAGCAGATGCCCTCTCACTGCAACAAGACTTAATGGAGATGTCTTGCACCCATGATCCGGGGAACTGGGGTCTATGATATCTAAATCCAGCCTAGCACCAGGAATGCTCAGGGCCTACTCAAGAAGGCAAATAATCCTCTCCACTAATAATTACAGGGTAAAACAAGATGGTTGTTAGAGTATTAAATTTGACAGTAAAATAGTAGTCAAATTTTCAGACTAATTTAAATTGGCCAATCAAAATAAGCAAATACTCCAGAAAAATCAATTGTACTGGACAAAAAAGCTGTTCCTAAAGTGTTAACTAAAATTTTTATTGGTAGTTCATCTCATGGTAAAATTGTGTAACATATAATGAACCTAAAGCAGTCACATTTTAGTGCAAAAAAAGTAAAATTTAAAAGCTATCAAGATTACAGCATAAAATTTCCAAAAGCCTCCCAATATTTAAACCAAAAAAGGGGGGATAGTAGAAGAATATCATGTAAGGAAAAATATCCTGTAAATAAATTACATCTAGAAAATTTTTACTTTAGAAAATTAACTTTCATTTGTAATGCTAACAGCAAGACACCCAGGTAAAACATACATGGTGTCAAAACAAGCCAAAGGAAAATCATTTGGGCAAAAAAATGAAAAAGGATCGCAAGTCAAATTTATAGAAAATATTCCTTTATTAACTTTTGGTCGAGAATATGTTTGTATATTTTCAGAAAACAACTCCAAGACCATGTGGATTCCTGCATCAGAGAGGAATTGACAGGAGTGCTCCAGCCATGAAGTCAGAAGAGAAACAGTCCAGAGATGGAAGACGCTGACCATGCCTTGCCATACTAGCAGTCAGCAGATGTGTGTCACTGCAGATTGCCCAGGACCAAACCAGAGAGGGTCGGACCTGCATTACCACCATTTGTCCACCATCCAGAACTGAAATATCATTGCTGTTATGTACACATAAACAACTGTTGGACATAGAAATCGGGACTCAAAAGAACTGTTGGCCCAGAAAGAAACTCACTATAGACTGATTCATTTGCCTCTCAGCATAACCATTATTGCTTGTCTCATTTTCAGTTCCTATAAGTGTATTCCTGGTATCACATGAGCTCACTCATCTAGGGGAAAAGATGAACAACATAGACTGAAGAACAAGAACAGCATTGATCAGACTGTCAGACCTCAGAGGGAAGGTAGGGGAGGGTGGGGACAAGGGAGATAGATCAACCAAAGGATTTGTGTGCTTGCATATGAGCCTAACCAGTGATCACAGACAACAGGGGGATGGGGGCATGTGTGTGGAGGGGTTTGGGATGGGAATGGGGGGGGGGGGGGCCTTGATGACAAATATGTGATACCTTAATCAATAAAGTAATTAAAAAAATAAATAAAACAGCAATACCTGACTATTTAATCAGGGGCATTGACCTCTTTTCCCTCAGACTATCAAATTTAAAAATACAACAGTCAACACAATAGCCATCTGGTGTGAATTAATCAAAATTATACTTAATTATTTTGGTCAGATCGGCAAAAACAATATTTTTGGTGTGTCACAGGATTTTAGTAATTAAGTTTATGTGCACCCTGAGATGAAAAAGGCTGAAAAGTCATCTACAATAATAAAAGCATAATATGCTAATTAGACCTGACGTCCTTGTCCTTCTGGACGAAGCCCAGGACCCGGGTGCCAGAGGGAAGCCAGTGCGGGCAGCCAGGGAAAAGAAGGCCTACTCTTGCACGAATTTCATGCATCGGGCATCTAGTTGGCTTATATTCATCTCCAAGATCTAACCCTTTGCACTCGCTTGCTTTTTTCTCGATTCCTTTATTCTAATGCTAACCGTGTCGAGTCACACTCGACATCCGAGTGCAAAAGGCTAACCCAGTTATGACAGAGAGAAAACTGTGACAAGAATCTGGGAAACAGGCCAAACAATGCAAGTTTTAAAAAATGGAAATATATAACTAGAAAGTAGCTTTAAGCAGTAGGCTATGAGAAAAACCAGAGATTAAGGGCAGGTCAGACAAACTTTTTTTTTTTTTGCTACTGATGAACATGACCTCTAGACTAGTTAGCAGCATCTTTTAGTTATTTGACAGCCTGCTACTATATCTTCTGTTTTACTCTTTCAGGTTAGATACGTAAAATTAAACTCTAGCGAGAGGCTTTAAAAATGAGTAACAGCCTTGAGTCCTTAATTTTCCATTTGCCTTTCCCCATTAAAAGAAATTACCATTTATGCTAAGCCAATAATTTCCTTATAAACCCCTGAATTTGCTGACTTGGCTTCCGAGGAGCTCTATTCACAAAAACACTTACCTACATTAGCAATAATTTCAACAAATGGCATAGTTACACAAAATTTACAATCTGAAGAGATTCAATCTTCAAAGACAACAAAATTTAATTTTCCTACCCCATTAAACTTAATATATAAGGACTGCCTTAAATTTATGTATTACATTTTAAAAGAGGTGATTGATTCCCTAAATCTTCAAATTATTCAATTTTAAGAAACACTGCTATAAGAACCCTAAAATCAACTTAAATTACAAAAAGTTTATGCATTGTAGAGAAAAATTTGTGCTTCAGTGGAAGACTATGTATTGTCTACATATAGCACTCCCTTCTGGGTTATCTGATTCTAGCTTAGTCTTCTAGCTATTTTACAACGTGGTAAATTGTAGGTAAGCAGTAACAATGGAAAGTATTTCTTATGGATGTGAAAATTCAATCCTGACCAACAGAAATCCAGTTGTCTTCCCTCCCATCATTGAGCAAAAACTAGTTCTGCCTCATTTACATATTCATTCCTAATCTATAAATGTATCTGTTTTGGGATTCTCTCTCTTTAAATCCTCACTGGAGGATATGTTTATTGATTTTTTAGAGAGGAAGGAAGGGGGAGAGAGAAACATCAAAGTGAAAGAATCATTGATCGGTTGCCTCCCGTACATGCTCCGACTGGGGATCCAACCCACAACCTAGGTATGTGCCCTGACCAGTAATTAAACCCACAACCTTTTGGTGTACAGGATGATGCTCTAACTGAGCCACCTAGCCAGGGATTTTTTTTTTTTTTCCCCAGAGAGACAGAAGAAAGTTAGGAAAGAGGGAGGGCAGGAGGGCAGGAGAGAGGGAGGGAGGAAGGAAGGGAAGGAGGGAGGGAGGGAAAGAGAAACATTGATCTGTTGTTCCACTAATTTTTATGCATTCATTGGTTGACTTTTGTATGTGCCCTGACTGGGGATCAAACCTGCAACCTTGGGGGTATCAGGACAACACTCTAACCAACTGAGCTACCTGGCCAGGGCTTAATTTTTATTTACTGATTTTAGGGAGAGGGAGGAAGACAGAGAGAAACAGACAAAAAGAGAGAAACATCACTTTGTTCCACTTATTTATACATTCATTGGTTGATTCTTGTATGTGCTCTGATGAGGATCAAACCCAAAACCTTGGTGTATCAGAATGATGTTCTAACCAACTGAGCCACCAGGCCAGGGCTTTTGGGTTCTCTTTGAATCAGTTATAACTGTCTGACTCCTTCATGAGTTAAATTAAACCACAAAGTGTATTAAAGAATTTTATATCTATAGGGAAGTCATGCTTCTACCTTTTTCTGGAAATTATCTTACAACTGATTTAACTAACAGGAATCTTTTAAGCTCATAGTCCCAGTCGATTTTAAGTTTGCATAACACTCAGTTGTCTTGGAAAAGGTTCCATTGTAAGTGGGATAAAATCCATACTTTAATCACATCCATGGGTTTTCTGTGATCTGGGCTCACCAACTTTCCAACTTTATCCACCAGCACACCCCTGTACCACACCCATTCAGAAAGGGTATTTCTTTAAAATAAAATTTTAAAACCATAAAATGTTTTCAATATACAAAAAATATTAACACACTCAACAATTTGGCAAATATTCAATAATTTGATCCAGACCTTTAAATTTTTTAAGGGAAAAAAACAGTACAATACAAATGAAGCTTTTTACCTCCTTGTTCTCCTCCCTAATCTTTCCCTCTCCCCAAAGGCAACCATCATTAGTAATTGGGCATATTCTTCTGTAGTCATTATTTTATACCTATGAAACATGTGCCTGTCCATAAAATATAACATTTCAAAATTTTAACATAACTGCTGTCATATGACATACTTTTAGCTTTGAAATTCACTACTGTGCTTTTGATATTTACCTATTTTCTCCCCCACCCTATTTTTAATT
This sequence comes from Eptesicus fuscus, assembly GCF_027574615.1. NCBI lineage: Eukaryota > Metazoa > Chordata > Mammalia > Chiroptera > Vespertilionidae > Eptesicus > Eptesicus fuscus. Next base: position 93,506,563 of record NC_072477.1, read on the forward strand.
CTATGTTGGGTTTTTTGTTGTTTTTTGTTGTGTGTTTTGTGTGTGTGTTTTGTGTGTGTGTGTGTTTAAGTATTTATTGATTTCAGAGAGGAAGGGAGAGATAGAAACATCAATGATGAGAGAGAGTCATTGATTGGCTGCCTCCTGCATGCCCCCCCCACCACCACCATGAGGATCGAGCCTGCAACCTGGGCATATGCAGTGACCAGAATTGAACCGAGACCTCCTGATTCATAGGTGGATGATCAACCACTAATCCACGCCAGTTGGGCTCAATGTAATTGTATCTATACTAATGGACAATTACCATTCACCAAGACCTTGTATTTTCCCACTTTGGATCTTACCTCACATACCCCTAAGAGTGTTCTTCTGTCATGAATGTCTTCCCTGCCCAATATCTAGTTCACCCAGTGAAACCCAATCACTTTTTCAATTAATTTTTTTATTTTAAAACAATTTCAGACTTTTAGAAGCATTAAAAGAGAAACAAAATGCCTCTTCACCCAGGCATTTTATCACATTTGCTTTATCATTCTCCCCTCAACTCCTTCTCAATATATAACTATGTAGGCGTTGTATCTACACATAAGACACACTTTTTCCCTATACTCTTTTAAAGTAAGTTGAAGTCATGATGCCCATTTACTCCAAAATACTTCAGTACATATTTCCTAAAAATAACACTCTTTTACATAACCTAGCAAAATTGTCAAAATCAGGGAGCTAACACTGAGAAGTACCTTTTTCTCACTGACAGATCTCATTCAAAATGTGCCCATTGTCCTAAAAATGTCTTTTACAGCAAAAGAAAACATTTTTTTCTGACCCAGGATCCAGTCTAGAATTGTGCATTGTCTTTAGTCATCACGTCTCTTTAATCTCCTTTAATCTATAATAGTTTTTCTCTCTGTTCTTCATTTTTCATGACCTTGACATTTTTTAAGCTTATAGGGCAGTTATTGTGTGGAATTTCCAAAATGATGGATTTGTGATGTCTCCTCGTGATTGGATTCAGGTTTTGGCAGGTGATGTGCATTGTATCAGAAAGCAAGCAATGCAGGTCTGTCCATCCTGACAAGGTTCACCTGCAGTACTCGGCTGCCAGGTCTTTCCACTGGAAAGTTACTGTTTTTCCTTTTGAAACTAGTAAGTAATTTTGGTGCAATAATTTAACCCTTTGCACTCGCTTGCTATTTTCTCGATTCCTTTATCCTAATGCTAACCGTGTCGAGTCACACTCGACATCCGAGTGCGAAAGGTTAAGAATATGCAACTATCCTTTCTCACACTAGCAGATTTGAGTTTTTAGCATCTTTGGACAGAGATATTCAAAGTTAAGACAACTCTGGCTTATGACTGCCTAAGGTAAAGAATTCCTCTGACTGAGCGTGTGCTGATTATAAAACAGTGTAGTCATTTGTGTGTTTTTTTCTCTACATTTTGAGAGCGGCACAAAAAACCAAGAAAATGAGGAAGGTGTTCACTGAATTCACGGCTGGTGGTTAGAAGATAGAAGAAATGTTGAGACAAAAGGAGAAAGAGCTTGGGTGGATGATGAGGTCAGATGGTGCTGATGACAGTCTTGCTCTCCCATCACATGGTGCAGCTCCCATCAATAAAGCTGTCCCAGAAGCAAGAACTGGCTATGTGTAGTCCTGCTCCATTCTTTTGCTTAATTACACGGGTCTCAATGTATTTAAACGGTTTTCCCAGCTTGGTGAGTTGGTTTAAAATTTGTTCTACTTTTGCCCTAACCGGTTTGACTCTGTGGCTAGAGCGTCAGCCTATGGACTGAAGGTTCCCAGGTTCGATTCCAGTTGAGGGCACATGCCCAGGTTGCAGGCTCAATCCCCAGTGGGGGGTGTGCAGGAGGCAGCCAATCAACGATTCTCTCTCATCACTGATGTTTCTCTCTCTCTCTCTCTCTCTCTCTCTCTCCCTTTTTCTCTGGAATCAATAAAAATACATTTTAAAAAATTTGTTCTACTACATTTGTGGTCCACTGATTCACTTTGCTGTACTGATAGGCATTGCCACCGATGGCACTTTCTATAACCTCTTTTACAATGTTGCATACTTCATCAAGAACAAAATTAGTCTCTTTTGCAGGCTGGTAGTCTTCCTTGTCTCCTTCAGAGCCTCATACATCTTTACTTTCTGACTACAAACTGCTACATGCTCATCTTTACTTTCCTACCCTCAGTCTTGAGTTTCTACAGGGAGCTTTGATTCCTTTTCATGGAGAATGGCATATAGAAACCAAGATCAGGGCACTAGATATGTTCATTGCTACCATGATATCATATATTATTACTTCTAGAACTTAGTAAAGAGTTTGGTAAAAAGACATATGCACACATGTATATTATTAATTTCTATAGCTATCTATATCTAAAAACATAGTTGATACTGATAATTGTTACCACTTTTAGGGGCCAGATCAAATGTTACTTCTCCCTTTACATACCTCTAGAGCCCCTCAATTCTAATTGTTCTCTTTGTTCTGACAGTATTTTATCATCTTCACCCAAACTGGAGCATCTTTCCCCGCTGGTTTATAGGTTTATAACCTCCACTAGAGGCCTGTTGACGAAAATTCGTGCACTCGGGGGGGGGTGAGGGGGAGGGGAGAAGGAGAGGGAAGGATCCCTCAGCCCGGCCTGCACCCTTTTGCAGTCTGGGATCCCCTGGGAGATGTGTGCCTGCCAGTTTAGGCAGACATCCTCTTGCAGTCTGGGACCCTCACTCCTTACTGCCCACCTGCTCACTGCTCCTTACTGCTCAGCTCACTGCTCCTTACTGCTGCCTCTGAGGTGGGAGAGGCTCCCTCCACCGCTGCTGCGCTTGCCAGCCATGAGCCCAGCTTCTGGCTGAGTGGCGCTCCCTCTGTGGGAGCGCACTGACCACTAGGGCGCAGCTCCTGTGTTGAGCATCTGCCCTCTAGTGCTCAGTGCGCTTCATAGCAACCGGTCATTCTGCCATTCAGTCAATTTGCATATTAGGCTTTTATTATATAGGATGGTAGCAGGAATCAAATCAAGTGCCATGGATATGGTACATAACTAACAAGTATGCTATACTGAATAGAATTTTCATAAAAATTGACCTGTATGATATCCAGAGTTAAACAAAACATACAATCTTTCTCTTTCTGGCCCTGGCCGAGTAGCTCAGTTGGTTAGAGAATCATTCTGAGTCACCAAAGTTGCAGGTTCAATGCCCAGTCAGGGCACATACAAGAATCAACCAATGAATACTTAAATAAGAAGAACAATAAATTGATATTTTTCCCTTTACCTCTCTCTCTCCATAAAATCAGTAAATTAAAAAAAAAGAACACACAAAAACTTTTCCTTTATGAATATGTTGGCAGGGTCTTTATAACTAAGGGAATATAGCACTTTAGGCATCTCTACTTTTTTCTTGGATGCTAGAAATAATATTTCTTTCATTAAACAAAAGTATCTTATTTAAAATTATATAACACACTCTCCCCCCTAAAACTAGTTTTCTTTATTGTGCCTTTACATTTATTTTTAGGATATTTCATAAAATCCTCTCTATTATCTCAAGACATGAGAAGTTTGATTCATATTTTCAGAGATACATTTTTTACTTCACTCATTCCTGTAAATAGTTTTTAAAAATTGATTTCAAAAAGGAAGGGAGAGGGAGTAAGAGATAGAAAAGTCAATGATAACAGGGAATCATTGATAGGTCGTCTCCCACGAACCCCACATTGGGGATCGAACCTGCAACCTGGCATGTGCCATGACCAGGAACCGAACCATAACCTCCTGATTCATAGGTGGACCCTTAACCACGAAGCCATGCAGGCAGAGCTAAATATACGTTCATTAAAAATATATTATTGAAAAAAGTAACCCCCAAGTGAAAGAACAAGATAATTCTCCAGAAGAGGAGCTAATGAAATGGAAATAAGAAATTTATCCAACATAGAGTTCAGAATAATGATGGCAAAGATACTAAACAGCATGAGAAAAGATATAGTATCTATGAAGAATGACATAGCACTAATAAAGAATACAGTGGAAGGAATATACAGCAGATTAGGGGAGGCCAAGAATCAATCAGTGAAGTATTTGATAGGGTAGAAAAAAATCATACAATCAGAGAACAAAAAAGAAAAAACAATTAAAAAACAGGAGGACAGCTTAAGGGATGTGTGGAACAATATGAAGAATAACAATATTCGCATGATAGGTGTCTCATAAGGAGAAGAAAGTGAGCAAGGGATAGAGAACAAGGTTGAAGAAATAATGGCAGAAAATTTCCCTAACCTGCTGAAGGCTATCACTCAAATTAGATGGTGAAATAAAGAGCTTTCCAGACCAAAAAAAAGGCTAAAGGAGTTTATCACCAACCAACCAGCACTAAAAGAAATGCTAAGGGATCTGCTGTAATTAGAAGAAGAAACAGAGAGAGGGAAAATAAGGATTAAGATGGCAATAAATAAGTACCTATCAATAATAACCTTAAATGTAAATGGATTAAATGCTCCAATCAAAAGACACAGAGTAGTTGAATGGATAATAAAACATGAACCAAATATATGCTGTCTACAAGAGACCCACCTCAGAACAAAAGACTAACACACGATGAGAGTGAAGGGATAGAAAAAAAATTTTCCATGCTAATGGAAATGAAAAAAAAGCTGGGGTAGCAATACTCATATCTGACAAAATAGACTTCAAAATGGAGGCCATAACAAGAGGCAACAAAGGACACTACATAATACTGAAGGAATCGATCCAACAAAAGGATATAACTCTGGTAAACATATATACACCCAATATGGGAGCACCTAAATATATTTTTAAAACTTCTAGAGGACTTTAAGGGAGAGATTGACAATAATACAGTCATAGTAGGGGACTTTAACACCCCGCTGACTTCACTGGATAGATCTTCAAGACAAAAAATTAACAAGGAAATACTAATTCTATATGACACACTGAATCCAGCTGGATTTAATTGACATTTATAGAACATTTCACTCCAAAGCTGCAGAATACACATTCTTCTCAAGTGCACATGGGTCATTCCCAAAGACAAACCACATGTTAGGACACAAAACAAGTATCTACAAATTCAAGAAGATTGAAAATCATAAAACATACCAGATCACAATAGAATGAAATTAGAAATAAACTACAGTAAAAATACTCAAAAACATTTAAACACATGGAGGCTAAATAGCATGTTATTAAACAATGAATGGGTTATCAATGAGATGAAGATAGAAATCAAAAACTTCCTGAAAACAAAGGAAAATGAACACACAACAACAAAACCAGTACTGAGAGGGAAGCTCATAGCACTACAGGCCTACCTCAAAAAACAAGAAAAATTGCCCTAGCTGGTTTGGCTCAGCGGATAGAGCGTCAGCCTGTGGACTGAATGGTCCTGGGTTCGATTCTGGTCAGGGGCACGTGCCTAGGTTGTGGGCTCGATGTGCAGTCGGGGGCTTGCTAGAACAAATACTCCAAAAATTTATATGGAACCAAAAAGACCCCAAATAGCTCAGCAATCTTGAGAAAGAAGAACAAAGTTGGAGGGATCACACTACCAGATTTGAAGTTATACTACAAAGCCACCGTAATCAAAACAGCCTTGTACTGGCAGAAGAACAGGTATAAAGATCAATGGAAGAGAACAGAGATCCCAGAAATTGAACAAAGCCATTATACTCAATTAATATTTGACAAAGGAGGCAAGAGCATACAATGGAGTCAAGACAGTCTCTTCAATAAATGATGCTGGGAAAATTGCAAAAAACATGAAACTAGACCACCAAATTACATCATACACAAGAATAAACTCAAAATGGATAAAAGACTTAAATGTAAGTTGTGAAACCATCAAAATTCTAGAAGAAACCATAGGCAGCAAAATCTCAAACATCTCTCACAGAAATATGTTTACAGATATGTCTCCTAGGGCTAAAGAAACTAAGGAGAAAATAAACAAATGGGACATCAAAATAAAAAGCTTCTGCACAGCAAAAGAAACCATCACCAAAATGAAGAGGGAGCCCACTGTATGGGAGAACATATTTGGCAATGATATATCTGATAAAGGGTTAATATCCAAAATATATAAGGAACTCATATAACATAACAAAAGGAAGACAAACAATCCAATTTAAAAATGGGCAAAGGACCTAAATAGACACTTCTCCAAAGAGGACACACAGAAAGCCAAGAGACATGAGAAAATGCGCAGTCACTGATCATCAGAGAGATGCAAATTAAAACAATGAGGTATCACCTCACACCTGTCAGAATAGCTACCATCAAAAAGAAGAAGAAAAAAAAAAAGAATAGCTACCATTAACAAATCAACAAATGACAAGTGCTGGTGAAGATGTGGAGAAAAGGGAACCCTAGTACACTGCTGGTGGGAATGCAGTCTGGTGCAGCCATTATGGAAAATAGTATGGAGTTTCCTCAAAAAATTAAACATGGAACTGCTATTTGACCCAGTGATCCCACTTCTAGGAATACATCCTAAGAGACCTGAAACACCGATCAGAAAGAATGTATGTACCCCTAAGTTTATAGCAGCATAATTTACAATAGCTAATATCTTGAAACAGCCCAAGTGCCCATCAGTAGATGTGTGGACAAAAAAGCTGTGGTACATTTACACCATAGAATACTATGCAACAGTATAAAAGAAGGTTCTCCTACCATTTGAGACAGCATGGAGGGACCTGGAGAGTATTATGCTAAGTGAAATAAACCAGTCAGAGAAAGACACGTATCACATGATCTCACTCATATGTGCAATATAATGAACAAAATAAACTGATGATCAAAAGAGATCCAGAAACTTAGAACATACTGCAGAATCTCAGAGGGAAGGCGGGGGGACAGTGGGTGGGTAGGAAGAGATCAACCAAAGAATCTTTAATGCATATATACATAACCCATGGACACAGACAATAGGGTGGTGAAGGCCTGAGCTGGGGAGTGGGGGTGGGTTAGAAGTGGTCAATGGAGGGAAAAAGGGGACATATGTAATACTTTTACCAATAAAAAAATTTTAAGTATCTCTTATATAAAATGCCCATGGCCATCATGCCATAACACCATCACAACCAAACGAGTAGTGACTCTCGAGGTGGGCAGGGCAGCAAGCTACTAGCAGCGGATAGCTATGAGTGGCAGAGGGCTACGAGCGGCAGAGGGCAGGGCAGCGAGCTATGAGCGGCAACGGGCAGCGATGGGCGGGGCAGCCAGCTGAGGGAAGCGGAAGCGAGCTACTCGTGCACAATTTTGTGTGCGCTGGGCCTCTAGTATATATGTATTAGGCTCTGACCAGGTAGCTAATTTGGTTACAGCATTGTCCCAATACTAGTACATGAAGATTGTGGGTTCCATCCATGGTCAGGGCACATACAAGAATACATTGATAAGTGAAACAACAAATTGATGCTTCTCTCTCTCTATCCTTTTCTCTCTCTCTCTCTCTCTCTCTCTCCCCTCTCCTCTCCTCTCCTCTTTCCACAACTTCTTCCTCTGTCTCTAAAATCAATTTTAAAAATATTTTGTTACATTTGACAATAATACTCTTACTCTGAAAAATTATAAGCTTAATCAACTTTTACATTTTTACACAAGCTACTGATTGTCATAAAGTCCTCTACTCTCACTTAAAAGAAATTGTAATATTTTATGACATTTGAATATATGTGAGTAAGTGAATATAGATTTTCACTTTAATTTAGCTCCCATAGATCTAGACTTGATTCCTTCTTTCAGAGCTTAAGAGAAACAAGTCAAAGCATCAATTATGAACATAAAATATTTCCTTTGTAATCAAAGTGGGGGAAAGGGCAGGCCATGTTTGCCTGTAAAGAGTGATTCAAGCCCTAGCTGGTTTGGCTCGGTGGATAGAGCGTCGGCATGCGGACTGAAGGGTCCCAGGTTCGATTCTAGTCAAGGGCACATGCCTGGGTTGCAGGCTCGATCCCCAGTGTGGGGCGTGCAGAAGGCAGCCAATCAATGATTCTCTCTCCATATTGATGTTTCTATCTCTCCCTCTCCCTTCCTCTCTGAAATCAATAAAAAAAAAAATTTTTTAAAAAAGAAAAAGAAAAAAAAAGAGTGATTCAAGTTATTTTTCAAAATAATACATAATAGCCCTGGCCAGGTGTCTCAGTTGGTTGCAGCATAGTCCCATGCACTGAAGGGCTGCAACTTCAGTTCCCAGTCAGGGCACATAACCTGGTTTTCGGGCTCAATCCCTAGTTGGGGCCCTATGGGAGGCAAACAATCAATGTTTCTCTCTCACATCAATGTTTCCCTCCCTTTCTCTCCCTCTCCTTCTCTTTCTCTCTAAAATCAATTTTAAAGAATTTTAACCTTTTGCACTTGGATGTCGAGTGTGACTCGACACGGTTAGCATCGGTAGCAGGAATAGAGAAAAAAGCAAGCGAGTGCAAAGGGTTAATAGCCAAACTGGCGGGGGTCAGTGGGTGAGTGTCAACCTATGAATCAGGAGGTCACAGTTCAATTCCTAGTAGGAGTACATGGCTAGGTTACGGGCTCAGTCCCCAGTGGGGGGCATGCTGGAGGCAGCCAATCAATGATTCTCTCTCATCATTGATGTTTCTCTCTCTCTCCCTCTCCTTTCCTCTCTGAAATCAATCAAAATATATTTTTTAAAAACTTTAATAATAAATTTTAAAAATGATAGTAATACATAATAGCCAACAGAAAAAAATGAGACATTTGAAATGGCGAGTAGATGGGAATTCAGAGGCATGCACTGAAGCCCGAAGCAGCTGTGTGATAGTGTGAGGCTGTCCCCAGGCTGGCACTCTGCTCTTACCGTTAGTGTGGCCGTGTTTTCATCATCTGACCACTGCATGAAGAAGAGAATAGAAAAAAACATTAAATGTCGATAATGTACTGGGCTTCCAAAAAAGCAGTACTCTGTGTAAAATTTATACATAAACAGATATATAAAAAGCCAGCAACCAGGACGCTGTAATGACTGGAATGACCGGTCGCTATGACACCCACTGCAGCCAGCAAACCAGCCGATCTGGGGTGGGGCTGGCCAACCAACCACCCATGGCCCCTCCCCCAGGCCGGCCCCACTCCCAATTGGCCTCTCCCACCCCATCAAGGGCGGGGTAGCTGGCCAACCCCCATCCCCTGTGGCCCCTCCCCCCATATCCTCCCCTTCCCCAATTGGGGCCAGGCCAGCCAGACCCCACCCATGCAGGAATTCGTGCACTGGGCCTCTAGTATGTAAATAAAAGTATACATCAAAGTGAGATTTTCATGTAATTTCTCACTTCAATGAATATATGCTAAGAACTAAAGGTCAGAACTATTTCAGAGATCATTGAAATTAGAACAGTCTCCAGAACAGAGTAGAACCAACCTGTATTTCTTCTGCTTCATCATCACTGTCTGGCTGAGAACATGTTGGAGGATCTTCCCTAGAAGGACATGAAGCAAAAATTAAGAAAGAAAAAGGTTGTGTACTATGTAGTCAGAATTTCACGTGAGTATGTAAAAAGCCTTTCAATTGGAGTGTAATATTAGGAAAAGTCCACTTTTTGAGACAGAAACTAATAAAAACTAATATGAAATTAATGAGAGTACAATAAAGATGGCTGAATAAAACCTTTCTGCCTTTCAGAAATCACTAAGAAATAAGGGAAAGAAAGCACAAAGTCTTCCTCTGATGACACCAAGAATTATCCACAACTATTGAGTCCAGTGGTGAGAAAGTGCTGCCAGAGACCAGGAAGGTCAAACGGGATGAAGGAAGACACCAGAGGAAACATCTGAAGAGCTGTTCTGCACAGCTGAGAGAACACCCCTGAGGGAAGTCAAGCTTTCCACCTGCCCTTGCCAGGCCTAAGCCTCCACTCAAACTACAAAGTTTCAATTACAGAAGGTAAACAAATTCAAACAAATGGCAGCAGAATGGAGCTTGAGAGAGCAGGCCAGGGTTGCCGCCGGCAACAGGGGAAGCAAAGCTTTCCGCACACCCTGGCCGGGCCCACCCGCTTAAGGCAACAAAGTTTCAATTATAACCCTAACACAAATGGCTGCCGGCCTCGGAGGGAGCCCCAGGCTTGGCTCTGCTCCAGGCTACAAAGTTTCAATTGTAGAAGGAAAATAAATTCCAGCTACCAGGGCCTCCGCTTGGGTTGCCAGGGGGCATGGCCGGCCTGCAAACCACCACAGGCCCCTCACTCAGGCTGCCCCACGCCCCAAGGGAACCCCCACCTGATCCGGGACGCCCTTCAGGGCAAACCAGCTGGCCCTCACCCCTGTACCAGACCTCTATCCTATCTAATAAAAGAGTAATATGCAGATTGATCATCACTGCAACACACAATATAGCTGCCCCCATATGGTCAAAGATCCTGCCCCCATGTGGACACAAGATGGCCAGCAGGAGAGGGCAGTTGGGATGCACCTGGCCTGCAAGGGAGGGCAGTTGAGAGGGACCAGGCCTGCAAGGGAGGGCAGTTGGAGGTGATCAACCCTGCAGGAGAGGGCAGTTAGGGGTGACCAGGCCGGCAGAGGAGGGAAGTTGGGGGCAAACAGGCTGGCAGCAGAGTGGTTAGGGGGTGATCAGGCTGGCAGGCAGAAGTGGTTAGGGGCAATCAGGAAGGCAGGCAGGCAAGCAGTTGGGAGCCAGCAGTCCTGGATTGTGAGAGGGATGTCCGACTGCCCGTTTAGGCCCGATCCTACCAGGATCGGGCCTAAACGGGCAGTCGGACATCCCTCAAGGGGTCCCATATTGGAGAGGGTACAGGCTGGGCTGAGGGACAACCCCCCTCCGTGCACGAATTTCGTGCACCGGGCCTCTAGTCCTATATAATAAAAGCTTAATATGCTAAGTGTCTGGTTGTCCGGTCGTTCGTTCAATTAATCAAAGCATAATATGCTAATGATATGCTAAGGCCGCTCAACCACTTGCTATGACGTGCAGACCACCAGGGGGCAGACAGTCGACCAGTCGACCAGTTGCTATGACGTGCACTGACCACCAGGGGACAAACGCTCCAACTAGTAGGTTAGCTTGCTGCTGGGGTCCGGTCAATCAGGACTGAGCGAGATGGACCGAACATGCCCTTGAGCCCTCTTGTGGTCCCTCCCTGACAGGCCAACCTCCCGCGTCCCTCCCCGGCCCCGATCGTGCACTAGTGGGGTCCCTCAGCCTGGCCTGTGCCCTCTCGAAATCCAGGACCCCTTCTTCACAGGATGTCAGAGAGTCAGTTTCGGTCCGACAGCGGAACGACTGGTCGCTATGACGAGCACTGACCACCAGGGGGCAGATGCTCAATGCAGGAGCTGCCCCCTGGTGGTCAGTGCACTCCCACAGGGGGAGCGCTGCTCAGCCAGAAGCCGGGCTCAGCGCTAAGGGTATCCCCCGAGGGCTCCCGGACTGCGAGAAGGTGCAGGCCGGGCTGAGGGACACCCCCTCTGAGTGCACAAATTTCATGCACTGGGCCTCTAGTAGTTCTATGAAATAACATACTGGCCTTACTGTTTAAGCCAGTTTTAAAGATGGATGTCTTAGTCTGTTCAGGATACTATAACGAAATAACACAGACGGGATGGTTTGCCAACAGAAATTTATTTCTCAGTTATGGGGGGTGGAAATCCAAGATGAGGGTGCCAGCAGGGTTGGGTCCTGGTAAGAGCCCCCTTCTGGCTTGCAGATGGCCACCTTCTTGGTGTCCGACACGGGAGAAGGAGCTAAGAGCTCCGTGTGATCTTTTATAAGAATGCTAATCCTAGTCATGAGGAGTCCACCCTCATGATACTGGTATAATCCCCTCCCAAACACCGCACCTCCTAATATCTAACACCTTTGGAGGTTAAGATTTAAATATATGAATTGGAGGGCCATACAAGCATTTGAATCATAACAAATATTCTATTACTTGCAACCAAAATCACCCCAATTGTCACATGGAACAAACATAGAGGGCACTGGGTGTCAGATGAAAGAGAATAGATAAGAGTTTGAACAGCAAAAAAAAAAAAAAACCACACTTATTTCATGGGAGCTGAAACTGAAGAAATTATATTCAGAGACTTTTTCTGCCTTTTATTTTCTATGTAACAAATAACTTGGAAACTTAGAGAAAAGCATTCAATTAGGAATTTTACTTTCTGGAATAAGGTACTCTACTACACTAGAGTTAAGAGCATAAATTGGTACAATGGTTAGTGAAAGCTATTAGGCAATACTGGTCAAGAGTCTTAAACATTTTTATAACCTTTGATCTATAATTAGAGTCTAGGATTCTTAATGTACAGAAATAATCCTAAATGCAAACAATGTTCTATACAAAAATGTTTGTGTGTTTTTTTTATATATTTTTATTGATTTCAGAGGGAGAGAGATAGAAACATCAATGATCAGAGAGAATTGACCACAATTGAACCCAGGACCCTTCAGTCAGCAGGCCAATACTCTATCCACTGAGCCAAAACTGCTAGAGCCAAAAATGTTTGTTCAAGAATTATTTTTCAGTAAGGAAAAGTTGTAAATGACCTAAATGTCCAACAACTATGAAATTAGATTAATTACAGCTAATGCCTATACATGAAAATCATGCAGTTGTTAAAAATAATGCCATTTTTAAAGCACAGAGAAAATTTATGCTATGATGGTCAATGACAAAAGCAATATGAAACTATATAGTATGTAGCATGCCCACCACTTAGGCTATAAAATGTATTTAAAAAGAGTAGAAAAAAATGTGCCAAAATTTGAACAGCATTTGTTTTCAGACAGTGGAATTTTTCTCTGCTGAGTGATTTTTCTCTGCTCCTTCATTCTTCTCTGCAGTTGTCAAGTTTACTACAATGGAAAGTATTACTTTTATAATTAAAAAAAAAGTTGGGGGCATATTTTACAAATGATAGAATTCTAAGCATTCATATTGCTCCCCCTTTCCATGTTTCAGAATTAATCTTACATAACGAAAGTTAAGTCATACACATTCCAAGTCTATGCTTAAAAGAAAAAGAAGAAAAAGATGCCTATTGAATATATCTCAATATCTAGAAATAACCTACTGGCCTACTCACAATAAAAAGACTATTCAATAATTCTAGTTCATTAACACCAGTATATTTATTTGTAACTATACACCAAGCATGTCAAACTCGCGGCCCACAACGAATATTTTTGCAGCCCAGCCAATATAACAGTGTGAGCAGTAATTTACAATTATGAAAGGAAATAAGTCTCCTGTCAGATCCAGAATTACTGACATTCATCCTGGGTCAGTTTTGAAAGTAATCACTGCGAACAAGATTTCCCACATAGTAGGAAAGACAGTAGCAGAGAAGAGATGCCAAGTGTCAGGAAGAAAACATTAATTTCATCATTGCTCTTGTTCTTTCTTTCATACTATACTTGTCAAAATAAACCTACGTTTCTATGAAAATTGAAGCTTTTGGGGTTTTTTGCGGCCCACATAAACTTAAACCTTGTTTATTTGGCCTGTGTTAGTCTTTGAGTTTGACATGCTTGCTATACACTATACTTTGATTCAGGGATATATTTCATATAAAGGAGCTAAAATGTTCATGTAGTAATGGATGCAGCTGTAGTCTTCTATAAATACTACTTTAAACACACACACTCATTCAAAAAAACTGTTACTATCTGAACTCAGGGAGATAAAATGATTACTGTAGCAAGGAACGAACTGAGAGGGATACACACCTAAGCCCACATGCAAAACACAAACACTGAGTTTTAAAAAGACATGTTTGGAAAAGGCTACTCAGTGATAAAACGCAACTTAGATGAATCTTAAAAGCATTATATCGAATTAAAGAAGCCAGCCCTAGCTGGTTTGGCTTAATGGATAAAGAGTCTGCCTGTGGACCAAAGGGTCCCAGGTTCGATTCCAGTCAAGTTTACGGACCTCAGTTGCAGGCTCCTCCCCGCCCCAGGCTCTGGTCGGGGCCCATGCAGGAGGCAACCAATCGATGTTTCTCTTTGTCTTTCCCTCTCTCTTCCATTCTCCCTAAAAATCAATGTAAAAATATCCTCGGGTGAGGATTAACAAAAAATATAAGGAAAGAAAGAAAGAAGCCAGAGACACACAAAAATACTATATAATTCCATTTATATGAAATTCTAGAACTGACAAACTAAGCTATGGAGATAGAAATCAGACCAGTGTTTGCCTGGGTGGGAAAATGGAGGTAGGAAGGAGAGACCAAAAAGAGATACAAGGGACTTTCTGGGGAATGGAAATTGTCAATATTTTCAATGGAGTGGTGGTGAAACAGATCTGTGCATTTTATTGTAAATGTACCTCATATAAATTATACCTATAATTTTCAAATTTGTTATTAATCCTCATCCAAGGATATTTTTTACATTGATCTTTAGGGAGAAGGAGAGGGAGGGGGAATGGAAGGGGGAGGGGGAGAGGGAGAGGGAGGAGGTGGAGGAGGAGGAGGGAGAGAGGGGGAGGGGGAGAGGGGGGAGGGAGGGAGGGAGAGAGAGAGAGAGAGAGAGAGAGAGAGAGAGAGGAACATTGATGTTAGCATCGATTAGTTGCTTCCTGCATGCACCCCAACCAGGGCCAGGGATCAGAACCTGCAACCCAGTACGTGCCCTTGACCGGAAATTGAACCCTCGACCCTTTGATGCATGGGCTAACACCCTAACCATTGAACCACAGTGGCCAGGGCTAATTTTCAAGTTTTTAACTATAAAAGTAATACAATCTAAAATTACTACATTTTTGCCCTAACCGGTTTGGCTCAGTGGATAGGGCGTTGGTCCGTGGATTGAAGAGTCCCAGGTTCAATTCCAGTCAAGGGCATGTACCTTGGTTGCAGACTCAATCCCCAGTAGGGGGATTGTAGGAGGCAGCTGATAGATGTTTCTCTCTCATTGATGTTTCTAACTCTCTATTCTTCTCCCTTCCTCTCTGTAAAGTCAATAAAAATATTTTTATAAAATAAAAATAAATAAATTACTACATTTTTCAAATCAAAGTCTCAATAAACAATGCTTTTCTCAGTCTGAGCAAATGCCATCTTCATTCATCGAGTTAGTTGTTCAAGCAGAAATTCTTGCCACTTCCTTCTCCATCACTGAGTTCTGAAAGTTGCAGGATTCTCTCCGCTCCAGTGTCACCCTCTTAGATCAAGCCACTATCTGCTCTCACTTGGTCCAATGCAGCATCAGGTTCCTAACCGGCCTTCAAGTCCCACACAGTAACCAGTCATTGTTCACAAAATGAAATCTGCCAAAGTCACTTTCTTGCTCAGAGCCCTTCAATACCTGAGTTCTCAATAAATTCTAGGATCTTTAACATGATTCCCACACACATACCTCAACCTGAACCCTAACCATCGCTCCCATTTCAGCAACTGAGACTCCCACCACTAGGCCCTCTCTTATTCGTTCACGTGATAAGTGGATCACGTGAAGATCTTCTGCACCTCAGAGCCCTCCTTAATGCTATTCCCTCAACCACTCAACTGACTACCTTCTACCCAAACTTCCTTTCTCAGAGGCTCATAAAAGTTACTTCTTCAGGAAATTCCCTGACCCGCCCTGCAACCCTCAGCCCCACTCCAACCCTCAGTCACTTAATATGTCAGTGGCCTCCCCATTTCCTTCACAGCACTTATCACAATTTTCACTCATATATTTACTGGAGTGTTTAATGATCAGACTGAAATTAATGATGACGAGAGCAGTCAGTATTTTTTAAGAACATACAATATACTAGGCATTGGGCTAAACATTTTACACAGTATCCATTTGTATCTCTGCCACAACCCTGTGAGGTTACTTCTCTGACATCAGTCACCCATTCACAGAAGAGAAATCTAAGGCACAGAGAGCTATCAGTTTTACATGATGAAAAAAGTTCTGGAGATGGATGGTGGTGATGGTTGCACAACAATATAAATGTACTTATTACCAATGAACTGTACACTTTAAAATAGTTAATATAGTAAATTTTATGTGTACTTGAGCA
This sequence comes from Eptesicus fuscus, assembly GCF_027574615.1. Classification (NCBI taxonomy): domain Eukaryota; kingdom Metazoa; phylum Chordata; class Mammalia; order Chiroptera; family Vespertilionidae; genus Eptesicus; species Eptesicus fuscus. The sequence goes on from NC_072477.1 coordinate 93,522,599, forward strand.
CAATAAAAAAAAAAACTTTTAATAATTCTAAGGGAAAATTATTTCCAACCTACAATTCTAAAAAAAAAAAAAGTTCCAGCAAGGATTAGTAGTAGGCTACTTTAGGAAGGATAGTGAGGGATGAGCACTAAGATAACATGATTTCTGAGCAGAGACCTGAATGAACACATGGAACATCATTAAATTGTATAATGCTTAAACTTTTTCAAGTTTACACTAAAAAGACTAAAGCATGGTAACTTCTTCCTTTTGCAATTAGAGGAAGTACATGAACAGAGAAGCGTGGAGGTGGAGTCACGGTGGGTTACCTGTGGGGAACAAAATGCTAAGTACTTAAAAATGATACACCCTCGTAAAACTTTGTTTGCAATGAACAATGAATTTCTTATCTTAAAATAACTGAAGAATCCCAAAGGGTAACAACATGCCCTCTCTGTCCCACCACCAGTCCTCTCCATCCCCATTTTCTAAAGGCAGAGAGAAAGGAATTGCCCATTTTCATAAACAGTAATTATTAGAGAAGTACCCAATTTTAAGAATCTTATTAATTGAGCATTGACAAAAAAAATAAAGGATCAAAATCAGCACATAATTTTAGCTAGAAAAAAAGGGGAGAGAATGGTGCATTTTATATGGCAATGGCTGAGTTTTAATCAGTATAACATTCCTTTATGATAAAAGTATTAAAAATGGTTTTCTGATATACTTTACCTTCCTGAAACCACCAGAGTTCCATCATCAAGTAAATAATCCTTCACATTCTGAGGAAGTGGAAGAATGACACTAAAAAAAAAAAAAAAATGCATATACCAAAAAAGGCATTATTTAAAAAGGCCAAGCATAAGCAGAAAGAAAAAATTTCCAAACTCAGTTTTTAAATTACTTGTTCCCATTATACAACTATGAAGTGGAAAATGTTAATGATGTACATTTGATGGCGGCAGACTAGAAATTAGAATATGAATAAATATTTCGGTAAGCTAAATTAGGTTCATAAAGTTACTACAATTGTCTTTGTGATAAAGACAAAAGTCAACCAAATCCAAAGAAGCAAGCTGAAATCACAGTATGAAAGCAACAAACTCAATAGAATTCTGAGTGAGTACAATAATTATATGCCTTTAGGGAATTAGAGACAAGAGATAATTGCAGCAACACAGGAAGTGCAGCAAACAAATCAGAAAAGGAACAGCATCTGACCACCTTCTAGAAGAGAGGGCAGAAGTGGACTTAAGCTTCTAGAAACTGTTCTTTGGCTGGCAATGAGCACATAAACCTAAGAATACCTGTGATGTGTGGATGCTTTTGTGGCATCCTACTTAACTGATCACCAGAGCAATAAAGCTCTTTAACTGGCCATCCTTTAGTTCCATTTGTTTCAGGTCATCATAACTAAGGATGGCAAAGCCATACTTGAAGTCACTTAAAAAACTCATGGGATCATTTGTTTTTTCCTCTGTAATAATAAATCACCAAAAAAATCCTGCTGGATACCTACAGGTAATGTTATTACTTTGATCATAAGGCATATATATATATATATATATATATTGTGTTTTTTTTTTTAAGTAAACAAGATTATGTCCTGCTTACTTTCAGAGAGTCAATAGAATATCATCAACTTATAATATGCTTCATTTATTTACAGAATAATTTTTGGCACATTACAATGGTTTTTGTGCAAAGAAAAAATTATTTCATGGACTACTTCGGTTTTAAAAATTAATATCTGATTTATCAAAGTTACAATTTCACATTCAAAAGCCTAGCTCTTCAGGCTTTTATAAAAAAGGTTCAATTAACAAATCTTAATGTATTTGTAAACCTGCTAAATTTTAACCAATTTCAAGTAAGCCTCTGAAACTTAAAAGGTTGCTTTAAAAAATTTAACTCTATTACAAAAATAATGTATTCAATTTTATTTTTAAATACAGGGGTGGGCAAAGTAGGATTACAGTTGTAATACAAATAAATAATACAATAATTAATAAATAAATAAATAATACAGCCCTGGCCGGGGTGTTCAGTGGTTAGAGCACGGGCACTTGGACCAGAGAGTCACGGGTTGGACTCCCAATCAAGGGAATGTACCTTGGTTGCAGGTTCAATCCCAGGCCCTGGTGGGGTCAAGAGTGGAATGCAACCAATCACTGTGTCTCTTCCCCTTTCTCCTCCCTTCCATTCTCTCTAAAAATCAATGGAAAAAAATGTCCTCACTCCTTTGGTGAGGATTAAAAAGTAAACAAACAAATAAATAAATAAACAATCCTATATAATAAAAGCCTAATATGCTAAGTGTCCGGTGGACTGGTCAGCCGTTCAAACAATCAAAGCGTAATATGCTAATGATATGCTAAGGCTGCTCAACCACTCACTATGATGTGCACTGACCACCAGGGGGGCAGACAGTCGACTGGTCGACCAGTCGCTATCACGTGCACTGGCCAACAGGGGCCAGACATGCTCCAACCAATAGGTTAGCTTGTTGCTGGGGTCCGGCCGATCGGGACTGAACCAGATGGGCCAGACACGCCCTGGAGACCTCCCGTGGTCCCTCCCTGACTGGCCAACCTCCCGCATCCCTCCCCGGCCCTGATCATGCACCAGTGGCAATCCGGGACCCCTCGGGGGATGTCAGAGAGCCAATTTCAGCCCAATCCCGCAGGCCAGGCCGAGGGACCCCACTGGTGCACAAATTCGTGCACTGGGCCTCTAGTACAAGAATAAACTGGGTTTTATATACTCACAACTATAAACCTACTTTTGCCCACCCCTACATGTCAACTATCTAAATAAGCCTTCCCAGGTATTTAACTCTTATAAAGCCAGCAAATTAACCTGTAAGTATAGTGAATCTAAGGTTCTTGAAAACATTCCAATATTATTTAAAAACTTAACTATTTTTCTTAGATAGTTTAACATATCACCATTGTAAACCAATTACACAATTTAAATTGGAACCAAAAGGCTAACCTGTTTTATATATATACTAGAGGCCCGGTGCACAAATTCGTGCACTGGTGAGGTCCCTCAGACTGGCCAGCAATCAGGGCTGATGCGGGTAGGGGGAGGGACCTCGGGAGGTTGGCCGGCCACGGAAAGTTGGCTGTGGGAGTGCACTGACCACCAGGAGGAAGCTCCTGTGTTGAGCACCTGCCCCCTGGTGGTCAGTGCGTATCATAGCAACCAGCTGGTCGTCCGGTTGTAATGGTCGCCTTAGGCTTTTATATATATACTAGAAGCCCGATGCACAAAATTTGTGCAAGGGGCTCGGCCCTCGCAGCCCCGGCTGGCCCTCGTAGCCCTGGCCAGCCCTCGCAGCCCTGGCTGCCTTGGCTGGCCCTCACAGCCCCAGCTTCGTCCAGAAGGTCATCTGGAAGGACATCCGGAAAGTCGTTCAGCTGTCTGGTCTAATTAGCATATTAGGTCTTCATTATATAGGATAGATGCTAATTATCCTCAAAATGGCAAAATTTTAAAGATATTAAATAAGCTTAGAAAAAAAGATAAAATTCTTAAGTTTGAATTATTTCATCACCTCTGTTTAATTCTAGTTCTTCCTAGGGTTAAAGACACCCACTAAAGTAACAATGTCATCCCAAGAGAATTATAGAGACCACATTTCCAAGAGAATGTGAAGTTTATCTTATCAGGGGCCTGAGACTGAGAAATGTTGGCAGGAATACCAGCTCCTAGACATGTAGGGTGATTTTCCTGACCACAGTGAGAGCAGACAGAGTCCTCTTTTATGTCAATAAAATCTTTCAGTCCCCTAATTCTCAAGTCTGATTGGAATCTGGGCTTTCCCTCCAAGTTTTATCATCCCTTGATTAGATTCAAAACATCTACTTACTGTTTGATTCTATTATAAATTATTTGCATATTCTTCTTATTTGGAGGGTCTACAACTCTTACCTCTATTAGGTGATATCAAGTTGGATTCTAGTTCTCATGAGTCACTGAGTTCTACAGTCATTTCCAAACTCATCCTTATGACTTATCTTGCACTATATCATGTAAGTCAAGGAGGATACCAAGGTGATTCCATTAAGAATGCAAAGCCTGCCCTGGCCAGTGTGACTCATCTGGTTGGAGCTTCGTTCTGTGCACCAAAGGGTTGCGGGTTCGATTGCCAATCAGGGCGCATACCTAGGTTGTGGGTTTGATCCCTGGTAGGAGCACATATGGGAGGCAACAGATCTATGTTTCTCTCTCTCATCGATGTTTCTCTTTCTCCCTTCCCTTCTTCTCTCTCTAAAGTCAATAAAAATAAACAAAAAGAAAAAGAAAGAATGCAAAGCCTATGAGGGAGAAAGACATAAAAGAAAAAAATCACAGTACAATATAGTAAGTGCTGTGCCAAGATGTACCAAAAGCTACCAAAACTCAGAGGAAAAAAGAATCGTGCCTGAAAGACTGATGCCATAAAACAAGTCACTGCCAGGCACGCTTTACACATAAGGCTGTCAGAGAAGAGCTTAAATTGGTCACTGAAATCTATTATGCAGGCAAGAATCCAATGAGGCTAAACTGGCAGATGTAAAAGACTTAAAGGACAAAGTACCTACATCACCAGGCTGATATATATATATATATATATATATATATATATATATATATATATATATACTAGAGGCCTGGTGCACGAAATTCGTGCACGGAGGGGGGTTGTCCCTCAGCCCAGCCTGTACCCTCTCCAATCTGGGACCCCTCAAGGGATGTCCGACTGCCCGTTTAGGCGGGATCGGGCCTAAACGGGCAGTCGGACATCCCTCTCACAATCCAGGACTGCTGGCTCCCAACTGCTTGCCTGCCTGCCTTCCTGATTGCCCCTAACCGCTTCTGCCTGCCAGCCTGATCACCCCCTAACCACTCCCATGCCAGCCTGTTTGCCCCCAACTTCCCTCCTCTGCCGGCCTGGTTACCCCTAACTGCCCTCTCCTGCAGGGTTGATCACCTCCAACTGCCCTCCCTTGCAGGCCTGGTCCTTCTCAACTGCCCTCCCTTGCAGGCCGGGTGCCTCCCAACTGCCCTCTCCTGCTGGCCATCTTGTGGTGGCCATCTTGTGTCCACATGGGGGCAGGATCTTTGACCACATGGGGGCAGCTATATTGTGTGTTGCAGTGATGGTCAATCTGCATAGTACTCTTTTATTAGATAGGATAGAGGCCTGGTACATGGGTGGGGGCTGACTGGTTTGCCCTGAAGGGTGTCCCTGATCAGGGTGGGGTTCCCTTGGGGCATGGGGCGGCCTGAGCGAGGGGCCTGTGGTGGTTTGCAGGCTGGCCACGCCCCCTGGCAATGCAAGCAGAGGCCTTGGTATCTGGAATTTATTTTCCTTCTACAATTGAAACTTTGTAGCCTGGAGCAGAGCCAAGCCTGGGGCTCCCTCCGAGCAGCCGGCAGCCATTTGTGTTGGGGTTATAATTGAAACTTTGTTGCCTTAAGCGGGTGGGCCCAGCCAGGGTGTGCAGAAAGCTTTGCTTCCCCTGTTGCCGGCGGCAACCCTGGCCTGCTCTCTCAAGCTCCATTCTGCCGCCATTTGTTTGAATTTGTTTACCTTCTATAATTGAAACTTTGTAGCTTGAGTGGAGGCTTAGGCCTGCAACGGCTGGCAGAAAGCTTGGCTTCCTCTGTTACCTAGGAAACCTTGCTCTCTGTGGCTGTAGCCATCTTGGTTTGGGTTAATTTGCATACTTGCTCTGATTGGATGGTGGGCGTGGCTTGTGGGCGTGGTTTGTGGGTGTGTCGGAGGTATGGTCAATTTGCATATTTGTCTATTATTAGATTAGACAAGTTACTCTAAGGAAATTTTAGAAGGGGCCTTTACAAGATTACTATAACTTTCATGTTTGAGGGAAGAAAGGTAAAGTGGATGGCCCAAAGTCCTCTAGCTAGTTGTTCATAAGCCTGAGGCAAAGTTCTAGAACTTGTCAAAAAATGTACTTCTATTCTTAACTGCATAATCACCCCTGACCCTAAATAATAATGCTGAGTAAAAAAAAAAACAGACTATAATATAGTCTATCAGCATTAAAGCTGACAATGGCAATGGCAATGGCAAAGCTAACAATTCCACCCTACTGGCCTGAGTTGTGGAGGAGTATCCTGCCATATGTTAGGTTCAGTGATATCACCACATAAGTGACTACACTGAAGAGTTTAAAGAGGGTAAAGAATGGTTTCAGGAAGTACAGCTTAGTTTTTGACTGTTCAGAAAATCCCACCTCTTGGTTTATTTTTCACTCTCAGCTTCATGTGAATGCTTCACATTTTAAGTAAACTAAAATTATTTTGCTTCAATTGAGCTTTGATTAAATCCAAAATGTGACAACATGCAGCAAATTTGTTTACTATATGCCAGAAACAGTGGCAAGCATTCTAAATGCTTTATCTCATTTAATGCCCATGATAAGGCTGTTATTGTCTCAATTTCCCAGATGGGACTTAGATTACACACTTTGCTCAAGATGCTGGTGGAACCAAAATTCAAAGCCAGGCAGATGGCCCTGACTCCAGAGTCCAATTCTTAACCATTATATTTTACTGCTGAAGGCAAAGAAAAAGTACACCAGAGGTTGCAAAAGAACTGCACAGAAAGTACATGTCAGTTTTAAGTGAACTCAGTGTGAAAATGTATGACAAGTTCACAAACATACCTTATATCGTAGCAACCCAAAACAAGTAACTCTATCATTACCTCAGACCCAAAGCCTATTTCAATTATGCAAGGTAATGAAAGACTGGTATATCATGTAGAAAAATTACTTCTAGGATAGGAGGTAATGTCCACTGCTGCTGTTGAACTCTTCCTTTTGTTTTGGTGTGACTTCGACCTTCTTCAAATGCAAAGGTTATCTTCCTTTGAGCTACTCTAACCTCCACTACACCAGGAGTAATTGGAAGCTGATTCTATGTATGAATAAGAGGATGGAAAAGAATTGTCTTGAATAATCCCTTTATGCTCTTTCAATCCCTCAGGATTTCAAAAGAGTTTCCCTCTTTGCATTCACACTCTCTGCACTAAGAGGACAGAATGAAAAGCAAGGGACAGTTGATATCTAAATAACTGGAAACTAGGCCTAAAGGAGGATCGGGCAAAGTACAGAAAATGCTATCCATGGACATGTAGTTCTTTGATCTATGGCTCTTAGTGAATGAAAACCTGCCCTTCCTTGCATCTTGCTCCAGATGGCATGATTGCTTTTGAACATTTGGGGATATTCTCCTAGCTGTCTTGCCTACAATACTTGAATTTCCTGGGTGAAGGATGAAACGGTTAATCCTATGCTTGCCCTGCAAAATAGGGATGGATTCCTTGATTGTAGGGTGGAGAACTAGAAAACAAATATGGTTCCACAACTTTTCCAGACAGCTTCCTCTCGCGGTACAAGCATTCCTAAGAATATATAACTAAACTAACGCTTTCCATCTACACTGTCACATTGGAGCTTCACAATATAATTGGGTTAGCCAGTGGCAACGCAGGGAGTACCCAGTTCTCCTGATCACCTCCCCTCTCTGGTAATTCTAAAAACAACGATGGTGAACTCCCAAGCCTAAACAGGCTTAATCCACTGCTCACCAGCCTCTGACCTCCTCTGAACCATGACATAACCTTCTGGCACACTCTCTGACCCGCAACAGAACGAACAGCAAATACGGATCGACTTCATTAACCTCCCTACCTGAAATACCACTAGGAAGTCGAAATCTCGGCTTTGGCGTTCCCAGCCCACAAGGCCTGCATTTTTTATTTATGCTTTTTTTTTTTTTTATGGAGATAGAATTTTCCCCAAATGTCGCAGTTTCCTTTGCCATCGTCCCGGAGTAGGCCCCTCCCGAGTTACCTCTTGATGGTGACATTGCGGAAGAGTGGGTACCACGCGGAGAACTGACAGTGCAGCACATGCTCCTTCTTCATCCTCCAGCCGCCGCCGCTGCCTCTGCTTCCAGCACCTCCCGGAACCTACTTCTCCAGCCCCGGAAGTGCCCGCCGAGCTGTTTTGGCTCAAGAACTCTTCCGGTCCCTAAAGCGAGGAGGAAGTGACCGGGAAGGGAGCCGAGGAGGAGAGTCGTGGGGCGTACTCTCAGAGCGCGCTTGCACACGCACACAAACACCCCGAGCCCGAGCCCCGAGAGGCGTCCCGGAAGAGTTAGGAGACTTTCAGAAGTGCCCGCCCGCTCCCCTCTTAGAGGCGCACTGCCCCGGAAGGTAATCCACTAGGCTCCGTCCCTGGCGGGGGTGCGACGGGTGCCGGGAGGGCGCGCGTGCGTGTCCTCGTAACTGCGGGGCGCGCCTACGTCTCCGGCGGTAGCACCGGCTTCCCTGGCGGCTGCAGCCTCGGACTCGGGCTTCTTCCTTCGTCCCCTTCCCTTCACCCCCGCACCTCGGAGTAGGTAACGGGGCGCGGGCCAGTCACGTGCCAGATCTGTGGGGGGAGAGGGCGGGAACACTCCTGGAGCGTGCGGGCAGCCGCGCGCGCCTCTCCCGGAGCCTCTCCCGGTGGGTGCACCGGGCTCGCTCGCATCCTGGGCAGCGAGGGGGCGGTGGCTGCGGTGGCGCGGAAAGGAGGGCCAAGTTCCTCGGGGAATCCACGGACCAGAGTAGAAGAGCTTTGGCTCCTCGGAGTAGAGAAATCAGGAAATATCACCGTTAAATGTTAATTTGAGTGCAGTGGTTGAAGCATCTGCATGGAGGAGGGGAGTGACCCCGCTTCTTTCGGGGCGGGGGGGGGGGGTATGTGAGATAGGGCAAGAACCCCCTCTGTACGACCCTAGGGAATGAGACTTGGAAGTGTAAGAGGAGAGGTAAATTTGGGGAAATAGAGGAAAGGAGAGAGGTTTCTCCTCTGAGCGTCGAGTTTATTTACACCAGCCCCGCAGAAGTAGCAGCCTGGAAAAGCCTGATTTCCTCAGTATCCATGCCATGTCGGAAGAGTAAGGCAGAATAATAAGGCAGAATCCTAGTCTTAACTTGTAATATCATTCCTTTGCCTCCTCCCTCCCCGTCGCCCTATCATCTGTTTTCCCTACTCCTTCCGGAATGGGGTATTAGTAGCGACCAGAAAATAGAATATGAAGGAAGTTCACTTTTGTTTCTTTTGAAGAACGAAAGAGATGACTAGCTGCTGAGAAACGTCTTTTAAACCTAGCCCTTGACTGTTACCGTTTCCAGCAACTCTGCCTAAAGACGCGCATTTCAGATGTCTCCTTAAAAACTACAACGTACTGCTCCATCTAAGCAGTTTTAAATTGGAAAAGTACGAGCCCGACCACAAGCCTCTCTAAGAGAGGTATTCATTAGAATAATTACTGGGTCCTCTGCCTGCCTGGAGTTGGAAATTCTGCCCCTCTTCATGTTTTGTTTTTCTCAAAAATGTTGCTATGTTAAACCATGTTAAAGATACAGTTTCAAAGCGGAGGTAAATAGGTTATAATGTTGCAGTGTTTGTTAAGGGAGAGGGCAGCAGTAGTGGTTCATAAATAATTTTGAGATCCACGATTATGCAATCCTTTCGGTTTTGAAAGGGGAAAAGAAGCAATATGTTAGGAGAATAGTAACCTCATGTCAGATGGGGCAGTCACTCAAATATTGTTGGGATTAACCTAAGAATAAATAGGTTACAGCAAAGGAAATGCTAGCACTGGTGAATTTGGGTAAGGTTATTTTCTCTTGAAAATAGGAATTAATAGATGTATAGGAGAAAGTAGAAACCCAAAACATAGTCACTATGGAAAGAGTAATACAGCAATAGCCCAGGAAACTTTAGTGTGGAGGGAGGCTTGTTCAGTGACTTGAGTATTACAACTGATTTAATATAACTTGTTACACATTTAACCAGCATCAAATAAATTGACATTCCAAACAGATACTCCAGTATTTTTAATGGATTCAGCAAAACTTACTTTCACTATTTTTTAGCCACAGTGTTTGTCTTTACTTAGCCATAAAGTGTTTATATTCATTTAAATTTCTTCAATAAAACCTTTACAACAATGGAAATAGTTGCTTTTTCTCGTGCATGTCAAAAAAACATCAGTAGCCAAACGATTGGGTGTTATTGTGCAATTACAGATTAAATAATGGAAAAAAACATTTCCTCTGAATCCATAACATGACTGATCCTTCTATGTTAATATTTCCAACCACTTGCTGGTTTTCTCCACTTGGAAATCTGTCCAAAATCTTCAACTTAGTGAGTCCAAATTTGAACAGTGCGCCACCCCTTTCTTCTTCTGATATCCCAATGTCCTTTAAGATCATCTTAGAATTAGCTTTCGAGACCCCTTCCGCAGAAACTCTTAGGAAAAATAATAAAGGCTCATCTTCAAGGAAGTCAATCTTTTCTTTTGACTGCTGCCACCCTAGGCCTCTGCTATTCCAAAAGGTTCTTTCCTGTAACCCATTAGACTTCCCCAGGGTAATTAACAGCCAGTTCACTTTTACTCAGCTAACCCCCACCCCTGCCAAAAAAAAAAAAAAAACTTTCAGTGCCTTTCCATCTTTCCTATACAAATTAAGTACAGGAAGTCTTCATTTATCTGAGGATAATTGTCAGCAAAGAAAAGCTCACTTAAAGTGAATCTATTTGATGTCCAAAATCTTATCATAAATTATACAAAAGAAGGATTAATCAAAATACTACCTTTAAAAAACCCTAAATTTTAGTTTTATGATGATAACCAAAACTATCAAATAGAACTGTACTAATTGATTCTCTGTTCATTATAATAACTTCTATGCAATTCTGAAAGAATGTAGAGTGGCATCTTAGACATGTCTAAGCATTTGATAAATGTTTGACTTTAACACACAATCATAAAGTTACTTTTGCAAACACTGATCCTCTCCCACTTACTTTCTTTCATAGTGCCTTGTTGATTTCTCTACCCAGTGATTAAACTGTTCCAACTGCCTGGCCTTCATTTGTCACTCGGATGCTTTGTTTATGATTTGAGCTCCTATGTGTATTATTTTGTTGAAAATAAATGGTGTTCGTAATACTCAACTTTCACCAGGGAGAGATTAGCCAACATATAATTTCATGTTGAGATTTTTGCTTCATTTTGCAACCTCCGCGAACTGCAAATTGAGGTTCAAGAATGGTAATAATTTGAATAAAACTAATGAGCCTGAGTCCAAACATCACAGCCTGGCTTTTAGATTCTCAGTTTCATTTATTGAGTCTTAACTTCCACTTATCCAACTGTTTTTACTAACAGTAAAATACTCAAGTTTGTTAAAAAGTAATCACTTACCTTCCCCCCTTCAGTAGAGAACTATAAAGCTAACTCCAAGAGGAGCAACAAGAGTCTGGCATGCCAGTTAGGATTTTACCAAAAAAAAAAATTCTGAGGTGTTCTAAATTAAAATTACAGCTTCCACAGAGTGAGAGAAAGAGACAAAAGAGCTGTGGAACAGATCTCACAAAAGACTGCTCACATTCCTGTATATTGGTTGGAATTTAGAATTAATTTCCAGGTGGCAATTTCCGGATTATCTAAAAGGATGACAGCCAGGTACTATAGAACTCCAGGAGCCTCCACTTATTTGCACATGAACATCCCAATCCTTAGGAGCCCACACTTCCTTTCAGACTCTTGCCCATCCTGTAATTAGCCCCTCTTACCATTGTTCATTCTCTTTGTCTATAGCTAATGTAAATCCTTTCGGAATGGCTCACATATCTTTTTTCCTCCTACTTGATCTATAAAAATGCTTGCAAAACCCCAGGGAGAAGACAGACATATTGTCTCTCCGACCCAGCCATGCTAGGGTGGTTTAAATTCCATACCCCAAAAAGTCTTTTTTTTTGGGGGGGGGGGGGGCGGGCGGTAAAATTGGTCTTATAAACCCTTTCTTAAAAAAAGAAAAAAGACTTTGAGCTGTGGTAGTTAAAAATTTCTAAACAGGTTGTTGGGTGCTTTGTTTGTTTGCAAATTTGGGGGAAGAGGGCAAGCATTCAGCCAAATCCAGCTCTTGGAAATGTGTTACCCATTATAATATCCATTATATTTGGGGTTTGTTTTGGTTTTGAGTTTTTTGGGTTTTGTTTTGGTTTTTGAGGGTTTAGGGATGGACCACAGGGCTGGCCCCAGATTATGTCTCTGCTTTGTTCGTGGTGGTTCCTTTTACTTGGAATGCTTTCCCTGCCTCTTGGTCTGCAAATCTCAATGTCAACCTACCTTTTAGTAGTAAGTAGCCTTTTAAAAGTCTACAGTTTTCCCCACCTCCCAAGTGGATGTATTTGTCTTCATTTAAAGTACCCTGGTATTGCATTATCTCTACAGCAGACATTTGCCCCGTGGTTGTTTGCTAAACTGTTAAGATCCCCAAGGACAAAAATAGCGGTCAGTTTGCACTTAACATATACTCAAACATTTTCAACTGCCCATGCTCAAAGTTTGAGGTTCCACTGTACAAGAATTCTAAATCCTGTAACATTTTCCCTCACTACAGTTTTTGTGCCCTGAAAAAATCATAACATTTTACATACCATAGACCCTCACTGTTCAAACCAAACAGTTAAAATGGCTTATGTGAATTAAAACAGTAAAGTATTGCCCAGCCGGTGTGGCTCAGTGGGTGAGCATTGACCTATGAACTTGGAGGTCATAGTTTGATTCCGGGTCAGGGCACAGGTTGTGAGCTTGATCCCCAGTGTGGGGTGTGCAGGAAGCAGTTGATCAATGATTCTCCCTTCCTCTCTGAAATCAATAAAAAATATATTCTAAAAAAACAGTAGAGCATTTAACATATGTACATGAGTATTTCTTTTAAGTATAACAGCAAAATGTAGACCTTAAATTCTGGCTAAAGAAGTGTATAAAATTCAAATTAAACTTTCTAATCTCAACATAGCCTTGCAATAGCTTAGGAAAGCTCTGTCTCAGTAATGAAGACAGGAGTGTGAAGCATGGAATGGAAACCTCATTTGTTTCTGCAGCGTGTTACCGTATTTTCCGGCGTATAAGACAACTTTGTAACCCAGGAAAACCTTCTACACACACAGTCAGTCGTCTTCTACACGGGAAAATACAGTACTTGTAGTGACTGGCCCCACATTTAGAAATGGTGCTAAAAATAATTTTTTCTGTTTCTATAATACTTCTGAGATGCTCTTATAATCCTGAACATTCTGGAAATCAGTACAGTATATACATTTTTTTAAAATATATTTTTATTGATTTCAGAGAGGAAGGGAGTGCGAGAGAGAATCATTGATTGGCTGCCTCCAGCACGCCCCCTACTGGGAATCCAGCCCACAACCCATGCATGTGCCCCCGACCAGGAATCAACCACAACCTCCTGGTTCATAGGACAACACTCAACCACTGAGCCACACCGGCCAGGCAGAATATACTTTTGAAATCATGCTTTCACATTTTTAATTATTCATACCTGTAAGACAACAGTATCTAATTATTTAATAGATTGCAACAGAATACTGTTTCCCCTTGGGGCTGATTGTATTAAAGTAATTACCTTAGAGAGGCCCAGCCCTGCTTGCCACATTTTTCTCTTGAATTTCTAGGTTTACCCATAATCGGGTAATTTATGTCTGTAGCTTGTTTTTTTGTCTTTTAGGTCTCTACATTCTAGCTTAAATATTTTTAATACAATCTGTCTGAAACAACTGTTTGTAGCTACATTTGCCAACCCAAACTTACTCTTTTTTTTTTTTTTTTAATTCTCACTAGAGGATATTTTTCCATGATTTTTTTAGAGAGAGTGGAAGAGAGAGGGAAAGACAAAGAAATATCCACGTGAGAGAAACACATTGATTGGTGGCCTCCTGCACGTGCCCTGACCAAGGGCCCAGGCCCAGGAGGAGCCTATAACCAAGGTACGTGCCCTTGACTGGAATCGAACTCTGGACCCTTGGGTCTGCAGGCCAATGCTCTATCCACTGAGCCAAACCAGCTAGGGCTACTCTTTTGATAAAAGGCTTTTGTAATTTGAGTTTAACTAACTTGGGTAAATGAATACATGCAGAACTATCCTTCAGAATAACACTTCTTCACCATTTTGGTGATCACAATCCCTTAAAATAACCAAGGGATGCTATCTATCTATCTATATAAAAGCCTAAGCTGACTGGCCAGTAGCTATGACATGCACTGACCACCAGGGGGCAGACGCTCAAGCAGGAGCAGAAACCACAGGCATGGAAACATGGAACAGACTGATGAATCTCAGGGTGGTGGGGGAGGGGGAGAAGAGATTAACCAAAGATCTTATATGCATACTAGAGGCCCAGTGCACGGATTCATGCTCCAGTGGGGTCCCTCAGCCTGGCCTGCAGAGATCGGGCCAAAACTGACACTCTGACATCCCCTGAGGGGTCCTGGATTGTGAGAGGGTGCAGGCCAGGCCGAGGGACCCCACTGGTGCATGAATCTGTGCACTGGGCCTCTAGTAAAGATATAAACCTGGAGGACCTAGCAGATAATTTAAGTGTCTTAAAGTTTTATGTACACCTAAAGGAACTAGTGGCCCCTTTGCCTTAAAGATACTCACATGGGGCTGGGGGGAGGACCTCTATGCTATTCCAAACTATGTGTTTCTGACCATTTTGTCTATCTAGACTCTGGGGATCTAAATTAAGAACCCTTTTCATAGAGAATATAACAGATTATTCTAGCTCTTCTCTTGGTATCTTCTGGTCGTATTTATACTTTTGAAAACTGCAATTCTCTGCTTTTAAGACGTTCATATATATATATATATATATATATATATATATATATATATAGAAAAGTTATTTGGGTCAGTTATTTTTTAAAAGGTAAAAAAAATTAACTTAACCCAAGCATTTTATTCTATTCTGGACAATTTATGTTGTGTATTAAATGGGGTTGCTTGGTTGCCTAAAAATTATTTTCTCTTAATTGGTAGAATTAAAAACAGGAAATTTTCCTTCTCTGACATTATTAATAGAAGGGAATAGAAATCTACAAGGTAAAAATCTAGGTAGGTACAGTTCTTTTATCTGCGAGTGGAGATGCAGGTAGACAAATAGCCAATCTTTGATTAGTTTTCATCTGGGTCCGCATTCTGCTTTAACTAAAATAATGTAAACTATTTGTCTAATGTAAACCAATGCTGGTTAATAGTTTACCTAGGAAATTATTATCTGTGGTACTTTCAAAGGAATAACTGCCTGCTTTCTTATGCTAGATACACATAGTCAATATGCTAAATATCTATCTCTAAATACCTTAACTATCCGTATAGCTTCTTTATTATTTTCAAGCCTCTTTTCAAATGTTATTAAAGAGCCTTTTCCTGATCACGCTATACCAGGTGTACTGGTTAATAATGTGGATTTTGTAATCAAAGAAAACATAATTTCAAGAGAAACATCAAAAGTGCTTTATTCAAAGTAATGTCCATCGCTAGCCACACATTTCCCCATCTTTCAGGTAATTTGTGGATACCGTCCCAATAGAACTTGTCTTGTTTTGAGGCAAACCATTCAGAGACCCAATTTTCCACTTCTTCGTATGTTTTGAAGTGTTGCTCAGAAAGTGTGTGTGCCATTGATTGGAACAAGTGGTAATCTGAAGGAGCAAGGTCTGATGAATGCAGCGGGTGGGTTAATGCTTCCCAGGCAATATCTTTTAACGTGTCTTTAACTGGTTTTGAAGTGTGTGATGGTGCGTCATCATGAAGCAAAATTACTTTACTGTGTCTTCTGGAA
The DNA here is from genome assembly GCF_027574615.1 of Eptesicus fuscus. NCBI lineage: Eukaryota > Metazoa > Chordata > Mammalia > Chiroptera > Vespertilionidae > Eptesicus > Eptesicus fuscus. The sequence continues at coordinate 93,538,306 of NC_072477.1, forward strand.
CATTCTGGTTGTTTCACGATCAAAGCGTGGTTCAAATTGATTATTTGTTGTCTATAGTGATCAGTATTAACGGTTTCACCTGGTTTTAGAAGCTCATAATACACCACACCTTCCTGATCCCACCAAAGGCAGAGCATTGTCTTCTTCCCAAAGTGATTTGGCCTTGCAGTCAATGTTGATGGTTGACCTGGATCAACCCATGATTTTGTGCGTTTGGGATTCTCAAAATAAATCCACTTTCATCGCCAGTCACAATTCGATGCAAAGAAACGACTTTCTTTCATGCTGTTGAAGCAACATTTCACTGATGACTTTTCGGTTTTCCATTTGTCTTTCGTTCAGTTGATGTGGCACCCATTTTCCTTCCTTTAAAATCTTTCCCATTGCTTGTAAATGATCAGAAATTGTTTGCTGAGCAACGTTTAATCTTTCTGCAAGTTGTTTTTGAGTTTGACACGCATCTTCATCCAATAATGCCTGTAATTGTTGGTTTTCAAACTTTTTCAGTTGACCTAGATGTTCTTTGTCTTTCGCATCGAAATCATCACTTTTAAAGCATTTAAACCAGCATTCACAAGTATCTTGAGATGGAGCATGTTCATCATAAGCTTCCCGAAGTATTCAGCAGCACTTTTCTTCAAAATAATGAATTAAAACTTCCTGCAAATGCTCTTTTTTTTGGCACAAAATTCGACATTTTTAAGTGTAAAACTATCTATGATGTTAACACCTTCAACAAATTTGACATATGAAGTTTTGAAGCTTGTTGTCAGTACAACAAAATAGCATACATATCAAATCGCATATATATCAACATATGTGTAACTCCATCTATTGAAAAAAATCCTCATTATTAACCGGTACTCCTAGTACATTAGCAAACCGCCCCACCCCCACCCCCCACCATCTTCTTCACTCTCTTTTCCTTCTTAATCTTTCTCTATAAAACTTAGTCACCGGACAGAAATTATGTATATTGTTCCTCACTTTTTCTCCCCACCGGAAGGTAAACTCCTGCAAGGCAGGACCTTTGTTCTGTCCAACTGTATTCATAACACTAAGGATGTTCTCTCACTTTCAGTGGCTCTGCCATAAGCTGCTTTAACCAAGTTGCCTAAAATACTCAATTGGTTATGAATATTAATTAGTTGTGCATACTTCTTCACAATTTAAATGATTGTGAAGATGTATAGACATATCTTTCTCTCATCATTAAGTGGTTTTTATTTAGCATATAGTCATCTTTTCTTATGTAAGCCTCAAATTTTGCTTCTTTGCCAAAGTCCTTACTGAAAATTGAATTTCTAGGTTTACCCATAACTGGCAACCAACAATGTTGATAACATTTTAATACAGCAGAAATACATTTTATTTTGCAAAAGAAATACATGTTGCACATCAGGCAAAATATACACCTAGAGGAGAGTAAAGTGGTTGCTTGGTACAGCAGTGCCTTGCTTCACTAGCCTGCTGAGTCCAAGGCAGAACTCCTTGACTAGTCTGCTGACTTTGTCAATCTTTGGACCCACTGTGACCTTCGGCAACCCAACTATCCTGAATACTTGCCTGTTAGAGATTTTAAGAATGCAAAGTTAGTGAGTGTTAATTGAGATGTAATTCACACACCATAAAATTCAACTTAAACTAAAATTCCATGGTTTTTAGTATATTAACAAGATTGTGCCACTATCACCATATTTAATTCCAGAACATTTTCATCCAAAAGGAACACCATACCCATAGGCAGTCACTCCATATTCCCTCCTTCCTTCCCCCAGTCCCTTGGCAATAACTAATCTGCCTTCTGTCTCTACGGATTTGCCTATTCTGGATATTTCATATAAACAGAATCACAATATTTGGCCTTTTGTGTCTGCATGTGTGAGAACTTTATTCCTTTTTATGGCTGAATAATATTCCATTGTAAGGAACACCACATTTTATTTACACATTCATCAATTGATAAGACATTTAGGTTATTTCCACTTTGGGGCTATCCTACCTAATAATAGACAAATATGCAAATTGACCGCACCTTCGCTACGCCCAAGCCACACCCACCAACCAATCATGATGAGTATGCAAATTACCCCAACAAAGGTGGCGGCTAATTTGCATATCAAGACAGCGTAGAAAGAAGCCAAGAGCTGCAAAAGGGAGCAAAGCTGCGGAGAAGCAAGCAAGCCGGGGGGGAGGAGAAGGGAGGAGCGGAGGCAGGGCCGGGAGAGAAGGGAAAAGCAGGCGGGCCGGGGGAGAACGGAGGAGCGGAGGCGGGGCTGGGGGAGAAGGGAAAAGCAGGCAGGCTGGTGGAGAAGGCGGGCCGGGGGACAAGGGAGGAGCAGAGGTGGGGCCAGGGGAGAAGGGAAAAGCAGGCGGGCCAGGGGACAAGGGAAAAGCAGGCGGGCCGGGGGAGAAGGGAAAAGCAGGAGGGCCGGGGGAGAAGGGAAAAGCAGGCGGGCTGGCGGAGTAGGCGGGGCGGGGGACAAGGGAGGAGAGCAGGCAGGGTGGGGTAGAGTGCAGCAGGAAACCCTATTGCAGGATTTTTCCTGCAACAGGAACGCTATTAGCTATAATACTCTCATGAACATTTCTGTACAAGTTTTTGTGTGAGCATATTTCATTTTTCTTGGTTATATGCCTAGGAGTGAAATTACTGGGTCATGTGGGAACTCTGGTTAAACTTTAGAAGAACTGCCAGGCTGTTTTTCAAAGTGCCTGCACCATTTTACATCCCTACCAGCAGTGTATATATGAGGGTACCAACTTCTCCATATTCTCACTAACACTTGTTATTATCTGTCTTTTATTATATTCACTAGAGGCCCAGTGCACGAAATTCATGCACAGCGTGGGGGTTCCCTCAGCCCAGCGTGCACCCTCTCCAATTGGGGAGCCCTTGGGGGATGTCCGACTGCCAGTTGTGGAATCGGGCCTAAACCAGCAGTTGGACATCCCTCTCACAATCTGGGACCACTGGCTCCTAACTGCTCACCTGCCTGATCGCCCCTAACTGCCCTCGCCTTCCGGCCTGGTTGCCCCAACAGCTCTCCCCTCCTGGCCTGATCTCGCCCCCAACTGCCCTCCTCTACTGGCCAATTTGGTTCTGAATGGTCAGTTTCTATGCCAGTCAGTGTCAAAAACTCTGCCTCCTAGGCAACCATTGGCTCCCCACAGCACCCGGATTTGGTTCTGATTGGGCGGTTTCTATGCCAGTCAGCATCAAAAGCTCCACTTCCTAGGCAACCATTGGCTCCCCACAGCATCCACATTTGGTTCTGATTGGTCGGTTTTCTATGCCAGTCGGCGTCAAAAGCTCCGCCTCCTAGGTAGCCATTGGTTCTTCACAGAACCCACATTTGGTTCTGATTGGTCGGTTCCTATGCCAGTCAGCATCTCTGGACCTATCAACAGGGCCTGATCAGAAAGGCAGGGCTGATCAGCAGCCCCAGTGGAGGCTTGGAGAGAAATGGAGGCGCAGCTGCTGGCCAGACTGGGAGAGAAAGAGAGAAGCAAGTGCTGATCAAAAACTGCCACAGAGGCAACGGATCAGTCCCTGCTTCTCTCTTCAGGCCTCTCTCTGGCCCTGATTTGCAGTCCCCTCAGCAGTCAGTGCTGGGGCACTGTGCCTGCAGCGGAAGCAGTCAGCGCTGGGTTGCCATGGCCATTTGTAGGTTTTCTTTGGAGAAATGTCTATTCAGATCCTTTGCCTGTTTTCAATTAGGTTGTCTTTAAAATGCTGTTATAAAAGTTTTTTACATATTTCAGATACCAGTCTCCTATGAGAGTTGCAAACTTTTTTTTCATTCTGTGGATTGTCTTTTTACTATCTTGATATTATCCTTCAAAACACAAAAGTTTTTAATTTTGATGAAGTCCCAATTTATCTCTTTTCTTTGGTTGCTTTGGACTTTAGGTGTCATATCTAAGAGACCACTGCCTAATCCAAGGTTATGAAGATTTACACTTACATTTTACTAGAGGCCTGGTGCACGACATTCATGCACTCAGGGGGTCACAGTCCAGGAGCCCTCAGGGGATGTCCAACAGACAGCTTAGACCCACTCCCCACCGGGAGCAGACCTAAGCCCTCAGTCGGACATCCTTAGTGCTGCCGTGGAGGTGGTAGAAGCTCTGGCCACCGCTGCTGCGCTCTCCAGACATGAGCCCAGCTCAGGGCTTCTGGCTGAGCAGCACACCCCCTGTGGGAGTGCACTGACCACCAGGGGGCACCTCCTGTGTTGAGAGTCTGCCCCTTGGTGGTCAGTGCATGTCATAGCAACCAGTCATTCTGCCATTCAGTCAATTTGCATATTACCCTTTTATTATATAGGATTTTAAGAGTTGTATAGGTTTAGCTCTTAGATTTAGGTCTTTGACCCATTTCGAATTAATTTTTATATATGGTATAGATAGAGGTTCGTTTTCATTCTTATGTGTATATCTAGTCCCAGAACAATTTGTTGTAAAGACTATTCTTTCCCCCACTGAATTGTCATGGCACTCTTGTTGGTAATCAAAAGACCATAAACCTATAGGTTTAATCCTGGACTCCCAGTTCTATTCCATAAACATATATGTCTAGCATTATGGCAGTACCCACACCATCTTGATTACTTTTACAGTAAGTTTTGACATCAGGCAGTGTGAGGCATTTAAATTTGTGCCAAGATAATTTTGAAATTGTGTTTAACTAACTTAGTCAAATGAAAACAAGTAGATGAGAAACAATTGAACAAATCTAAGCAGGCCCCACACTAACCTAGTTCTTAGGAATGGAAAGACTCTCTAGACTTATCCAGCCAGATTAATTTTATTCCTTCCTTTATTTATTCAGCAGTGATTTTAGGGAGTTTTTATAGCAACATAGCTGTGAGCAGTGCTGAAAGTTGGACAATGTAAAGGAAAATCTAGTGTCTAGGAGATAGTTTTGAAAATTATTTCATCCTAAGTGGGAGTAGTGATAGTGGGGATGTTAGAGGTAGAATTTTTAGGATTTGCAACAGATAAGTTATGGTTGGTAAAGAAAAATAAGGGATTGAAGATACTTATATTTCTAGCTTGGGGATGATGGGTAGATATAGTTAGAGAAGTCGATTATGTAAAGATAGAGTAAAGATAGTTTTATCTGTTCTTTCAAGAAATCTGACAAGGTTGGAGGAGAAAACAGGGTTATGAGAATGTTGATTGTTTCTGTTTTGCTGGTTGTGTTTTAGGGTGGGGGAAACTTGCTGTCTGAGGTAAATATTGAAGATGTGATGGGTAGTTTAATTATCACTTTAAGTCCCAGGAGAAATGTAGAACAAAGCCAGTTTTTTCCTCTAAGACAGTGAGAGAGGTGATAATTCTTAATGTCTGTGTATTTTCTCTGGAGCTAAAGTTGGGAGGTGGGGTGGATTAGGGAACTATGGAACTTAAAAGCAGTGAAGAGTTGGAATTGCCATTGAGAAATGTAAATAAAATAACAAGGAAACAGAAAATAGGAATGAAAAAGACAAGACAGAGGATCAATTCAGGAAGTTCAATAGCTAAATTTCAGTTCCTGAGAGAGCAGAGAAGATGGGGGTAGGGAGTTATTAGTGAAGTAATTCAAGAAAAGTTCCCCATGAAGAATGTGCTTCTGAAGTTTCCAGATTGAAAGGATCCATTCAGTGCCCAACACAGTAACAACATGAAGACGTGAATAACTATAAGTTTGCAGAGCAAGAAAGCAGGTCTCAAAGAAAAAGAATCAAGAATCAGAATGGCTTCAAATTTTCTAATAGCAATAGCAGAAACAGAAAAACTGAGCACCACCTCCCTGTTTCTGCTAGAAAATTATTTTCAGCGCATCTATAATAATAAAAGCGTAATATGCTAATTAGACCAGACAGCCGAACGACCTTCCAGATGTCATTCCAGATGTCCTTCCTGACGAAGCCATGGGGGCGGGGGCAGAGGCAGTTAGGGGCTATCAGGCAGGCAGGCAGGCGAGCGGTTAGGAGCCAGAGGTCCAGATTGCAAGAGGGTGCAGGCCAGGCTAAGGGACCCACTCCCTCACCCTCCCGTGCACAAATTTCCTGTACCGGGCCTCTAGTAATTCTATATATAGCCAGATTATCAATCAACTCTGATCGAGAAAAGATGTTCAGACATTCGGGGTTCAAAAAAAGGAGGGAATTTAGCCAGGATAGAGGAAAGAGCAGTAAAAACAAGCTGGAAGGGACTACTCTTCTCATCACAGATCTTGTAGTCCTAGTTAACTGCGACTTTGCACATTAAAACTTTAAAGTGAATGGGCCACAATAATGTAAATGTATTTAATATCACTGAACTGTACATTTTTAAAGTTATTAACGTGGTATATCCATTTACCACAATTAAAAAAAAAATTAAATGGAAGATAGAAATAGCCAGCCCATACAACTCTTCAAGTTTAGCTATAAAGGGTTGATAAAGGACAATACTTGAGGGGTGGCATGGGGAGTAGTATACCATCTTTGTACTGTCCCCTTGGAATGTCTATTAAATGTAATGTCAGAAAATCTAAAAATGTTATCTAAGGTGTCCTAGTACACGCACAGAGGAACTTGGCTGCTATGGCCTGGACCTAACTGGAATGGCTTTTAAGTTCTTCCCTGGATGCTCTAAGGGTAAGGGTGGGGAACATCAGCCTGAAATCATTAAATGTTTAACCAAATGTAGCAGGCTAGTTTTTAAGTTGATACTTTGTATGGCCCGAGAATGATGTTATAAATATCTAAGTGGCCCTTGGCAGAAAAAAGGTTCCCCACCCCTACTCTGGGGCCTTTGTGTTTACTTTTCCATCTAGGGCAGCGGTTCTCATCCTGTGGATCGCGACCCCTTTGGGGGTCAAACGACCCTTTCACAGGGGTCGCCTAAGACCATCAGAAAACACATATTTCCGATGGTCTTAGAAACCGAGACACCGCTCCTCTATCCATCTCCACGCGGGTCCGCCCACATGCAGATACGCCCACATACGAGTACCCGGCGTGATGATGTCATCACACAACCCCATCATATACACCCCATATAAATACAGGTGTATGTGACAGGGTTGGCGCCATAATGTACTTATGCGGACCAGTCACACGTGTAGAGAGCAGCTGCTGTGTAGAAAGCAGCTACTGTGTTGAAAGCAGCAGTATTGGAGGTAAAACGATACTTCATGAATTATAATTACTGGGTAAATGTAAAACCATGTACTATAAAATCATCAACTACTGCAAAAAAAATCTGTACCATGAGAATTTAATCAGGATGCTGATTGGTCTTTTTATATTCAGCTGTGGTTGATGTGAATACTGCCCCCTTATGATAGTAACAGGTATGTAAAAAAAAACAACACAGAGAATGGTAAATCATAGGAAACTTTAATGAACTGTATTGACTGAACTATGCCATGTATCATTTGTATTATTAAAGCTATTGTTATATATTATTTTCATAGCAAACCATCCCATAACAATGGATCTTGTAGAGAAGAACGTTAAGAAAAGAAAATATAGTGAGGATTTTACAGTATGGTTTTACCTCAATAATTACAGCAGGAAGTGAGAAACCATAATGTGTTATTTGTTGTGAAGTTCTATCAGCCGAATCTATGAAGCCGAACAAACTAAAATGCTATTTTGATAGCAAGGATCCGAGCTTTGCTGGCAAGGATACCAACTATTTTAGAAGCAAAGCTGATGGACTCAAGAAAGCCAGACTTGACACTGGTGGCAAGTACCACAAACAAAACGTAGCAGCTGTTGAAGCTTCATATTTGGTGGCACTCAGAATCGCCAGAGCTATGAAACCTCACACCATTGCTGAGGATTTACTGTTGCCAGCGGCCAAAGACATTGTTCGAGTTAGGATCAGAGATGAATTTGTTAGGAAATTGAGTGCAATTTCCTTATCTAACGACACTGTCCGCAGAAGAATAGATGACATGTCTGCTGATATTCTTGATCAGGTAATCCAGGAAATTAAATCTGCTCCACTTCCAATATTTAGTATCCAGCTTGATGAATCTATAGACGTTGCAAACTGTTCACAGTTACTGGTTTACGTGAGGTATATTAATGATGGCAACTTTAAAGATGAGTTTCTTTTTTGCAAACCTCTTGAAACCACAACTACTGCACGTGATGTATTTGACACAGTTGGTTCGTTTCTGAAGGAGCATAAGATCTCTTGGGAAAAGGTTTGTGGTGTTTGCACAAATGTGCTCCAGCTATGCTAGGATGTCAATCTGGATTTCAACGTTTGGTACTGAATGAGTCACCAAAAGTCATTGGAACTCACTGTATGATTCATGGGCAAATATTAGCAATGAAGACGCTGCCACAAGAGTTACAAGAAGTAATGAAAAGCGTCATAAGTTCTGTCAATTTTATAAAGGCGAGCACTTTAAACAGTCGACTGTTTTCGCAACTGTGCAACGAGTTGGATACGCCAAACAATGCTCTGCTATTTCACACTGAAGTGAGATGGTTGTTGAGAGTAAAAGTTTTAAAACGTGTTTTTGAGCTTCGTGATGAACTCAAAACGTTTTTTAATCAGAAAGCAACACCGCAGTTCGAAGCACTTTTCAGCAATAAAAGTGAACTGCAGAAAATAGCTTACTTGGTTGACATCTTTGCCATCTTGAATGAGTTAAATTTATCACTGCAAGGACCAAATGCAACATGCCTCGATTTGTCTGAAAAGATCCGATCATTGCAAATGAAACTTCAGCTTTGGCAAAAACAAATTGGATGAAAATAAAATTTACATGTTGCCTACCTTATCTGCTTTCTTTGAGGAACATTACATTGAACCAGACAAAAGGATTACGATGATCATTTCTGTGAAAGAACATTTGCACATGCTTGCAGACGAAATTTCATCGTACTTTCCAAATCTACCCGACACCCCATTTGCACTTGCCAGAAGCCCATTCACAGTCAAGGTTGAAGATGTTCCTGAGACAGCACAAGAGGAGTTCATTGAACTTATTAACAGCGATGCAGCGAGAACTGATTTCTCTACAATGCCAGTTACAAAATTCTGGATCAAGTGTTTGCAGTCATATCCTGTTCTGTCTGAGACTGTGTTGCGCCTTCTTCTTCCATTTCCAACAACATATCTTTGTGAAACAGGGTTTTCCAGCTTGTTGGTTATCAAGTCTAAACACAGAACTAGACTTGTTATGGAAGATGATCTTCGTTGTGCTCTTGCAAAGACTGCCCCGAGAATTTCTGATCTGGTGAGAAAGAAGCAATCTCAACCTTCGCATTGATGTTGGCTTTTTACACATACTGTCGCAAAATGTAGTAATGTAGTTTACTGTGGTTATATTAAGACTGTTACCCATGCTACACCATGCTTCAAGACAAAATTTCATTTATTTGTAATTAGAAATAAATATTTCACAATATATAATTACATATTGTTTTTGTGATTAATCACTATGCTTTAATTATGTTCAATTTGTAACAATGAAAATAAATCCTGCATATCAGATATTTACAATTCATAACAGTAGCAAAATTACAGTTATGAAGTAGCAACAAAAATAATTTTATGGCTGGGGGTCACCACAACATGGGGAACTGTATTAAAGGGTCGCGGCATTAAGAAGGTTAAGAACCACTGATCTAGGGCATTCTCCTAGATCCTCAGATGAAAAGAGAAGCTTTGATGATAAATTAGTTTTTTCCATTTAAGTACTTTGACCAGTGGCTTATGAACAGATTTTTAATTCAGAAAAATAAACGTAGCCTAAACATATCTCATTCTCTTGCAGTGTCAACTTCTTACCTAAGAACTGGAAAGACGGACTAGTTTGAACATGGAAAACCAAGAACCAGTGGATTCTTCTGGAAAAAACAAACAGTTTACTATTTCAGAGGAGGTATAAATTGTTTTTCACTTACATTTCCCTTCCCCACATAAAACTAATTTGCAAAAAAATGTATAGACTATTTGTTGTTTCAAATTATTTTTTTTTAATTCTTAAAGACAGGTTTTAAACATTATTCCTGTTCCCTTTTTAGGACTCAGGGACATTGTGCTCTTGTGTGAGAGCAGTGGCATATCCCTCTTAATTATATTTATTAGTGAAATTGAGAATATTTTAAAAGTGGACTTTGGCTGTTGGTACAAAACTTCTCAGTTTTTACTAAAAGTTTCTCTGGGTAGAACAATAAACCAGATGTGAGTTTTAGGGCTTAGACATTTCATACTTAGGTATCACATCATAATTAGCTGTTTATGGTCTCAATATGTATACTAGTAAGCACAATAAAAACCTAATTTTTTAGTTGTAGTCTAAATTCCAGAACAAATGTATGTCCTGTATGCTACTCAGTTTAGATTTTAAAAAGTCTCTTCCTATAGGAACCATTGCAATGGATAAATTTTAAATCCTCATCTTGGAACTATGATCTTGACACCTTTTAGCAATTTTTTTTGATTTAAAAATCTCTCCATGTAGTCTGGTGAGTTCCAGATGCCCCAAGGCCAGCCTCATGCAGTGACCTGTCCCAGCCTGGTGGGTGACCATGGGCAGTCCACCAATTGCCCTTTCATGGTGGCATGGTGGGCAGCGCCCAGCAGTCCATGAAGAGTTAAGGTCCAGGGAGGAGCCTGGCTGCCCCAGGAGGGTGGCAGAGGCGTGCTCCATAAATGGGCTGGGGGTTGAGGGAGGGTCACCCAGTGACCCTGGAGGGATTGAGAGGCCTCTCGTGTAGGCCTGGCCTGGAGGTGAAGGCTGTAGGTGTGAGGAGCTGTGACTGATGAAAATTAAAGGCCGTGGATAAAGATGGACTTGAACTACAACCACAAGAGCCAAACTCTTTTTTTTTCTTTTTTTTTTTTCAGTTTTGTTTTGTTTTTTATATTTCAAGAAAAAAGATTTAAATATAATGTTACATGCAATAAATATTAATATCTCAAGAAAAACTTTAAATCTATAATAATAAAAGCATAATATGCTAATTAGACCAGAAGCCGGGGCTGCAAGGGAAGTCCCGGTCCCGAGTGCCTGTGGTGGCCGGAGGAAAGCCGGGTCCTGGGTGCCAGAGGGAAGCTGGTGCTGGCAGCTGGTGGAAGGAAGGCCTACTCTTACACGAATTTCGTGTATCAGGTCTCTAGTATGATAATGTTACATGCAGCGAACACCAAGAACATTCAAGAAAAATGATCTTACATATAATATTACATGCAATAAACATTAATATTTCAAGAATAAAAGGATTTTAAGTATAATAATATTACCAAAACTGTACTAACATAGTATGATATCACAAAAGTTGTAGGAAATATTAAAAATCTGATAATAACAGGATTAATTGTATTCTAGTATATTTTTCCCCCACTGGCTCTATTTTTGTTCATCATTTTATGTTGTACATTATATTCCACAAATGAGTGAGATCATATGATATTTATCTTTCTCCGACTGGCTTATTTCACTTAGCATGATGCTTTCAAGGTCTATTTTGTCGGATATGAGTATTGCTACTCCAGCTTTCTTTTTCTTTTCCATTTGCATGGAAAATTTTTTTCCATCCCTTCACTTTCATCCTGTGTGTGTCTTTTGTTTTGTGGTGGGTCTCTTGTAGGCAGCATATAGGTGGGTCATGTTTTTGTATCCATTCAGCTACCCTACACCTTTTGATTGGAGTATTTGATCCATTTACATTTAGGGTTATTATTGAGAGGTACTTATTTATAGTCATTTTAATTCTGTATGGCTAGGTTTCTCTCTCTGTTTCTTCTCAGCAATCCCTTACAGCAATCCCTTTAGCATTTCTTGTAATGCTGGCTTGGTGGTGATGAACTCTTTTAGCCTTTTTTTTTGTTTGTTTGGGAAGCTCTTTATTTGACCGTCTATTTTGAATGATAGCCTTGCTGGATATAGTAATCGTGGTCTTAGATCCTTGCTTTCCATTACCTTGAGTACTTTATACCATTCTCTCTGGCCTGTAGAGTTTCTAATGAGAAATCATGTGTCAGCCTTATGGGAACTCCTTTGTAGGTAACAGTTTTCTTTTCTCTTGCTGCCTTTAAGATTCTCTCTTTGTCTTTAATTTTTGGCATTTTAATTATGATGTGTCTGGGCGTGGGTTTGTTTGGGTTCTTGTTTGGGGTTCTCTGTGCCTCCTGAACTTGTGTGACTTTTCCCTTTACCAGGTTAGGGAAGTTTTCTACCATTATTTCTTCAAACACCTTCTCTATTCCTTTCTCCCTTTCTGCCTCTTCTGGCACATCTACTATTCTAATATTGTTATGTTTCACATTGTCCCACGGCTCCCTTAAGCTGTCCTCCTGTTTTTACACTGTTTTTTTCTTCTTGGTTCTCTAATTGAGTGATATTTTCAACTCTGTCTTCTAATTCACTGATTCGATCCTCAGCTTCTCTTAATCTGCTGTGTATTCCTTCCAATTTGTTCTTTATTTGTGTTATGTCATTCTTTATCTCAGACTGTTCTTTTTTCATAGTTACTATATATTTTTTTCATACTGTTGAGTGTTTTTAACATCATTACTGTGAACTCTGTTTCAGATAAATTTCTTTTTTTTTTTTAATATATTTTTATTGACTTTTTACAGAGAGGAAGGGAGAGGGACAGAGAGTTAGAAGCATCGATCAGCTGCCTCTTGCACACCCCCCACTGGGGATGTGCCCACAGCCAAGGTACATGCCCCTGACCGGAATCGAACCTGGGACCTTTCAGTCCGCAGGCCGACGCTCTATCCACTGAGCCAAACCGGTTTCGGCCAGATAAATTTCTTATCTCTGCTTCATTTATCTCTTCTTCTGGAGAAATCGATACTTTTTTCATTTGGGGATTTTTTTCTTTGTTTCCTCATTTTGGTTGTCTGTTTGTCTTTGTGACTATGTATTGTGTAGATCCTCTATACCTCTCAATCTCTAGTGCAGGACAGTATTAAAGGCTGTTTCTGACTAATTGGATCAGGAAAGACTCAAAGCCTCCAGACCGCCTCTGTCTACAGACTAATAGGATTCAGACTTGAATTGCACCCAGGCACTCGTTCTTGGGTCTGGCGAGAGTTTTTTCAACAGGGTGGGGCAGTTGCTTCTGCCTGGAGGCTAATTGTTACTTTTAATCTCTTGACTAGCCTCAGGGCGAGGTGTTTTCTAATAGGGTATGTTAACTGTCTTCCCCCCAGGCAAGGCAGATGTCTATGTGGGAAAGATGTCCTCTGCTCTGTGACAGAATGACTCAGCCCAGGAAACTTGGGGTGTCTGCCTTCTGAGCTCTATCCCCCAATTCTCCAGTCCTGGGTTCTGCTCTCACAGCTCCTGTCTACTTCACCCTCCCTCTGCCAGAGCACAAGGTGGGTGGCTCCAGGGGGAAATTTTGTGCATTGGCCCTTTAAGAGGGTGCCTGAACTTTCAGCTGCCACTCCCTAGCAGACAGCACCCCACTGCTTTTCACAGTTAGATGTTATGTGGGTACCCTCCTCAGTTTGGTGCTCTCTGCTGGGGAGCCCAGTTTGGGGATTAGATCCCAGAGTTCTCAGTGACACCCTGCTACAGCTGAGATATCTCTCCGGGACCTCAGTTGCCATGTCTGGGTGCCCAGCCAGCCCTTTCGCGCCTCCGTTCCTCCTACCAGTCTCTGTGCAGTCTCCACCTTTGGTCCTTGGGTATCAGAGTTCTCTCCTGTGAGTTTTCCATTGGTTATTCAGGAAGCCTTTCATTATTTCAGTTGTAATTCCAGCTTGTTCCTGGGAGCTTGTCCGTGCAGCATCTTCCTCCTCTGCCGCCATTTTTAATCTCACCAAACTCATTTTTGATGCAATGATTTTTCAGAACACTTCCCATACATTTCTCATTTGATCATCACAATAGTCTTGTGAGGAGCTGATGCTGCACACATGGATGGTGATCAACTTGTTGAGGAAGTAGGAGAAACTGTTTTTATTTCAGATGTTGTTGATTCAGACATACTGTGTATAACTTTGTTTATGATGACCAAGATTCAGTTGTAATCCAAAATGTTATTGGGGATGTTGTAGAAGATGTTCAGATATCATGAAAAAAGCAGATGTATCTGAAAGAGTCATCATTATCCTGAGCAAGTGCTAGATTCAGATGTAACCGAAGAAATTTCTTTAGCACATTGCACAGTCCCAGACGATGTTTTAGCTTCCGACATTACTTCAGCCTCAATGTCTATGCCAGAACACCTCTTGACAAGTGAATCTATACATGTGTCTGACATTGGATATATTGAACACATTGTTCATGATAGTGTAGTAGAAGCAGAAATCGTGACTGATCCTCTGACAACTGATGTAGTTTCAGAAGTATTGGTAGCAGATTGTGCCTCTGAAGCAGTCTTAGATGCCAACGGGATCCCTGTGGAAGAGCAAGTGTGAGGAATACCTTATAATTTCCTTAGATGATGCTGGCAAAATAGAACATGACAGTTCCTCTGGAATGACCTAGGGCTCAGAGTCAGAAATCAATCCTTGTGAAGTGGATGGCACCTGCCCTGAAGTCATCAAAGTGTACATTTTTAAGAGTCTCAAGCTCTACCAACTGAGGTAGCCAGGCACCTCAAAGTGTACATTTTTAAAGCTGACCCTGGAGAAGATGACTTAGGTCAGTGGTCGGCAAACTCATTAGTCAACAGAGCCAAATATCAACAGTACAATGATTGAAATTTCTTTTGAGAGCCAAATTTTTTAAACTTAAACTTCTTCTAATGCCACTTCTTCAAAATAGACTCGCCCAGGCCATGGTATTTTGGCTCTCAAACTTTTTCAGTTGACCTGGATGTTCTTTGTCTTTCGCATTGAAATCATCACTTTTAAAGCATTTAAACCAGCATTCACAAGTATCTTGAGAAGGAGCATGTTCATCATAAGCTTCCCAAAGTATACGATAACTTTCAGCAGCACTTTTCTTCAAAATAAAGTAATGAATTAAAACTTCCCGCAAATGCTCTTTTTTTTGGCACAAAATTCGACATTTTTAAGTGTAAAAAATATCTATGATGTTAACACCTTCAGCAAATTTGATATGAAGTTTTGAAGCTTTGTTTTCAATACAACAAAATAGCATACATATCAAATAGCATGTGTGTAATTCCCATCTATTGAAAAAAAATCCTCATTATTAACCAGAACACCTAGTAACTATGCTAACATGGAAGTCATTTACTTGTTTTACTTACTAATCTTTTCAGACCACATGACAATGAAAGTTTCCATTTGAGCTTTTGCATCCCTGGCGTTATAAGTATTGAACAGTGGCTGGGTTTGAGTATTTATACATATTTTGTCAGCATAGCAAACTTTTAGAAAACTTTACTGGAAATTTTTGCTTGATCCTGTTGTATTTTAATTATTCTGTCTGTACAGCTTTGTCTTGGGATGTTTATGTGCTACAAATGAGACTTAGTATTGAGGACCGTGATTTGAAATATCCTAGAGATACTTTGCGGCTCATAGGATCTTTTGCAACTTTATATATGTAAATGTACCCTGAATTATATACATGTGTGTGCACGGGCGCACGCACACACACACACATACACACACACACACACACATATATACATATCCTATCTAATAAAGACAGAATGTGCAAATTGACCGTCATTCCGCGACAAATATGGTGGTGGTCGGGCCAGGACGCTGGCATTGTCGCCATGGCGATGACACAGGCCTTACGCCACGCCCGGCTGCTCCGGGCCTCTGGGCAGTGTGTGCACAGGCATGGTGCAGCTGGGGTGGGGCGGGGGTGGAGGGAGCTACAGAAGGGCAACAGGGCCGGAGCGAAGGCGGAACACAGCGGCCAGAGGGAAGGCCCGGGTCCCAGGTGCCGGAGAGAAGCCGGTGCCGGTAGCCAGGGGAAGGAAGGCCTATTCTTGCACGAATCTTCGTGCATCGGGCCTCTAATATCTTCCATTAAGTATCTTTGGTAACTGGAAAAATAGAAGTTAAGATGTTTCTAGATAGAATATTTTCATACAACTTCAGCTCCAAGCCTTTATATATATTACTAGAAGCCCGGTGCACGAAATTCGTGCACGGCGGGGGGTTGTCCCTTAGCCCAGCCTGTACCCTCTCCAATCTGGGACTCCTGGAGGGATGTCCGACATCCCTCTCACAATCCAGGACTGCCGGCTCCCAACTGCTTGCCTGCCTGCCTTCCTGATTGCCCCTAACTGCTTCTGCCTGCCAGCCTGATCACCCCCTAACCACTCCGCTGCCAGCCTGGTTGATGCTTAACTGCTCCCCTGCCAGCCTGTTTGCCCCCAACTTCCCTCCTCTGCCAGCCTGGTCACCCCTAACTGCCCTCTCCTGCAGGGTTGATCACCTCCAACTGCCCTCCCTTGCAAGCCTGGTCCCTCTCAACTGCCCTCCCTTGCAGGCCTGGTCCCTCACAACTGCCCTCCCTTGCTGGCCATCTTGTAGTGGCCATCTTGTGTCCACATGGGGGCAGGATCTTTGACCACATGGGGGCAGCTATATTGTGTGTTGCAGTGATGATCAATCTGCATATTACTCTTTTATTAGATAGGATAGAGGCCTGGTACAGGGGTGGGGGCCAGCTGGTTTGCCCTGAAGGGTGTCCTGGATCAGGGTGGGGTTCCCTTGAGGCGTGGGGCGGCCTGAGCGAGGGGCTTGTGGTGGTTTGCAGGCCAGCCACGCCCCCTGGCAACCCAAGCGGAGGCCCTGGTATCTGGAATTTATTTTCCTTCTACAACTGAAACTTTGTAGCCTGGAGCAGAGCCAAGCCTGCTGCTCCCTCCGGGCGGCAGCCATTTCTGTGGCAGTTAATTCACCTTCTACAATTGAAACTTGGTAGCCTTAAGCGGGTGAGCCCGGCCAGGGTGTGCGGAAAGCTTTGCTTCCCCTGTTGCCGCCGGCAACCCTGGCCTGCTCTCTCAAGCTCCATTCTGCCGCCATTTGTTTGAATTTGTTTACCTTCTATAATTGAAACTTTGTAGCTTGAGTGGAGGCTTAGGCCTGCAATGGCTATCGGAAAGCTTGGCTTCCTCTGTTACCTGGGAAACCTTGCTCTCTGTGGCTGTAGCCATCTTGGATGGGGGTTAATTTGCATACTCACCCTGATTGGCTGGTGGGCATGGCTTGGCTTGTGGGCATGGCTTATGTAGTGGAGTGATGGTTAATTTGCATATTACCATTTTATTAGAGAGCATATTCCTCATTTCTGAGAAGCCCCTGAGGGAACTCTGTGTCAGCAAGCTAGGAAAACTAAGGAAGCTGCAGCTCCACAGAGATCGAATTCTGATTATGATTTACCCTTGGCAAGTTCAGTTTACTCTGTTATTTCTCAGTAATAGTTAGGAAACTTTCAAAAACTTAACACACAAGCTGGCTTTGATTGGAACATAAGATAAAGGTATGTTTAAGGGCATGAGTAGAATTTAAGGCCTTACTTGGAACATCCCAAAGTCTTTCACTGTTTTGTTTTTCTTTGAGTTAACTTTTTTAAAACAAGTAGTTCTGACTAAGTTATAAATTAATAAAATGGACACAGTTCATTAGAATTTGATTATGTTAAGATAAATTTTGGAGACCAGAAGATAGTTTTTGGAGAGCAGAATCAAGTACTCTAAGCTGGTATGAACTCCAAATTGAATGCCAGTCAAAACCAAAGCATGGGCCAGTCCCAATGGGAGCTTCTGTGCCCTCTTGGCTTCCATAACATGCTTTAAAAAAAAAAGTATCTTAAAGTTGTTTGATTCGTTGCCCTGTAGTACTATCCTTGAAAGCTCTGGTATTTTTGTGAGAACCTTTAAAAATCTCCCTTATTTTTTTGTCCTGGCTGGTGTGGCTGTGTTGGTTGGGCTTCATCCTGTGCACCAAAAGGTCACCGGTTCAATTCACAATCAGAGCACATGCCCAGTTTTCAGGTTCGGCCCCTGTTCAGGGTGTGTACCTGAGGCAACCAGTCGGTGTTTCTTTCTTTCTCTCTCTCTCTCTCCCCCCGTCTCCCTCCCTCTTCTTTCCTCTTTCTCTAAAATCAATAAAAACATTTTAAATCTCCCTTATTTCTTTATTTTTCCCAAAGGTAATGTAAAACACTAAAGTAAAAGTGGAAATTTATTCATTTTAAGACAGCCTGTAAAATTAATTCAGAAAATATAATTGGTCATCTAATTATGTATTTTTAAATATACTGAAAGATAAAGAACACTGGTTTTTTTCTTTACACACTTTATGTTTCTCTTACATAGTCTAGAATCATACACAGTTCTTTTCTTTTTGAAGAAAAATATTGAAACCTTTAAAAGGTACTTAAGGGTTTGGTCAAGTGAATATAATATATTTGTATAAAGAAAAAATGAAATTGTAGTCACTATTATATACTAACATTAGTTACAGCCTAGTTTTAATTCTTAAAACAATTTTGATTAGCAAAGCTAAAAAAATGAATGTTTCAGTTAAATGTTTTAAAGAGGCCCAGATTTTTACAAGGACATAATATAAGTTGTTATTCTATAGAACTATCCTATTAAATATTGTATAGCCCTCCTTCTGTACACTTTATTTAAAAAAAGGTAAAATGCATAAAAAGAAAATCATATAGGGATGCATGACATTATTGTAATTGTGTATTTGCATATAACATGCAAAAATAAAAATCAGACTGTTTTCCTGTTAAGTAAATAAATAAATAAAATGAAAATTTCTCCATGTTATCTGTGAATAGATCTTCTGGTAAATGGTAAGTTGTTTCTGGTAAGAAGTGAAAGACGGGCCTTCCGGGTGCTCAGTTGGTTGAGTGTTGTCCTGTACACCAAAAAGGTTGTGGGTTTGATTGCTGGTCAGGAGGCATACAGGAGGCAACTAACTGATGTTTCTCTCTCCCATCAATGGATCTCTCTCCCTTCCTCTCTCTAAAATCAATAAACATATCTTTGGGTAAGGATTAAAGAACAAAGTGAAAGAGGATAGTCAGAAGCCTATAAACTGCTTTATGTACACAGCGACACTTTCCTTTTAGTGCAGTACAGTGCCATCGGTAAGTTAGTCCTGGGAACCTAGACTCAGTGTCTAGGCAGAACGATGCTGAGGGTGCCACTCAGACTGGGTGGGCACCTCATGCGTTGTTATTAGAAATCCAGTCATTGGACATGGTTTCCCCACAGTCAACTTTGTTGTATAGCAAGCATGTCAAACTCGAGGCCCACAACCAATATTTTTGCAGCCCAGCCAATATAACAGTATGTAAGAAACATTTTAATAAAAATTTTGTAACTTAATTCTTACAATATCCTGTTATACATAATTATTAATAACGAACTACAACGTTCGCTAATGACTGATTACTATAATCATGTTGCATGCATTTCCCTTACATGCCTTACGCGCAGGGGCACCATTTCTCTCCACTAATACTAGCAGCAAATATTTTAGCAGCCGATTGCCACGTCATTAGTCTTGTCCTGACTTGTTTGGTGTGCGCTTTTCAGAGAACAGGAAAAATAGATTTATTTGTGTTACGCTTATTAATTTGTGCAGTTATTCAGTGTCTGGTAAGTTAATGTTCAAGAAAAAATACTAATTTTTATTAAAATGTCCTATTATTTTATGTTAACGATTACTCATTTATTTCAGCCCTTTGTATTCAGCATGTCTCTATCGAAATAAACCTATGTTTCTATGGAAATTGAAGCTTTTGTTTTATGCGGCCCACATAAACTTAAACCTTGTTTATTTGGCCTGTGTTAGCCTTTGAGTTTGACATGCTTGTTCTTTAGTCATTGAAAGTAAAATGCCACTGCTGTGT
Organism: Eptesicus fuscus; assembly: GCF_027574615.1. Taxonomy (NCBI): domain Eukaryota; kingdom Metazoa; phylum Chordata; class Mammalia; order Chiroptera; family Vespertilionidae; genus Eptesicus; species Eptesicus fuscus. The sequence continues at coordinate 93,558,080 of NC_072477.1, forward strand.
TCACATAAACATGTACACCGATGTGACTAGCACCCGGATCAGAGGCCAGAATAAGGAAGCATCCCAGAGAAGCCCGCGCTCCTTTTCGCTCCCTTCTGGTCTTCCCTCCCACCCCAACCCCAGAGTTTTCAACTCATTTCTTTTCACCTCTCAGTACTACCTCCGAAACTCCAGATAGAAATAGAACCACCCTTCAGGAAAACAGTATTTAATATACTCAACTGAAAACCTGCACGTGAATTATTGGAAGGGAAGCGTGATAATTGGGAAGGCCATATAGAGAGAATGTGAAAATAAAAAAAAAAAACTCTTCTAAATAAAAAACTCAGTTTGAAAGCTTCCCAACTCATCTGTCGTCTCATCTCCTTTTAGTTAATTGCAGAAGGAAAATGGGTCAAGTTTGAAAAAACAACTTACATGGATCCTACTGGTAAAACGAGGTAAACTACATTTTTTTCTTTTGTAAAATGCTTGGTATTGGAGGTTCTCAAGTTCTCTATTTAGTGTTTGGCATAAACTTTGATATTTTCTTCATTGGAAACTCTGTGTTATAGAGAAATCTAATTTAGCTGTTTTCTTATTGTTAGAATGTTTGAATAACTTACAATCTATGCATATTTATAAATTTGTAAATTTGTTACAATAACTAGTCAGGTAGTTATTTTAACACCATTCTCCCCAAGTTGATTAACGTGAACCTAAAACTTTTGGGACAAGGCTAATTTAAGCTGATAAAGCAGCAAAATAGTTAACAATACAGGTTCCTTCCTTCTAATTAAACCAATTCTAGCCTCTAAATTAGAATTAAAGAGGAAACATTGTGTTTGAGGTAAAAGTTACATGCTTAAACCTTGCTCATGGAAATGTAAATTGGAAAAGAAAACATTTCATAAAGCATTTCACAATATGTATCAATTGCCATAAAGATATGGTTGGGGTGGAGCTGTTTGGAGCCAGGTCACCATGGGGTCTGAGACTGTACTAAGAAAACTATTTGGAATCAGTTTTATGCCTAAAATATGTTCACCAAAACTTTAAAAAAAAAAATTGAAAGCAACCTAAACATTCTAAATATAGGGGAATAATTATTTTAGTGTATTCATTTGGTAAAATCCATGCATCCATCCACAAAGCAGATTATGAAGACAACCCCGCAATATGAAAAAAATTAGTAACTTGGTAACAAAATAGAAAATTGTATATATGCTTTTTAAACTCTGCCAAATAACATGTAAGAAAAAGCTAGAGTCCCGGCCAGCATGGCTCAGTGGTTGAGCGTCAACTGATGAACCAGGAGGTCATGGTTAAAGATTCCCGGTCAGGCCATATACCTGGGTTGCAGGCTCGATGTTCACTTCCAGTCTTCCTCACATAGGTCTTCCTCGTGGCCTCCAAAGAGGTCTTCCTGAAGCACTGGCATTTCCTTCTTCATTGGGAGAATGGAGTTCTGTACTTTGCAGTAGGCCACAATTTATAAATTTATAAAATGCTTTATATGTTACCTGATACAAAAGCATGTACATGAGGATAAAATAGCAGCAAGAGAATCCTTTGTTTCACTGTCTGATTCATAGAAGAAGCTATGGAATTAATTTTAGAAGTATAAAAGTATGCTGGCATTTTGCCCTTTTGTTGGCATTCAGGACAGAATTGAAGTCATCCTCTTGTGGCCCTTCCAATCTCTTGTGTTGGTTGACTAAACAGAAGAAAACAAAACAGGGTTTCCTATAACAAAGACTAAAAAATGGAATAACTAATTAGAATCAAAATTCTAAAGTTACAAGAGGTTTACGAGATAACATGCTCTTAATTCTCTAGCTTTACAAATGAGAAAACTCTCCAGGAGGTTGTGGCTATGGGTTAGCTAGTAGGTAATTGGAGACTAAGATTTTCTTACTCAACCCAATGTACACATCTCAGAGTCCCTTTAAGATGATGAGAGCCCTCATGGGGCATTCTTGTTCTATTGTTTGTTATAAATGCACTTGTATATTATTGCTTATAATTGATGGCTTATTACTGCTTATTTATCTCATCTTAACCACTATAATGATGCTACTCTTTTTCCCTTATTCCTAGTGTATTTGGGATGGGACCTTCAGTGCTTTTCCCAGCACTGTCTTCTTCAGTCCTTAGGACTAATCTTAAGAGGCAGCAGAGAGAGCTATACCAAAAGGTGTTATGTCTCTTGCAGTCTGTGTTACTGACATCAGAATTGCTTATGGTTGGCTTCTTGCTACTAACAGGAATGTTGGGCATAGTCGTCTTTGATTTTCATAGGTTCATTTTAACATTTTGCCCTGTAAAATTTGGATACAACACTGAAAGATCTAGTTTACAGAAAGTTGTGTGTTTTTTTAACTAGATTAAGTATCTGAATTTTTTTCAAAATAGAAGTGTGGCACGATCCAAACCTCAATCCAGACACAAAGTATGAGGCTTAAGCCTCCAAGTAACCAATCTTATACTCACTGTTACTATAATGAGACGTTGTTGATGCCTTTCTTATCCCAAGTCCCAGAGCCAACTCAGGTGTTTTCTCTTAGATCCAAAATCATGACCTTCTTCGCTCCCATCTCTTACCACTGCTTTTCTTATTTAAGGAGTGAGAGTGAAGGGAGAATTTCTCTCATATGCCCTTTCCCCTGTAAACAACGTGATTGTTCCAATAACTGGATTTTCAGTACAGTGTTCTTCTGAAACAAATAGCTAATAAGGAATAAAGCCTTAAACAGGAGCAAGAACCTGCTGTTACCTCATTTTCCTCTAGGGACATTTTCCTCTTAGGTAAGAAGTCACACACATATAATAGAGCACTCTCCTAAATTTAAGGATTCCTCAGTTAATAAATAGAAAGGTCTTGCTTTCTTAAATTGTGTATTTTAGGTCACAGATTTTAAAATCTAAATTGTATAAATATCCAACTCACTAGTTCTCATTATGCAGAGTATCCTTTTTTCATAGGGGCTTATTGTGCACACACACACTGCTTAACAGCTTCGAAAGCCGTTGTCACCAACCGTGCTGCTCCCCTGAAAATTTATGATCCAAACTAAAGTATTTTGAGTATTGACTTGAAGGGCAGCTCAAGTGACAGCACCCAGCGAGCTAAATGTTCGGTGGCAGGTTTTCTTTGGTCCTTCTCAAAAGCTGTAAGACAGCACAATTGGCTTTTTAAAACAATCCAGTTCTTTACTGCTTGGTCTTGTTGACCATTTGTACATTTGCATGCTCTGCATTTGTAAAGTTCTTGCTGTACACACAAAACCTAAGAGTATTCTCCTCTTTGGCACTAAGGATTTTGTTTTTTCTTCTTTGCCTAAACAGAACTTGGGAAACTGTGAAACGTACAACCAGGAAAGGACAGTCGGCTGATGGTATGAGTGCAAACCTATTATAACTCTTCCTAAGAGAAGTTACCACACATTATTGTAGTAGGCGAGGTGCAGGAGGGTTGTGTTTTGTTTTGGTTTGGGGTTTTTTACTGTCACCAAGATCTCAGGGCAGAGTTATCTTCAATTATGATCTTTTATCTTTAAATTTAATATTTGTTTTTGTAATGCTGTGTAACTAAGTCGAGCTTTCCTTATAAATAACTTCTGGCTCCTGTTATCTAAGCTCCACACAGTGTTTTGAGGGAAAGATGTACACTAATATTTATAGCCAGGCACAAATCAATAGAATTTGAAGCAACATACTGAGTCTAGACATGATATGACTCATAGAAATCCTTTGTATTCTGTTCAAAGGATCTAAGTGAGAGCCTTTAGTTTGGAAAACTTATTTGCACTACTTCACACTCTCATCCATATGGTTTATAGTTGACTAGAGGGGCCCAGTGCATGAATTCATGCACCAGTGGGGTTCCTCAGCCTGGCCTGTGGGATCGGGCCAAAACCAGCTCTCCGACATCCCCCAAGGGGTCCTGGATTACAAGAGGGTGCAGGCCAGGCCGAGGGACCCTACCAGTGCACGATAGAGGCTGTGGAGGGACACGGGAGGTTGGCCAGCCTGGGAGGGACCCCAGGAGGGCTCCAGGGCGTGTCCAGCCCATCTCGCTCAGTCCCGATCACCGGACCCCAGCAGCAAGCTAACCTACTGGTTGGAGCATCTGCCCCCTGATGGTCAGTGCACATCATAGCAACTGGTCGACTGCCCCCTGGTGGTCAGTGCACATCATAGCGAGTGGCCTTAGCATATCATTAGCATATTATGCTTTGATTGGTTGAACAGCTGGCCAAACACTTAGCATATTAGGCTTTTATTATATAGGATAAGGAAATGGGATTAAGAAACAACTATTCATTCAGTTTACTTACCCTCCCAAGGATGAATGGTTTGACTGCCAAGGTCCCAGAAACAATCCTGAAATTCACCTCTGGTCTAGGGCCGTGGTCGGCAAACTGCGGCTCGTGAGCCACATGCAGCTCTTTGGCCCCTTGAGTGTGGCTCTTCCACAAAATACCACGGCCTGGGCGAGTCTATTTTGAAGAAGTAGCGTTAGAAGAAGTTTAAAAAATTTGGCTCTCAAAAGAATTTCAATCGTTGTACTGTTGATATTTGGCTCTGTTGACTAAGGAGTTTGCCGACCACTGGTCTAGGGGAATTTAGAGAATACGTCTTTCTTATTTTTCCCTTTTATTTTTCCATTCTGTTCTGTTTTTTACTGGAAGCAAACAGAGCAATTGCATGGTGCTGTTTTTCCCAGCTGGGAAAGTGTTGGCGGGGGCGGGGAGGGTACTTCTCCTGGGCAGTTTGTGTTTTCTAGAACCCAGTGGGTTTTTGTTTTTGTTGTAAGGCCAAGTAACTCACTTGATTTATAAACAACATGGAAGTGTGATTGCTTGTTCTTTAATTTTTTAAAATCCTCACCCAAGGATATGTTTTTCATTGACTCTAGAGAGAGAGGAAGGGAAAGGGAGAGAGAAATATCAGTGTGAGCGAGAAACTTGATCAGTTGCCTCACACACCTGTCCTGACCGCAGCTCGAACCCACAACCTGGGTATCTGCCCTGACCAGGAGCCAATCCTGTGACCCTTCAGTGGATGGGCCAACACTCTAACCACTTAACACACCGGCCGGGGAGACTCTATAATTACATTTCTAAGTGAGAATAACTTCCAAGTTCACTGCCAGTACTGTAGCTTTTAACTCCCTATTGCTAGTGGCGAAAATAAGGTAGATTTCAGATGCAGCATTTCTTAAAATATGGGATTTTAGTTAGATCGCTGTAAACAGATTGCTAGCATGACTGACCTTTCATTAGAGACTTCGTTTTATTTCCTGGTGACAGGTGTGATAATTATCCCAGTACTGCAAAGAACTCTTCATTATGAATGTATCATTCTGGTGAAACAGTTCCGTCCACCCATGGGAAGCTACTGCCTGGAATTCCCTGCAGGTGAGTCACTACACACAGGGAACAGAACTGCTTCTTGGGGCTTGTCGGACAGAGCCAGGGCGGAGCCTGAGCACTGCAGGGTGTAGACATTTAACACCTTTGTATCCGTCCCTGGGCCTTTAAGTTCAATAAAACCATTTCTGTAGTGAAGTTCCTCCAGCCACACTCTCCTGGTCCAGTAACCCATAGAGGAGATAGAAAGGTGGTGTCACAGCTCACCTTTCCAAGCCACCTTCCCTCCTTTCCCACATTCTCTCTAGCCTCTTTGAGTAATTGCTTTTCGCTAATTTGTCAATTTACTTCATCTTCTATCACTAGCAATCTGCCTCTGACAACAAATGTATAGTAATAACTAGGCCAGACTCCAAAAACTATGAATGGAAAAGATATCTTGACCTTCCCGCATGTATGTAGACCAAATAAATTGTTTTAATTTCCACTAAAATATTTTTTCAGTTGCACAGTAAGTTAAGCTATCTAGAACTTATGCAGTGTATTATTATAGGATTTAATTGGTTTGTTCCATCAGAAGAGATTAGATCGCATTTATCATTAGTGGCTTAAATTTTATATTTTTAAACACCATCCCATTCTGTAATGTATAATTTACAACTTTATTTTCTTTCTCATTTACTTACCATTTCACTAAGGAAATTAATAGAATAGCCTATATTTCACCCTTCTTTTTGCAATTTTTATTCCTTTCAGGAAAATGACTCAGAGTTGCTACTGTCCTCCTCCCACTTGACCTCTCTCCACTTACTTCTCACAATGACCATAGTAGTTAAAGTCCACCAGCCTTCAGTTCTGTCCTTTCTGTTCTTCTTCCTCAGAAGTGATCTTCATCTTGGCATTTCACTACAGGGTCTCCATATTGTTCTGTGAGGGAGGAAGGTGGGATAGGTAACAACTGTCCCCATCTAACATAAGAGGAAACAAAGTTAACAGGCTTCCTGTGCTGTAGTCACATAGCTAGGTCCAAAACCTGGACCAGTCAGCACCACCAAGCCACTTGTCCTCACAGATCGATGCTGCCTATGCTGTAGAGAACATTAGTTAGTGCTGAGATGCTTGGAAAACAATCTAGGTCTAAGTAAGAGAATAGATGAGGACTGTCAGAACCAATTTAATCTGCCCAGGGTTTCATGCTTCTGTCCTTTTTTTTTTTTCCTATAAAAGTTCCAAACCTCAGCTTTATCTGTAAGACCACTTTTCACAATCCTCTGATTCTTCTCACGTAGCTCAGCAGCAGCTGTGTTAGGAGAGGATCAAAGAAAAGTGGACTTCCGTCTCCCACCTCACAAATGATTTGGACTTCCAGGTCTCATAGATGATAATGAAAGCCCAGAAGCAGCTGCTCTGCGAGAGCTGGAAGAAGAAACTGGCTATAAAGGTGATGTTGCTGAATGTTCTCCAGGTTTGTATTGCTTTCCGGGGGTGCATTTGGGACAAACTATTAGCCAAGCAGTAGATTCTTCTGTGTATAAAAGGGTTGATTGTTTGGGTGTTCTTTATGGGCAGAATTCAGATAACTTTTATTTCAGCTAATTCACTGAAGAGAAATCATAATTAGATTTGGGCACATAAACTTCCCATCTCCTCCAAATGAGAGGAAGTTTGAACAGGAAGGACCTGAAACTGGAGAAGAATTAGGAAATTGTGTTGCCTTCCAGAGTTTCTCACATCTGAGCTTTGTTATATACACACCTTATGCACATGCCATGCTCCTTTAGAGATTTTTTTTCTTGATGTAGTAAAAGGATTTACATGTCAGTAGTACTATCTAACCCCTCAGGCTTACCCAATGTTACGCAGGAACTCTGGGGAAAATAGGAATACTGACTACTTCTATGCTCTACAGTCCTACAGCATATACTGACTAGAATTAAACTCGTTTTCCTGCATAAATTCTGTGTTAAAGGAATTATGAGACCAGTCTTCTTCCAAAGACATTTAAGTCATGAAACATGACATCTGACTGGTGTCTGTAAAGATGATCTGCTGCTTCTCTCCATAGCTGTATGTATGGATCCAGGTTTGACAAACTGTACCACACACATCGTGACAGTAACTATTAATGGAGATGAAGCTGAAAATGTAAGACCCAAGCCAAATCCAGGTAAGTGAGCTACGTTGAAGGTAGATGAACTCCATTAAATATCTTTTAACTTCTACGTTACTAGATTGATTTTTGATTGGTCAAAAGAATAATTGTCTTTTGCAGAAGCTTCATTAGTACTCCTGGCTGTTTTCATAATCTTGTGTATTTTAGCATTTTTCTTTTACCTCTTATTTGATTTTTATGATTTCTTTAAATAAAATGTTAAATTACACATTTCCATATTTCCTGTATGAAGCTAAATAGTAAACAATGAAGATCATCAAAATCACTGATTTCTGTCTTCATATTTATAGGAATGGCATAAGTAATTATTACAGAACAGCAGCTTAACTCTTCTTATTGAGTTCCACTATTTAGAAAAGCTTTTAGTAAATTCTTTGCTCTTTATTTCTTTGCAAGTTTGGAATTAGAAGCTTTAATGCCTCTCTCAGTTCCTCACCACCCCCTTAAACAAGGTGATCATACATACACAAGAAATCCTGTATGAGAATGATATCTTCCATTTCCCATCCTTTAGTTGTTCCTAAATGTTTTGGTATCCCATCGCGGCTTATTTTAAATGCTTGATTTTTTAAAGTAGCAAATTGATGTGGCAATTACACTCATAGGTATATACCTAAATATACTCCTAGAAATTGAAAGCAGGGGCTCAAACAGATAACTTGTATACCAATGTTCATATAGCATCACATAGTACCCTAAAGGTAGAAGCAACCCAAGGTTCCATTAACAGATGAATGGATAACAAAATGTGGTACATTCATGTAATGGAATAACATTCAGCCATAAGAGACTAAACTGTGCTGATATATGCTATAACTTGGATAAACCTTGGAAACATTGTGCTAAGTGAAAGAAGCCAGACTCAAGGGCAAATATTGTGTGACTGCACTAATATGAGATACCTGGAGTTAGTGCATTCATAGAGACAGAAAACAGATAAGAGGTGCAGGGATGGGGAAGTTAAGTATTCAATGGGTACCAGGTTTCCATTGGGGATGATGAAAAAGTTCTGGAGATAGTCCTGATGTTTGCACAACAATGTGAACCTATTTAATACCACTGAATTATAACTTTAAAAATGGTGAATATGATAAATTTTGTGACCCAGGCTTCTATTATATTCTTACTAGAGGACCGGTGCATGAATTCGTGCACCAGTGGGGTCTCTCGGCCTGGCCTGCAGAATCTGGCCAAAACCGGCTCTCCGACATCCCCTGAGGGGTCTCGGATTGCGGGAGGGAGCAGGCCAGGCCAAGGGACCCCACCTGTGCATGATAGAGGCCAGGGAGGGACGTGGGAGCTTGGCCAGCCGGGGAGGGACCCCGGGAGGGCTCCAGGGCATGTCCAGCCTGTCTTGCTCAGTCCTGATCGGCCGGACCCCAGCAGCAAGCTAACCTACTGGTCGGAGCATCTGCCCCTTGGTGGTCAGTGCACGTCATAGCAACTGGTCGACAGGTCGACTGTCTGCCCCCTAGTGGTCAGTGCACATCATAGCAAGCAGTTGTGAGGCCTTAGCATATCATTAGCATATTATGCTTTGATTGGTTGAATGGCCAACCGGACACTTAGCATGTTAGGCTTTTATTATATAGGATAGCCTTTTTATTTTCAAAGACCAGTATGTTCTGAGTTAACACTCATGCAGACTGTGTAGATATTGAAGTGAGGTTAAGAAAAGTGGTTAGTGTTGGCCCAAGCACTTAGGTGGCAGGTTCCATCCCCAGCCTGGTTGGGGCACATGCAGGAGGCATCCAATCGATGTGTCTCTCACACATCAATGTTTTTCTCTTTCTCTCCCTCCTTTTCACTCTCTAAAGATTAATGGTAAAAATATCCTTGGGTGGGAAGGGGTGTGGGATGGGAATGGGGGGATGAGGACAAATATGTGACACCTTAATCAATAAAGAAATTTTTAAATAAAAAATAAATAAATAAATAAAGCACAGAGGAGACTTCAAAAAAAAAAATATCCTTGGGTGAGGATTAACAACAAAAAAGGTGAAGTGGTATGGGTGAAGTTTCCAGCATCTTAAGCAATTAGAAAATGTTCCCCTTCCTCCCTCTAAAGTTGACAGGCAGCCACCCTCTGCCTCCTCACCTTTCATTTTGTCCAGGGACTACTACTCTCAGATTCTATTTGTCTTGCACAAAAATCTTCCAATGTTTTACCACTCCAGGCCTTGCTAAAATTTTCTCCTTCTGTTTATTTTCAGGAGATGGAGGTGTGTTATTCAACTCCCAATGGCTGACAATGTATATGGCTTAATGTAGTGGTAATGGCTACAGGCATTTTGTGTTGTTCTGGTAGGCTCTCCTGTTCTTTAGCTTTGTTTTCACTTGCAGTTTGTTTGTTTAGAATTTGTGGAAGTAATTTCCTTACCAAAGAATGACCTGATGAAGAGACTTGAAGGTAAGCTTTCCTGAGATTATTACCCAACTTTCTCTGGTTTCCTCCTCCCCATCCCCAGCAAAGGGGAACTAAATAGAATTGTTTCTTTATATTCTTCCTCCTTAAAGTCAAATACCTAGAAACTATTGTAAAGCTGCAGTTGGCCAATAATAATTTTCCTTTCTGGTGGCATAGAATTTGAAAATAGAGCAAAACATCCCATGTTAATGAAAGCTTTCAGCCGGGGGCTTTTTTTCTCCTATAGAAGAGTCAAAATTATATTCCCGCTAATTAGCCCAAACTATTCTACACCTTAAATCTTTAACCCATGACAATGCAGAGGCATAATTAGATATCACTTAGTTGATTCTCAAATATGCCAGTATGTTAGATGGATCTTTGTGCAGGTATAAGTTAAAGGAGAATTGAACAATATTCATTCTATAAATATTGATATCTACTATATGCTAAGTGCAATGTGCTGATATAATGAACCATACTAACTAGCAGTGTGACCCTTAGTAAATTATTGATCACATAGTTACATTGTGAAATTCCTGGCCAGCTCATCTGTTAGGGATTTTGTTAAAATAAAATAAAATGTAAGGTTATATGGACAGATGTTCTTTGATATAAGTACATCAGGATATACTGTACTGAAGACATGACAGAGGCCTTTTAAGAAGCTTCTCTACGCAGGCTGGGTAGGTGCCTATTCACTCATTTAATTTCTATTTCAAAAATTAATCCTAAGCCCTGTTTCACCTGAAGCTTTGAGAACAGTCTCTTTCTTCCTCCCTTAAGTACCAATGGCTTACAATTTTATTTCTAATGTCTATGTTGCTTGTTTGAAAAGTAAAGTGGGTCTTTCAAAAACTGCTGTGATTTCAGATTCCCAGAAAGTTTCCATTCCTACTTTGCTGTTTTAAAAACTAGACCTAAGGTAAAAGCCACCTCTAAATTCCAAGTCAAAATTAGAAATACTTGTACTGAAAATACTCAATAATTTATTAGGTATTTCCTCAGATAAAGGCGTGGCCATCAATTAAAGGCAGGATTTAACTTTGAGTCTGACAGATCTGACTGGATTAGAGGCTCAAACATTTATTAGTTATGACTTGGAACAAGTTTCATAGCCTCTCTGAGCTTTTCTCATATATGGAACAATAGATAGCCCCTATGTCTTCGGAGACATGAATAAATGGGATAATGTTGACACACAGTGCTTAAATGTTATATGCTCTTTTTATTATTTTTTTATATCAGCAAATTGTTTTTTAAATTCCTTCTTCCTTCCACCTAAGTTAACTTCCCTTCTGGCCTTAGAAAAGGGGAAAATATAGAGCAAGAGAGGGAGGAAGGAAGGTAGAAAGGGTTATATAGAAGGGGGAGGGGTAAAAGAACCAGTTTTCCTAGCTTTACTAGAATTGAAAGATAGTAATCAAATCATTTATTCATCACATTTGAGAAGTAGGAAGGAAGGTTCTTGAGTTTAGTTTGCTACAAGGAATAAGCTTTCAACACTTACCAAGCACCTGCATGCAGATGAGTAGGACATAACCCTGCCTCCAAGGTTTAAAAATGTCTCAGCCTGTCCCTAAACAAGTGGCTAGGAAAACGAGACAAATTTGAAGTCTGATAACCTCCATTAAAGTTCTTTGTAATAAGAGTCTGAGATCTCATTCTTTTTTTTAAAATATATTTTATTGATTTTTTACAGAGAGGAAGGGAGAGGGATAGAGAGTTAGAAACATTGATCAGCTGCCTCCTGCACACCGCCTACTGGGGATGTGCCCGCAACCAAGGTACATGCCCTTGACTGGAATCGAACCTGGGACCCTTCAGTCCGCAGGCCAATGCTCTATCCACTGAGCCAAACCAGTTAGGGCTCTGAGATCTCATTTTTTATAGAATTCTAATCCTATCATGCACACAGTTAACGTGTATGTGCAAAATTATCCCCTAGCAGCGGGAAAGACACACGAATGGGTCTTCAATAAATGAGTATTCATCACTATATAGCTTCATAGTAGCAGAGTCCAATAGTGAGCTATAAATGAAAAAGTGAATCTATAAAGCTTTGCTATTTTCACACACAAAATCATCATCTCTGATATGTATGCTCTTCTAACTTTATTCTTTTTTGTTCTTGTCCCAAGCTGGAATGTAACCCTGCTTTTATATCCTTTACTAGAGGCCCAGTGCACAAAATTCGTGCATGGGTGGGGTCCCTAGGCCTGGCCTGTGATCAGGGCCTATGGGGGCCATCTCGCCCAGTCCTGATCAGGGCCTGCCAGCTGCCGCCTGAGGCCTGGGACCCCTCAGGAGGTTGGCTGTGGGAGTGCACTGACCACCAGGGGGCAGCTCCTGCATTGAGTGTCTGCCCCCTGGTGGTCAGTGCGCATCATAGTGACTGGTCGACCAGTTGTTTTGGTTGGTCATCACGGTCACTTAGGCTTTTATATATATAGATTCTTCCACTAGAGTAAGATCTTTGAAGGCAGAAAATGTCTTGTTCACCACTGTAATACCTGCATCTAGCATAGGGACTGGTATATAGTAATCGCCCAGTAAATATTGACCGACTGACAAGGGGTATTATCTTTTATTAACATCATTGTCTAACTTGTATTCTTTGCTTCCTACAGCACTGGTAACTGAAGAACATCTGACAGTGGATGCTAGGGTCTATTCCTATGCTCTGGCGCTGAAACATGCAAATACAAAGCCATTTGAAGTGCCCTTCCTGAAATTTTGAGGCCAGAGGAGAGTAACCATGTTTTTGTTTTATAAATGAGGCCATAAGGTCTCCTTCACTAAGACTTTGTATTCAGCTAAATTTAATGGAAATTTGAAATTACCTTTTTCATAAAATAAAAACAAAAAATGCATGTGGTGGTATGGAATTATAATTATAGGTAGGCTATAGCCTTCATTTAAATGCTAAATGCAAATATGTTTAATCCATTTTCTTTAACTTCAGCTGTTATCTAACCTAATCCAAGAAATAGGGGTTAGAAGAGACCTGAATTCTATATTAGGTCAACTATTCCTACCTCAAACTCCCAACATAAAATTCTATAGCTGATTTTTCTCAATGGTTAGAGCGTTGGCCCTAGGACTGAAGGGTCAGGGGTTCGATTCCTGTCAAGGCATGTACCTCAGCTGCAGGCTCAATCCAATCCCTAGGCCCTGCCTGCGGGAGGTAACCAATCCATGTGTCTTTGTCACATCGATGTTCCTCTCAGTCTGTCTTTCCCCCTCCCTTCCATACTCTCTTAAAAATCAGTGGAAAAAATATCCTCCAGTGAGGATTAACAACAACAAATTCTATAGCTGTGTATAGAAAATGATATTGTTTAAAAAAACCATTACATTATTGTTTAAAAGAAACCAATATAGGGACTCCTATTTGAATTACCTGCTATATGGAATTAATCTGTGTAGCAAAGGATGTAAAACTATCCATAGAGAGTAACATCCATAAGCAAGTGTTTACATTTAGCTATTGTCATTATATCTACGTAACTACTACTTAAGTAAACCTCTTATGTAATGAAAAATGGTTAATTTCATTCACTATAACAACATTAAGAGGCTAATGAAAATACAGGGCCCTCCCTCTAAAGCAGCAGTTGCCAACCTTTCGGACCTCACAGACCACCGGTTGGCAACCGCAGCTCTAAAGCATGTGGACATATTGGAGAATCTCATTTCCTATCCTTACCTCAAAAAAGTAACTTGGAAGTTCTAAAACACCAAATCCATGGAAATAAGATTTACATAGTTTGGGGCATTATTGTCTTGGTATTCAACCATGAGTGCAGCCATCAAGGTTAACAAGTACCAGAAACCCATTATAAACTACTTGAAAGGAAAAAATAGGATTGTTTCTGGCTCATGCCATGCCTAATGCTTGTCATCTAAAAGGTCTACCAGGGTTACTGGGCCATCTTCTTACCTCCTGAGCCGAGGCTCTTGGGTTGACTGTTATGGCTTCCAGCAACTCTAGGATCACTGCCTTTTCAGCTTAGCTCCCAGAAAAGTCTCAGGAAGATTCTCATTGGCCAGCCCTAAGTCATGATTTGAGCCCTGGACCCAGGGGGTTAGCCAGGCCCCTCAGAACCAGATAAAATCAGGGTACTAATGCCAAAAATGCTGCAATATAGTTCATTTGTCTACAGGTTCACTCTCTTTTCCAGATACTTTTATGAACCTAAATATAAGATCATTAAATTACACTTGATAGAATTATAGAACCAGAGAACTGCATAGATCAAGTCTACTCTCCCAATATATACTGTGAAAATTAAGCCCCAACTACCTGCTCTAATAGTAGCCTTCCCTTGTGCTATACATACCTCCCACCCCTTTTTTTTTCTTAGACACAGGTTTATTTTTTAAATATTACTAAAAATACAGTATTAAATGTGCTCCCCGTTTTCCCCCATTGACCTCTTCTAGCCTGCCCCCACCCCCTGCCCCAGGCCTTCACCACCCTAGTGTCTGTGTCCATGGGTTATGTGTATATACATGCATACAAGTTCTTTAGTTGATCTCTTCCCATCCATCCACCCACCCCCACCTTCCCTCTGAGATTTTTCAATCTGTTCCATGCTTCTGTGTCTTCTGGATCTATTTTCTTCATCAGTTTATTTTGTTCATTAGATTCCACATGAGTGAGATCATGTTTTAAACATGGGCATCATAATTCTCCAGAGATTTTAATCCTTTTCCCTCTCAAGGACCAAGTCCTCTAATTTCCCTTATTATAACCCTACTTCAAAATCAAGAAATAAGACATATATAAAATACAGACTCTAGCATAGACCTGTCTCTCCAAATACTAGGGCAGCTCTTCCTGAGCCACTCCCATGGGAACTGAGAAACATACTCTTAACTGTTAATGAAGAGATATGCATAACCCGATTGTCCTTTCTGCTTTTTTACTCTTCCTAAGAGTGCAATGTAGAAGTGACAGCTAAATCCTAGAGCATAACCCTAATGCCACTTACATTATCTATAAACATCAAAGACTACGCTTTGGGAATTAGTCAGTTTGAGAACTTGCAGTCTGAACATTTTCATCAGCTGGCACTGTTAATTTGTCAGAATTTAAAATTTGGTTTCCCACAAAAGCCATAATTTTTTACTTTCTCTTGGGGAAAAAAAAAGCAGATAAAATAACACCAGGTCCCTATTTCTGTGGCTGGTCTTCAGCCCAAGGACGCTGGACCGTCTTTGCTGTCCTGCCTGTTTTCACTTTATCTGTCGTGCCCTGGTAAGTTCTTGGGCTTTGTGATCAGAAGCTAAGTGAGATATACTTCCTGCACTTACTAAGAAGGTAAACAACGATGGAAAACCATACTTCTGAAAAGGAAGCTTTTCAAAAATTAAGTCTGATCTCTTTTTGGACAATAAAACACACACTTTAAAATTGAATTATTGATAAAGAATTGCTACTGTTTCAAATGGGGGCTGGGATATCGTTTAAGACCACTGTTTTCCTGCTTCCAAATGTTAGTGACATAACTGAGCAACCTTAAGTTGGTCACTGTCCCTCAATATTTTAGGATTATGCACTAAACTAATTACATTTTACCTCTTGCAATAGGCATCTCAGGATAGATTTTATATGAATACAATGAACCTACACAAAGCATTTAATTTCAGATTTTTTTATTTTTCCAACACAACTGAAACAGTTGTATTAAATAAAAGTTTATTGTCTACTGTTTACACTCATGTTGCTGCTACAAAGTACAACAACGTACACAGATTCCTAGCATGAATTACTCATTGTTCACCCCCACTGAACTACAGACATTGCTTGAGAATTACGTCTCTACTTTAGGGATTTAAAAAAAGAAAAACACAACTGGGGCACAGTATCTTGAAAGAGCTTTCTCAAGTGACTTGGAATTCAAAGGCATAGCCAATACAGTAAAAACAGCACCAACCGTGCTGTCACTGGGAAGAAAGAAGAATGGAAAACATGAATAGTAATTATAAGCAGTTTTTCTAATGACAGAAGCTTGAAGAAGCTTGACTTTGCCCATCTGGGCTAAGTGCCTGCTTTGAGAAGGGACAAAGGGGAAGGGATGAAGAGGGAGGGCTGCAACATGGATACTACACAAAAAGTATAAAAATTATATCTAAAATATAGATAAGCCCAAAATACTGGAAAGTGGCAATTTGAACTATATTTATTTTTAAACAAGTGGGGGAAATACTGAGTGTTTTGAATGTGTGCAAAACTGATCCACATTACCTCACCGTCAAAACTGAACATGGCAAGGCAGGTACATTGGTTTCCAGCATCACAGGCAACACTACATGTATATTTTCTAACGAGTAATGTAAACTTCAGTTTTAAGGCAGCTGGTACTAATGCTGCACACAGACTTAAGCTCGGTGCCCATTTCAAAAATGGGGCAGTTAGCACTTAAAAAAAAAAAAATGAGGGGAGAAATGGAGAGTCAGCATTATTTGACAAAAACAATGTGTCAAAATGTTTTCCCTTCACACAAAAATATTGGAACATTTAGAAAAACAAAGCACCCATCCCACCTACTTCAGCCTGTTCCTTAACAAATATTTCAAAATACTGATAAATAATAGTGACTGCAAGCAGAATTCCAGTGCCAGAGCCAATGGCCCCTAAGAAGTCGGCCAACACTGACAGGGCGCCAATACACAAACCGCCGAATGCAGCTGCGGTGGGGATATACCTAGAAGACAAAACCAAGTCAGGCAGCAGAGGGAACTGAAAAGGGGCAACAAAAGCAGTAATATGTATGCTGAAGTGTGATTGATCTAACAGAGGAGTCTGCAGTACTGATGGGTTGTCCATAGCGGTCACATGTTGATGAAAACTGACTAAGGGAATGACTTACTCCCTGATTTTGAAAAGCCAGTTAACAGCCAAGAAAGGCAATACATGATTTTGATCAGATCAGAATCCTCAACTAGATTTAAGTATTAAAATGTTTAATACTTTAAAATGGATAACCTTTAGCTCCCTCTTCTAAATGAACAGTGAATTTCAAAATGATTTCTAAATATCATATTTATGTGACAAGATTTAGATAATCCTCCAACAGTAACTGGACCTTGGCTGCATGTTATAACCACCTGGAGAACTTAAAAATAATGGGACTGTATTTAAAATACTCCAGAAAGAAAAAGAAAAAAGATTAGGGTTGAATGAAAGAAGAATGACAGAATAATAACTATTAAAGCTAGATATACATGGATACATGCAGATTCATTATACTATTCTCTGCAGTCTGTGTTCTCAATAAATAAAATTCAAATATAAATATTAGTGCCTTTTCAACAAATAATTATGGAACAACTGGATATCCACATGCAAAAGAAAGAATCTGAATGTATCTCACACCAAACAAAACTTAGTTCAAAGTGGATCACAGACTGAAATCTAAGAGCTGAAACTCCTAAGAGAAAAGAAATAAATCTTTGTGACCTTGGGTTAGGCAATGGTTTCTTAGATACAATAGCAGCACAAAGCATCCAAAGACAAAACAGATACAGTGAACTTCATCAGAATTAAAAACTTGTTCGTCAAAGGATACCATCAAGAAAGTGAAAGGGCAACCCAAAGAATGACAAAATATTTGTAAATAATATACCTAACAAGAGACGTCCAAAATATTCTTTAAATAATCTTACAACTCAGTAACAAAAAAACAACCCAATTAAAAATAAGCAAAATAGCCCTGGCTGGTTTGCTCAGTGGTTAGAGCATCGGCCCAGGGACCAAAGGGTCATGGATTTGATTCCCAGTCAAGGGCATATACCTCATACTTTGGTTTGATCCCCAACCCAGGTGAGGGCGCCTTCAGGAAGCAACCAATCCATGTGTCTCTCTCACGTCAATCTCTTGGATCTCTCTCTCTCACCCTCCTCTCTCCCTTCCACTCTCAAAAATCAATGGGAAAAATATCCTTGGTTGAGGATTAACAAAAAACGAATTAAAATGAGCAAAATATTTGGACAGACGTTTCTCCAAAGACAATACACAAATGGCTGATAAATACATGAAAAGATGCTCAACATCATTTCTCATCAAGGAAAAGCAAATAAAAACCACAATGAGATATCGCTTCATACACAATAGGTGGCTATATACTAATCAAAAAGCAAAAACTAGTGCTGGAGAGGATGTGTGGCAACTGGAACCTTCACACATATACAGCCCCTCTGTAAGGAGTTCCTCAACATGTGAAACAATTACTGTATGACTCAACAATTCCATTCCTAGAGAAATGAAAACATACTTCCACACAAACTTTCTACAAGTATGTTCATAATAGCATTATTCATAATGGCCAAAAAGTGGAAACAACCCAAATATCTATCAACTAATGAATGGATAAACAAAATGATGTTATCCACACAATGGAATATTCACAGATAATGGATGAACTTTGAAAACACTATGCTAAGTAAAAAAAGCTATTCACAAAAGATCACATATATGATTCCTTATGTATGAAATGTTCAGAATAGGCAAATCTAGAGAGACAGAGGGTAAAAAGTTTCCTGGGGCTGGAGGGAGGAGAGAATGGGGTTGGAATGGGAAATAACTAATGGGTACAAGGTTTCTTTCTGAGTGGTGAAAATGTTTTTAAAATTAAGAGTATAATGATTACACACTCTGAATATACTAAAATTTTTTTTAAAAATTAAGAACACTAAACCATATACTTCAAATGAGTGAATTACACAGTATGTGAATTATACCAATAAAGCTATTCTCAAAAAACTGGGACCCACCCACTCCAGACCAAAGAAATCACCATTCCTGAAGATGGGATGTTAGTAGTTTTTAAAAGCTCCCAGGTGATTTTCTGTACAGCCAGCCAACAATGAGAACCTCCCATCTACATCTTAACACTTGGCTGAGCTGTGAAGGGAACACAATTCCAATTATACTAATTTAGTTGTCATTTTGATGAAGAGAACAATTAACTTTTATGTTAAATTTTGGTCCTTTTGTGTGAAGTAGAAATGCTGAAAATACAAATTTAAACAAATAAAGAATAACATTTGGCAAGAAATGAAAGATTGAAAAACTGAGTATATGTTGCCTGGCCCCACCCTGCAAAGGATGAAATCAAATGACCTTACCTATTAAGCTCATGGACCATAGAGGTATCTCTGTGGCCCCTCATTACCATTTGCTGTTCTTTAAGCTGTTTAGCTACCTGTCGAGAGAAACACAACTTTTAAAATCAAACTAACATTTCACGGTTCACTATCTACTCGGTTCTGTGTGAAGTGCTTTCTACACACTAATAAGTAAGGTAACAAGAACCCTGAAGTAGGCACTGGCATATCATTCCGATTAAACCTGAGGATACTGAGGCTACAATACTGCACAGCCACGTTACCCATAAACTAAACCAGTGTTTTTCACTATCATTTTTCACTATCACCTCCCTTAAGAAAAATTAATACTAAGAAATAATATTTTGTCAGGTAGGGTTGAGCTTTGGAGAGTCACAAACCATTGTAAAGTCTATGTTTCACCTACCAGGAACCAATTTTTAACCCTATGAAGAGGTCATATTACCTCATTATTAATGTATGAATTAAAGTTTAATTTACAAAAATAAGATCTGACATCTAAAAATTATAAATTATTTTTATTTGAAATAAACCAAATACTTACATCTTTGGCTGAGGAACCAGACACCTCTATCCACGTCTTGGAAAAGAATGCACATGATCCCAGCATAAAGATGATATAAACAACCACATGGACAGGATCCTCAAATATGGCACCCATAGACTCAGGAGGAGAAAGATAATAACAAAGGCCTCCCACTGGGTAAGAGCGAGCAGGTCCTCCCCCACTGACATCCTACAGAACAAGAAGGAAAAGAACAAATGGCCAACCTAACTTGTCAAGCATACATTTTTATAACTTTTCAAACTCCTCAAAAATTATGACAATGGTTTAAGCTCAAAGCACCTACAGCAAATGGCTATAAAT
Organism: Eptesicus fuscus; assembly: GCF_027574615.1. NCBI lineage: Eukaryota > Metazoa > Chordata > Mammalia > Chiroptera > Vespertilionidae > Eptesicus > Eptesicus fuscus. The sequence goes on from NC_072477.1 coordinate 93,578,017, forward strand.
AACTTAAGGATTTGCTTTTATATCTAATATCTTCATTCCTTCAAAAGTATATAGTGAGCATCTCTTACATAAAGATGTAGATATATTAATAACAGAAGAGTGATTTAAGGAAAAAAAATATATGAGAAGATAGAAATAAGACTACATTTATAGTCAATCTCTTTTTTTCCCCCCGGTTAATCCTAAGTATATTTTTCCATTGACTTTTTTTTTTTTTTTTTTTTTAGAGCGAGTGGAAGGGATGGGGAGAGAAACATCTATGTGAGAAAGAAATTGAGCCTCCAACCAAGGCACACACCCTTTACCAGAATCGAACTTGGGACCCTTCAGTCCTCAGGCCAACACTCTATCCAGTGAGCCAAACCACCAAGGGCTATAGTTAATCTCATTACATTTAGAATCTGAAATTTTCTAAACTATGTAAGAGTATGCAATGAAGGCCTGGGGAACGGACAGGAGCAGAGAGGAGGGGGGTCAATGGGGAAAACAAGAAGGGTACATCTGTAATACTTTCAACAAAAGATAATAAAAACATAAAAAGAGTATGCAACACATTAAAACCCTTCCTTACCCATGATTCTTTCATTTCAAAGTATTCTATTAAGAATGTAATCCATTGAAATATTGACAGAAGTCTAACAACTCACTGCCTAAACATTATTTGTTTGTGTAAGAGTCTTGATAAACATATACAATGGGATTTTTAGCAACACAAATATTTAAGAATTTTTGTAATAACAGAAATGGGACCAGCATGTATTTGCTCTTATTAAATAAAAAATTTGGGATACAGGGTGTGAGAAATAAATTTCTGGTTGCAAAGATTAATTTATCTTGATTCTTGAACTTATACTTCCAAATGATTCTTTTACTGTGCCCCTAGAATTAATATTACCAAATCAAAAGCATTGTTTATAGACAAATTCAATTCCCCAATAATTCTCTCATTTAAAAAAAATCTTAGTCAAGGTCACAACATATTCTATACAACCATTCAATGCACTTATTACTTTGAAATTTTTATAGTAATAATTATAGCTGGACTATTAGTTCATGAGGGGAGAAAAAGATTCCTCCCCTCATCACAGGTAATCAAATTTCTGTTAAATGAATGGAAAAGGAATATTATAAATAGAGCAAATCCTATTTCCTCCAACTAACATTCAAAAACCACTGTCTTACCCTGTTAAACTTTAAATTTCTTTTAAAAATTACCTTCAGTAAAAGCAAAGATATATCAGTCACTATAACTTAAAATGTAAAAGATAGCATATTAAGATAAATGCACAATACATTAAACACCATACTTAAGTATAATGACTAAAAATAATATTCTTTAGTGCAATACAAATTCTAGAATTACATACTCTGCAAAAGAATAAAGGATCTTACTATTTTTTAATTCTATAGTTTTAAAGGAGAAAAATACTCCTTGGTCAGGTGATAGAATTTAAACCAATCAGAACTCAATCCAATCCCACAATAACACTTCAATAACAATGTAGCTGGACTGCTTTAGAAGAAGCTCTGATACCGAGCACCTATAAAAGGAAGTCAGAATTTACTGGATTCTATTTCTAGCATCTGTTCTCTCTTCAGTTTAGTAATTACATGCCTGTCTCCAGCCCAGTTAATCACAAACCAATTTAGTGCCATTCAGGCTATGAAAAACAGGGAGAAACAGGGAAGGTTGATTTCTGTATTCCATATATTACCAACAAATAGCTTCTTTTTAAAAACATTATTCCAGACAATAGTGGAATGAGATTACAAAACAGAGAATCATGAGAACCATGTGATTTTAGCCTATAAGATCATTCAAAGGAGATGCAAAAATGCTTCCTACTTAAGTGACTCTGAAAATGTCATAGCAACAACTTCAATTATTGCTCATCTCTTTCAGTTAAAAATATAACCAAGAAATGCAAATTACAATAAATGAAAACACTTAAATAAATAATAAAATACTCACTGCCCACTGTCCTAGTAAATTAACTAAAAAGTTGCCACTGAACCGAACAGACAGCATCTGGGAAATAACATAGAGGTTTGACACCAAGGCTGACTGAAGAATAATGGGGATGTTTGAGGTGTAGAAGAGCTTGATGGGGTAGCTGCTGTACTGTCCTCGATACCGAGCCGACTTGATGGGCAAGTCCACACGAAATCCCTACAAAATGAAAATTCAGAGTAAGAGGAACTGTACATCCTATATAATCCTATCCTATATAATAAAAGCATAATATGCAAATTGTCCCCTCGACTGGGAGTTCAACCGGGAGTTCGACCGCTCGCTATGACGTGTGCTGACCACCAGGGGGCAGCGTGGAACATGGCGGGGTCAGCAATGCGGCACTGGCAGCCCTGATGGGCCCCAACGAGAGCGGGACTGCAGCGGGATGATGGAGCCAATGAGCAGGTGGCGCCAGGCCAAGGTAAGTACAAGCAGGGCCCAATTGCCCCACAGACGGCGACCAGCAGCAGTGGGGTGGGACTGCCACCTGGCTCCCAGGCGCTGAGGGAGTCAGGCAGGGGCCCAATTGCCCTGCCGATCGCCCTGAAGACAGCAAGCAGCGCTTTGATTGCTGGCCAGGCCTAGGGATCACACCCGTGCACGAATTTCGTGCACCGGGCCTCTAGTATCATATAAAGAATACAGAAAGCCAAAACAGAAACAGTAGGGAGTATGAAAAGATAATGCTAATAAAACTTAACCCTTCCACACAGAGGCATGCAAACAGAAATCCCTTTCTATTTCATTTTCATCCTACTTTTTGTTATTGACACCTCCGTCGCTAAAGGAATTATTTGCTTGACTAGATTTTGAAACACTGACTTATTAGAATCTAACATCTCAAATAGCATTCTCTTTAAGAACAAAATAAAAATCCACATCCCACTTACTTCAGAAAGAAAGTATACTTACCTGAAAATATATAACAACAGCAAACACAAAAACAGTAGCAATGAGGTTCATGAGATTGGGTAAGTTCTGCCGGTAGAAAGCCTCCCTTAAAGCTCGGACTTTGTCGGTCCTGGTGGCCAGTAAATGAAAGAGAGCTATGACTGCACCCTCAAACTCGGTACCTGATAAACAAGAGAAAAATTAACTAACTGTAGACACATCATTCAAAGTTATCCCAAAGGTCAATACAAATAACCTTGAAACTCCAGTACACAGCAAAAAATATGAGTGAAAATAATTCATCAGTATTTATGATATAGCCATATGTGGAGCTTCTAAAATATTTTGATCATTGAGGCAAAATGTATGTTTTTTAGCATAAATTTGAAGTTTCTCAAGAGAAGTTTCTTGATGGAAACAACCAAAGTAGAGTAAGCCAAAAAATATTTCATTCATAATGCTTCGCTTCTCCTTTAGTTTCAAGAAGGGAGAGAGCACTGTGGGTAAGGGGAGGGTGGCAGCAGCAAAGCAGAGTAGAGGTCAGATTCAAAAGATACATGTTACTCTACCAAGCTTGCCTTTAAGTTCATTTTACCATGAACATTAATAAACCATTGTTGCTATTTTCTTAAGGCTGGGATCAGTTTAGATGTTAACCCTTACAAATCTAGCATGGCATTTTGAGAGAAGTGGAAATGGGTAAAAGGAAAGAGAGTAGAAATATTTCAAAATTTAGGTGTGAATACCAAGCCAAGTAGAATAGCAGCAAAAGTATTAGTGCTCCCTAATGATACAAAGAATAACAGATTTTTTCATCTGAAAAATCTTAATCTACTACCTTTTGATCCCCCTTGCAATGCTGAAATTGGTCAAATTCATGAGTTCTGCAGCAATGGCTTAAGCAAATAAAAACTTTCAAATGCCCAGTTTGGCTCAGTGGATAGAGCGTCGGCCTGCGGACTCAAGGGTCCCAGGTTCGATTCCGGTCAAGGGCATGTACCTTGGTTGCAGGCACATCCCCGGTAGGGGGTGTGCAGGAGGCAGCTGATTGATGTTTCTTTCTCATCGATGTTTCTAACTCTCTATCCCTCTCTCTTCCTCTCTGTAAAAAAAAATCAATAAAATATATATTATAAAAAAAAAACTTTCAAATGCTTGGGACCACTGAAATTTTGAATAAGCAGAGGCTAAAATGTAGATATTCTTTTTGAAGTAATATTTCAGACTCCACAAATCTCTGCTAATAATTTTGAATAATTATTAGCATCAATTGTCCGCTGGAACAGTAAACCCAGATATCTACAGGCATGTACTGCTCCATTACATGTTACTTTTCAACACACATCCAGCAACACTCGTGCAGTCGCAGTCACGGTGTGATGTACCTCTGCCAGTGTTAATAGTAGTGGGACTAAAGGCCTTCCAGACAATGGTTTCACAGATGTTGGTGGCAATAAAGAGGGAAATACCAGACCCCAGGCCGTAACCCTTCTGTAGCAGCTCATCTAACAGCAGCACAATCAAACCAGCAACAAACAGCTGTGGGGAAAGAAATGCAAGTAAGCGGAAGCAAGAAAAAAATCAAAAAAGGGGAAGACAAGCACCAGTGACTACTTTCAAAGTATGGGCATGTCTAACATTCAAACCTAATGGTTACAAGATCACTATTATGACTCTGCATCTTTTAACCAACTTTGGTTTAATCAGAAGCTAATCCTGAAAATCAGATGATTAGAAACATTGCTATATTGTATAGGGCCATTTCAACTTTTAAAATAGATGTTACCATCGGAACAGTTTCCCTTACAATAAGGGAAATAAGGCTTATTCCATTAAATAAGGCTTACTGAAAAGCACACTATAAAACAAAAATGTTCACAGTTGTAGAATTGATGATAACAAGAAACTGAGTATATCCCAGATATCTCCAAGCAAGTGAAAGGCCAAATGAATTATGGTATAACAAGGTGCAATTGCACACTGCCATGAAAGGAAAAGTATATGAACTATGTTGATACATTTTTTAAATATTATATATATATTGTATATATTATGTACTTATTATATATCTATGGAATAAGTAAAAAGGTGAAGCACAAATTAATACATACACAGATTATAACAATGTAAAAATGCATTCTATACATATAGTGACAAAGACTGAATATAAATTTCAAGACAGTTAAGAGTTCACAGGTTCCTAAGTTCGTAACTTTTTTTAAAAAAATGAAAGCATGCTAACTTTAATTTATGTGAAACTGGAAATTCTTAATTTTCCTCTTGGATAAGACATTTCTGTAAAAGCGTATACCAACTAAAAATAAGCCCTAGAGCCTGGCCAGTGTGGCTCACTTGGTGGAGCGTCATCACAAGCTCCAGGAGGTCACCAGTTCAATTCCAGGTCAGGGTACATGCCTGGGTTGGGGCTCAATTCCCAGTAGAGGGCGTGCAGAAGGCAGCCAATGGATGTTTCTCTCTCATATATGTTTCTCTCTCTCTCTCTCCTTCTCCCTGAAATCAATAAAACCATATTTTAGAAATAATAATAATAAGCCCTGGACTTAAAAGTGACCTTGACCTGCACTTCAGTAACCTAATCAATCAATGAAGAAAATACACTTCTATTCCCCCCCACCCCCATCTCATGCCTGTCCCCACTATAAAGACACCCCCTTAGAGAAGTTAAGGAAATGTCACTTCCGTGAAGCACCTCTGAAGCCTCCCCCTCATTACTTCCACAGTTCCCTAATACCCCATTAGGAGAGCAAACGGCAGTACACCATATTAAGCATGTTTACCTTACACAGGGTTTATTTTTTCCCTTAACTGTCATGTCAATGGTTGTACAGAGCCTAACTTGTCTATTGACAGTCTTTCAGTTTAACTTTCAATGGACTGGAAAAAGAGTACAATTCTTAAAACTTCTAAGTGAGCTCATGAATCCTTTACATTTGACATTTTGACAAGATAAAAGAGAAGTTAGGATTTATTACTGAGATTTTATTTTTACCACAATTATGTAATAAATACTCTCAATCATACAGAAAACCAACCCTGTGAAAGAATAATAGCTGTCCACAAACTAACAGCCAATCAAAAGCATTATCATGGGCTTCTGACTAACTGACTGATTGAATGACCCGTCCAGAATCACATGGGGCAACTCTGAATCAACTGTAATTCAAACCACCTGTTCAGACCAATGTTCATCAGTTTATAGAGTGATTTGTGTATATCCTATGAAAATCAAACTCATTTTTCTAACTGGAGAAAGGCATTATACAAAAACCTAAATGAGAAATGGTTTCTATAATTAAAGAAATAATATAAAAGATGGTAAAAAGCATGCATGCCCATGAGAGAAATTAGACACTAGGAAGTTAGAGCATCTCACTGACTAAAACGGTGATAAGAACTGAATACTAACTGCATGCTTTTGTAGGATGTACAATCAGTATGAATCTCTAAAGCAGACATAAAACTAACATTGTACATTTCAACCCTACAGATGCATTCACATGCACACAACTCAGTTTGACAAAATAATACTTACCTTTACAATGTGCCATGCACTGATAGTTTCAATTCTTTTTTTATTTTAATCAAGACACACTATTTAGATTTCAAAACTCACTAGTTGAAAGACACTGACCATGTGAATGAAACAAGAATAATTAAGTTGAGAAATACCTTATATAAGAACATGCAAACAGTTTTTGAAACCTATGTTTCTAGGTAGAAACACATTGATCCAATAATATCTTCAGTATACCCACACATTTTCAATGTTAGTGATGCCTTAAAAAAGAAGCAAATGGGTCATTACCCACTGATGATTAAATAAACATGACATATTCTCTATACTTAACACTAGAAGTATTTACCATAACACAAATATCTGTGCACCAGAATTTATATAAACAAATATATATACATTGAATTTGTTTCATTCCTAGAACATAATTATTCCTGGATTTGTAATACTGAAAAAAAATTAAAATAGCTTAATTCCACTTAATATCTATTTAAATCAGTAACTAACACTTTAAGAAGTCTATATTTTATCTAACTAACCCAGAACTGCTCAGCTGAGGTTCCGTGAAAGTCTAAATCTAACCTTAGTAAAACACTAGAAAAATTTTACTGATGCATAATGTTAAGAGCTAGATGCCAATTCTGAGTATCTTCTAAAAATCGCGATTATTCTGAACTATGGGTTGCATAAAGCAATTGCTAAAAAATAAAACATAAATCAACTATTAGCATTATCAGTATCCTCAACAATGCCAAAAGCATATGAAGAAATTTTAAGCACTGAAATATTAAATTCAGTTTTCAGACAACGGAATCTTCCTATCCATTCCAACTTTTCTTCCTCCAATTCCCAAAGGCTATAAATTTGCCAATCAAGTGTTTTTTAAATGGAGAAATAATGACAAAGTTATTCTTTAAAGAAATGTACTTTATACCAAATAGAAACACACAGGGGCTAAGAAAACTACCAAAGACTTTGATTAAAAATTCCTCCCCTTGTGCCTGGACAGTGTGGCTTGGTAGTTGAGCTTCAACCCAGGAACCAAGAGGTCACTGGTTCAATTCCCAGTCAGGGGACATGCTCAGGTTGTGGAACCAAGAGGTCACTGGTTCAATTCCCAGTCAGATGGACATGCCCAGGTTGCAGGCTCGATCCCCCATAGGGGGCATGCAGGAGGCAGCCCATATCTCATATTTCTCTGCCACTGATGTTTCTTTTCTTTTTTTTTTTTTAAAAAATATATTTTTATTGACTTCAGAGAGAAAGGGAGAGGGAGAGATAGAAACATCAATGATGAGAGAGAATCATTGATCGGCTTCGTCCTGCACGCACCTATGGGAATCGAGCACGCAACCCGGGCATGTGCCCTCGACCGGAATTGAATCCAGGACCCTTCAGTCCACAGGCTGACACTCTATCCACTGAGCCAAACCAGCTAGAGCATGTCACTGATGTTTCTATCTATCTCTAGAAATCAATAAAAACGTATTTTTAAAAATTCCTCCCCTTGTCAAAAGACAAAAAAAGCACTCCCAATTTGTTGTTGTTGATTGTTTGTTTTAAGCAACTAAGAACAACCTAAATTTATTAGCTCATAGTTCTGTAGGTCAGAAGCTTGGGCAAGCTCAACTGGGTTCTTTGCTTTGTCTCCCAAAGTTGACATGAAAGCATTAGTTAGCCTAGGCTCTTACTAGATGCTCTAGGGAAAAATCCACCTTAAACTCATTCAGAATGAGGTCAAAATCCAGTTTCTTGTGGATTGTAGGTCTGAAGTATACCCATTTTCTCCCAGGCTGTCATCCAAGGACTGCTCTATTCCTAGAAGCCACCTGCATTCTCTCTCATGTATCCTCTTCCATCTTCATGGCAGAGGGGCAAGTCAAGTCTTTCTCAAGCTCTAAATCTGCCTTCCTCTTCTGCTCCCTCCATATTGTTACTGATGCCAATAAATACCTAAACAATCTCTCTCCTTGTTCTGAGTCATGCTAACTAAACAATTATCTTATTATGATCTCCCTAAATAAAAAAAAATTATTAAAAAAAGAATGGTCAACCATGCCAGTCTGAGATGGTCATATCGTATAGAATACAGAGGTAATATGCAAATGGTCGTCACACCCACACGCCGTAATGGCTCAGACACTCAACACTGGGGAGAGAGGAACAGGGACCAGACAGGCACAAATGAGCTCACGTGAGAGGAATGGGGACCAGCCAGGCTGCGGCCCGGGAGAGGGACAAGCCACCAGCCCTGCGGTCCCGGGTGCCAGCAGCTGCACCTGCGGCCCGGGAGAGGGACGAGCCACTCGCCCCAGGGTTCCAGGCGCCAGCACCTGCACCTGTAGCCCGGGAGAGGGACAAGCCTCCTGCCACACGATCCCGGGCGCCTGCCGCTGCGGCCCAGACAAAGCTGCCTACCCACGGTCCCTGCAGCTGCGGGCAGCCTGGGCGAAGCCGGCCCGGGTCCTGGGTGCCTGCGGCCGGCCAGAGGGAGGGAAGCCCAGGTCCCAGGTGCCTGCAACCGACCGGAGGAGGGAATCCTGGGCCGCGGGTGTGGAGCAAGGCAGAGGCAGATAGGGGCAATCAGTCCAGCAGGGGAGCAGTTAGGGGAGATCAGGCAGGCAGGCAGAGGTGGTTAGGGGCAATCAGGCAGACAGAGGGGTTAGGGGTGATCAGGCAGGCAGGCAGGCGAGCGGTTAGGAGCCAGCAGTCCCAGACTGCAAGAGGCAGTCGGACATCCTCCAAGGGGTCCAGGTTTGGAAAGGGTGCAGGCCAGGCTGAAGGACCCCCACCCCGACCCCCGCTGTGCACAAATTTCATGCACTGGGCCTCTAGTTTCTTAATACATATATTTGTAAACTAATATTTTGATTTTATTTACACTATTTTTCTAACCTTGATCCTTTTGACCATTAGAAAAGCTTTCCTGTATTAATCCTAATTTCACAGAGTGAGCAAGAAGAGGTATTTCCAAGATAAGCAGAACTCTAGATGCCCAGTGTTTAATTTAAACAAACTTCTTTTCAAAAGTCAATAAATAACTATATATTTTAAGTACAATTCATTTGAGCAACTTCTCTAAATGATTTTTAAGGACTGTACATTACAGAAATATCTACCAAACTTTACACACTTTAAGATACTTAGCAGAGGATTAAATTAATGTTGGCCTTCAAAAATTCTGTTCCAAAGCATCCATTTTAAAAATTCTCAGAATACATGTATGGGTATTTATATAGTATTTCACTGATTCAAAGATATTAAACTGTCAATTAAACTATGATACAACTTATTACAAGAAATTTGATTCTCTACTTATAAAAAGTTATTTTAGATTTAGATATATATGTTTATCATCTAGCTTGCTCTTCCTGTGTCTTTGTGTACACACAATAACTTTTAATTTCAATAACAAATCACAGCAGTTTTGGAATACATTTTAAAAAGCAATTAAAGTAAAAAAATATCAAAAACTGACGTGATGACATGAACAGCTGTGATCAAGTTGACACACATGTAGGAAAAGACAAACTCTCAGCACTGCCACCGGGCTGACCGCAGTTGTAAGACACTATCACAACTGTGAGAAAACACCCTGATTTCAGAGACATCACAATGTGAAAGATGTGCATCTTAGAATCAATGAAATGGAGCTGATCCATAATTCAATATATTATGCAGCTATAATGCTATTCGAATTTTATATTTTCACATCAACATGATACATATCACTTCAATTATCAAAATATTTTATAATTCCAAAGTGAGAAAGTGAATATATCAATCACCTAAAGAATTGTTAGAAAAAAGGGATGAAACTTTTGTTATCTGCATATAAAAAATGGGATTTCTCACCTGAATAATGATAAGGAGGCAGATTCCAGCACCCATTTCAGCAGGATCCCCATACATGCCTGTCATGACATATACAATGGCTTGCCCAATGGTAATAATCATACCAAATACTGACAAAAAATTGAGGAAAAAGGAGTACATGTTACAAACACAGACATAAAAGACCATAGAAAATAACATCTTTACCACAAAATTTCCAAATTTGAAATTTAACTGTATTAATGCTCACATTTTTGGGCTCCATTAAATAAAGCTCTGTCTTTGGGTGTATCTCCAACTTCAATGATTTTGGCTCCCGCTAACAACTGCATAATCAAGCCAGATGTTACAATTGGGGAGATACCCAATTCCATTAAAGTTCCTGTAAAAACAGGGAAAAGATGTAAATACTATATACAATGCAGATTACTTTAGAAGTGTCCCAGTCCTTAATTACATCTACGGAAATGTATGCTTAAATGTTAACAAGCAAATTTTCATTTCTTAAACATTAAATTACTAAAAAGCCTCTATTAACACAACCTTTCAACAATGCATTAAATAGAAATTACTATAAATACTATAAATATAAATTTTTGTAAATTCTAAACTTAAAATGTTAAAGAAATCTGTTGAAAGAAATCTTCCAAGATTACTGTGCAAATCATTATTTTTAGAATGTATGCTAAACATTTTCTTTTCTTTTTTTAATACATTTTTATTGATTTCAGAGAGGAAGGAAGAGAGAGATAGAAACATCAATGATGAGAGAGAATCACTGATCAGCTGCCTCCTGCATGCCCCCTCCTGAGGATTGAGCCTGCAACCCAGGCACATGCCTTGACCAGAATCAAACCCAGGACCCTTCTGTGCACAGGCCAACACTCTATCCCCTGAGCCAAACTAGCTAGGGCTAAACATTTTATTTTAATGCAAAGTTAAAAATTACAGCCCTGGTCGATTTGGCTCAGTGGTTAGAGCATTGGCCCCTGGACCATAGGGTTGGGGGGTTCCAGTCCCAGTCAAGGGCACATACCTTGGTTATAGGTTCCCGAGCCCCAGCAGGGTGTGTTCAGGAGGCAACCAACCAATGTGTTTCTTTAACATAGGTGTTTCTTTCTCTCTCCCCCTCTCTCTCTCTCCACCTCTGCCCTCCCTTCCATCTCTTTCTCCCTCTCCTCCCTCCTTTCCACTCTCTCTAGAAATCAATGGAAAAAATATCCTCAGGTGAGGATCTAAAAAAAAAAAAAAAAATTACATATCAAGCCCCAAAATTACACACCAAGCTAAAAAAAAAAAGATACTTAACCCTTTGCACTCACTTGCTTTTTTCTCGAGCTGCTACCAATGCTAACCGTGTCGAGTCACACTCGACATCCAAGTGCAAAAGGTTAAAAAGATATGTGACTCTGCCCAGCTGCGTCAACCTATAAACCAGGAGGTCATGATTTGATTCCTGGTCAGGGCATATGCCCCAGTTGTGGGTTTGATCCCCAATAGGAGGCCATGCAGGAGGCAGCTGATCAATGATTCTTTCTCATCAATGTTTCTCTCTCTCAAATCAATAAAAATATATAAAAATATTAAAGAAAAGATTTATGACTCTTATGCAATATCTAAAATTACATATAACGTTACCTAAAAACACTGTAGAATATTTAGTGGCATGAAAAATGTTCTTGACATAGTGCAATGGGGTAAAAAAGAAAACAAATATATAGGAAAAAATGTAAAAACAAAACAAAACAGAAAATGCTCTGGACAGTGATAATCACTCCATTCTCTGTGTACCTCAATACTCTGTAACATAGTTCTATAATTAAAATAAACACATGGTTCTATAATTATTTACATACTAGAGGCCCAGTGCACGAATTCATGCACGGGTGGGGTCCCTCGGCCTGACTGGCGATCAGGGCCAATTGGACTGGCCAGCTGGGGAGAGGAAAGTTGGCCGGCCACAGAAAGTTGGCTATGGGAGCACACTGACCACCAGGCTTTTATTATGTGACTAGGCTTTTATATATATATAGAGGCCCAGTGCACAAAATTCATGCACTCGGGTGGGGGGGTTTCCTCAGCCCGGCCTGCGCCCTCTTGCAGTCTGGGAGCCCTCAGGGGATGTCCGACTGATGGCTTAGGCAGTCGGACATCCTTAGCACTGCCACAGAGGCAGGAGAGGCTCCCGCCACTGCACTCGGCAGCCATGAGCCCGGCTTCTGGCTAAGCAGCGCTCTCTCTGTGGGAGCACACTGACCACCAGTGGGCAGCGCCTGCATTGAGCATCTGCCCCCTGGTGGTCAATGCATGGACATAGTGACCAGTCATTCCACTGTTTGGTCAATTTGCATATTAGCCTTTTATTATATAGGATTGGTCTCTTCTCCCAGGCAATGTTTCTTTTATCATATCCTCCCACTCCTTATGAACTCAAAAAATATTTTCCACAAGTTCAGATCTACTTGTTGTCAGTAGTAGTATGGAGGCAAAAGAAAAGAAGTACATACCTCTGTTGGATGCAAGAATAACTCTCATCCAGTAGAAAGGATCTGCAGAATCTGATGACATGATTCCAAATAGTGGTATCTATAACAGAAAGCATTTTATAAAATTATATTATATAAATTAAGTTTGACCTTATTTTGTAACTCATCACTTAATGTTTGCAATACGTTTTTAAAATATATTTTTATTGATTTCAGAGAGAGAGGGAGAGTAAGATAAGAGAAACATCAAAGATAAGAAAGAATCACTGATTGGCTGCCTCCTGCACACCCCCTATTGGGGGTCGAGGCCCACAACCTGGGCATGTACCCTGACTGGGGAATCAAACCATGACCTCCTGGCTCATAGCTCCGCTTAACCACCAAGCCATACCAGCTGGGCTGCAATACTTTTTAAAAACTTGTGATTTATGCCCTGGCTGGTTTGGCTCAGTGGACAGAGCATCAGCCTACGGACTGAAGGGTCCCTGATTCGATTCCGGTCAAGGGCACATGCCCGGGGTTGCAGGCTCAATCCCCAGTGGGGGGCATGCAGGAGGCAGCCGATCAGTGATTCTCTCTCATCACTGATGTTTCTATCTCTCCCTGTCCCTTCCTCTCCGAAATCAATAAAAATACATTTAAAAAATTAAAAAAATAAAAACTCGTGATTTATGATTTCTCATGTTCTTTAACAAAACAAACATACCTTAAAGATAGTTTTTTAATGAAAATAAAAACAACAGAAATCATTACTTATAGCATTTCACTAGTTAATTCTCCTATCAGTATGAAGATCTGTTGCACAACAATGCAAATAAAATATACTTAAAACTACTGAACTCTATGCTTAAAAATGGTTAAGATAGTAAATTTTGAGTTTAATATAATTTTTAAAAATACTATCAGTGCCCGCCCAGTGTGGCTCAGTAGTTGAGTGACAAACTATGAACCAGGAGGTCGATTCCAGGTCAGGGCATATGCCTGGGTTGTGGGCTCAATCTCCAGTGCAGGGCATGTAGGATGCAGCTGATCAGTGATTCTCTCTTATCATTGATGTTTCGGTCTCTCTCTCCCTCTCCCTTCCTCTGTAAAATCAATAAAAATATATATATTTTTTAAAAAAATACTATCAGTAAATTATAGGATATACTTACCTAGTCACATAATAATTTTGCAAAGCTATGGGTATTAATGTCAGCCAAGGCTATACTCCAAGGCTACACTACATCTTCATTAAGACTGAGGATGATGTATACAGTAGAAAAGTATGCAACCACTAAAGATTGTACTTAGAAGTTTGTAACAGAATGAGAAAGTGCGTATGTTACAATACTAAGTATAAAACAGTGGCTCTCAATCTGGGCAGCTTTGCTCCCTGCCCCTGTCCCCCAGGGAATGTCTGGCAATATCTGAAGACATTTTTGGCTGTCACAACTTTAGGGAAGATGCTACTGGCATCTAGTAGCTAGAGGTCAGGGATGCTGCCAAGGCACGGGACAGCACTCCAACAACAAATGCTTACCCAACCTAAAATTCACTCCTATTGTTGAGAAACCCTGTCATATAAAAGGAAAGACACAAAACTGTATAGGGTAAAAGTTCAAAACATGAAAAATACACATAGAAGGCAACAAGGTGTAAATATTTTCTTATATCTTAAACAATGATTATTTGTAGGTGGGGAAATTATGGTGGACCTTTTCTTCTTTATTCTTTTCAGTATTTATCAAATTTTCTAAGTAAGCACATAATGCTTCCTATCATATGACCCATGTTTAGGACACAGCACTGGGCCATACCCCCTCCCCCACCAAGTGGGGATCAGGCACAAAGAAAAATACATTTCCAGTTTTCAAAAACCTTTTCTCTATATGAAGCTGATTTTTTTTTTAATTTACAATCAGATTCTGGTCAAGATGGCAATATAAGTAAACACAGTACTTACATCCTCCCACAACCACATCAAAATTGAAATTAAAATACAGAGAATCACCTAAACAGTGATGGGCAACCTTTTGAGCTTGGTGTGTCCAACTTCGCCAAAAAACTGAGCATAACTCGGGTAGTGTGTCACTTTGAGGAAAAAACATTATTTCGCAAATGTTTCATCCTCAGGAGCAGCAAATGTTTCATCCTCGGCATGCAGCCGTCTCAGCGGCCGCGTGTCATCAGAAATGGCTACACGTGTCAGTGCTGACATGCGTGTCATAGGTTCGCCATCACTGACCTAAAACCTAGCTGAATAAAAGTCCTACAATTAGGGATTTAAAGCAGCAGCCACATGAGACTAATAGGAGTGGCCTGACGAGGAACTGCCTGGCTCCACACCCACATGTGGAGGATAAACATCAGGAGGGATATCTTAGCTGCAGAAGTCCCAGAGTTCCCCCTGAGGAGCCAAGGGTCCCATCCCCACACCAGGCCCTCATGTCCAGGGTTCCAGTCCTGAGAAGAGAAACCCCCATAACTTCTGGCTGTAAAAACCAGTGAGAATTGAGGCTGAGTGAGAGGAAGGGTTGCTGGAATCCCAAGAAGTTCTTTGTAAAGGGCCTGCACAGACTTACTCTGACTCACTCCCTCTGAGATTCAGCACTGGGATAGCAACTCAAAAGGTACCAAAGACATACAGGGAGGAACTGAAGTGTCTGGTATTGGGGCGAAAGCTGAGGGGGGGGCCGGCAGCTTTCTCCCAGACAAAATGCTGGCAGAGGCTATTGTTCTTTTGATGAGCCCTCCCCTCACAAAGATGGTAAGCAGGCACCGTATCTGAGTTTCCATCAACCTGGCTCACACTATTCCCCCTGCCCTGGTGATTCCTTGACACTCCTCCCCACCAAACTTGCAGGGCCAACCAAACTGTTTCCAGCAGCTTTTCCATATAAATGGCCTGTCGTGGCTCACAATTAAGACTTTTCTAAAATCTCTCAAACAAGTAGCGTCTGGTCTCAGCATGCCCCACACCTCTTTCTAAGTGGCCCCAGACCCAGAAATATCAGAAGCTGGCCTTAGTTCACAGCTTGGCTTTATTGGGCACCTCTAAGCCCAGCACAAGTAACAGCCATCTGCAGATCACTTTATAGCTCAAGCTAGGCGGCCCTGGTCACAACACAGGTGGCAGATGACTTTGGCCTTCACCTCCCAGGAGACCCCAGAGCCAGCACACTCTGTTGCCAGCTTCATACCACACTGAAGCACTACCAAACCACCTCCACAACAACACACTCAAGGGGCGAACTAAACGGGCACTAGAGCCCCTCTGAAGTAAGTCCTGCTCTCTGGGGCAGGCCCTTGCACAGCTGATCCTCCACAGGTAAATCCCTCCCATTGACATGCCAACAACAATCAAGGCTCAACTATGGGAGGGTGTACAAAGCCCACATGGGGAGGGGGGTTGGCGTACTTGGACAGCTTGGGTGACTGGGAAGGCTATGCCACTTGACACTACAGGACACCTAGTACATTAGGCCACTCTACCAAGCCCAGGAGACATAGAAGCTGTACCTAGTACATAGAAACAAACACAGGAGGCTGCCAAAATGAGGAGACAAAACAAACAAACAACAACAAAAAACATGCGCCCAGATGGAAGAACAGAACAAAACTCCAGAAAAAGAATTAAAATGAAGGCAAACAATCTACAAGATGCAGAGTTCAAAACATTGGTTATAAGGATGCTCAATTAACTTAGGGAAACAGTAGATGAACTTAGAGAGACCTTCAACAGCATAAAAAAGGACATGGAAAACATATAAAAGAACCAGCTAGAAATGAAGGATACACTAAATGAAATGAAGAATAATTTACAGGGAATCAACAGGAAAGTAGATGAAGCTAAGAATCAAAAGAGCGATTTGGAATATAATGACATAAAACACCCAATCAGAACAGCAAAAGGAAAAAAGAATCCAAAAAATGAAGATAACGTAAGGAACTCTGGGCAACTTCAAGTATATCAACATTCACATTAGGGGGGTACCAGAAGGAGAAGAGACAGAACAAGAAATTGAAAACTTATTTGAAAAAATAGTGACAGAAAAATCCCCTAACCTGGTAAAGGAAATAGATATACAAGTCCAGGAAGAGCAGAGTCCCAAACAAAATGAACCCAAAGAGGCCCACACCAAGACACATCATAATTACAATGCAAAAGGTTAATGACAAAGAGAGAATCTTAAAAGCAGCAAGAAAAAAGCAGTTAGTTACCTACGTACGAGGGAGCTCCCATAAGACTATCACCTGATTTCTCAAAAGAAACTTTGCAGGCCAAAAGGGATTGGCAAGAAATATTCAAAGTGATGAAAAGCAAGGATCTACAACCAAGATTACCCTACACAGTAAAGTTATCATTTAGAATCAAAAGACATATAAAGAGCTTCCCAGACAAGGAAAAGATAAAGGAGTTCATCACCACCATATTAAATGAAATGTTGAAGGGTCTTCTTTAAGAAGAAGAAAAAAAAAACAGATAAAAAATATGAACAATAAATTGATAATAAATACATGTCTATCAACAACTGAATCTAAAATAAACAAACAGAACAGAAAAAGACTCATAGATACAGAGAACATTTTGATGGTTGCCAGATGGGAGAAAGATTAGGAGGATGGGTGAAAAAGGTGAAGGGATTAAGAAGTACAAATTGGTAGTAACAAAATGATCATGGGGTTATAAAGTACAGCATAGGGAATACAGTCAATAATATTCTAATGACTATGTATGGTGTCAGATGGGTACTAGATTTATGGGGATGATAACTTAGTAAGTTATATAATGTCTAATCACTGGGTTATACACCTGAAACTAATATAATATTGTATGTCAACTGTAATTGAAAAATTAAAAATTGTATTTTAAAAATTGCAAAAGACTGGGTCCCGGGTCCGGGTGAGGCCACCCCCCTGGGTCTGGGAGAGGCCGCACGCCCCTGGGACCGGGTGAGGCCACGCGCCCCTGGGTCTGGGAGAGGCCACGCGCCCCTGGGTCCAGATGAGGCTGGGTCCCGGGCCTGGGTGAGGCTGCGCGCCCCTGGGTCCGGGAGAGGCCACGAGCCCCTGGGTCCGGGTGAAGCTGGATCCCTGGTCCGGGTGAGGCCGTGTGCCCCTGGATCCAGGTGAGGCTGGGTCCCGGGTCCGGGTGAGGCCGCGCGCACCTGGGTCCAGGTGAGGCCACGTGCCCCTGGGTCCGGGTGAGGCCACGTGCCCCTGAGTCCGGGTGAAGCCGTGCCCCTGGGTCCGGGCGAGACCAAACCAGAGGAGTCAGACCTGCATTACCACCATTTGTCCACCATCCAGAGCTGAAAAGTCAGTGCCGACATGTACACATAAGGAACTGGTGGACACTGAAATTGGGTCTCAAAAGAACTGTTGGTCCAGAAAGAAACTCACTACAGACTGATTCATTAGCCTGTCAGCATAACTATTATTGCTCGTCTCACATTCTGTTCTTATAAGTATATTTCTAGTAACACATGATCTCACTCATCTAGGGGAAATGATGAACAACATAGACTGATGAACAAGAACAGACCCAGAAACAAGGAGGCATCGATTGGATTGTCGGGCCTCAGAGGGTGGGTAGGGGAAGGTGGGGGGAGGGGGGAGAGATCAACCAAAGGACTTGTGTGCATGCATATGAGCCTAACCAATGGTTAAGGACAACAGGGGGGTGGGGGCATCCGTGGGGAGGGGTGTGGGATGGGAATGGGGGGATGAGGACAAATATGTGACACCTTAATCAATAAAGAAATTTAAAAAACAAACAAACAAACAAACAAAAAATTGCAAAAGATGCTGCCAGCAATTTTAAACAACCATCTGGTCAATCCAAACTTCTTGGAACATCTGACTTTATCAGCTGGGGAGGAAAACTGACACTCTTTAGCTAATGTGAGGGATGGAGAGGAAGGAAGTTATTGTATATAAACAAACTAACAGCCCTGCTTGTGTGACTCAATGGTTGAGTGTCAACCCATGAGCCAGAGGTCACAGTTCCATTCCCAATCAGGACATGTGCCCGGGTTGCAGACTTAATCTCCAGTAGGGGGCGTGCAGGAGGCAACTGAACAATGATTCCCTCTCATCATTGATGTGTCTATCTCTCTCCACCTCTCCCTTCCTCTCTGAAATCAATAAAAATGTATTTTTTAAAAAACACAAAAAAAACAGCAAACTAACAGTATCGAACAGTCCATATCACAATATTCCCTACGTGGAAATTATGTCAGTCAAATTACTTTCCTTAATTGCATCTGATGAGACAGGCACTATACCTCCATGGTTAGATGCTATATAGGATCTAACCTTCCTTCCTTTCCTGTAGTCAACAGGATTATTAAACTCAGTAATTATACAAATTACTCAGTATTGTACATGTACAGAATCTTGTATATTAGTTGGATGGCAACAGGAGCTATTTCCTATGACTCTGTCACAGTTGCAGAGTTCCAGACTTTTCACTATTACATATAATAATTGGTTTCAATTAGATAAAATACAGTATAATACTTCAGAGAAACAAGAATTTAACCATTTAATGAAAATCCTGAACCAACCAGATGGACAAATAGAAAGTTAGCACCAGGAATTTCCAAAGGAGGTGGGAACTGAAAACCAAAAAAGGTATTTCTGGGTTAAAATGGCAAGCTGTAATTAAACTACAGAACTTCCCTCCCTGACACAAGAAAACACATCTTACCTAATAACAGACAAACATGTAAATTGACCATACCTCCTCTATGCCACCAACCAATCAGTAGTGATATGCAAATTAACACAACAAAGATGGCAGTTAATTTGCATACACAGGCGCCGAGTGACAGGGGCGGGATGCAGGTGTCCTGCCCTACCCCCGGTTTCTCAGGACTTCTGGGCAGCATGGGAAGGCGGGGCCGGAGCGGAAAGAGGCAGCTCCCAGAGCGGAAAGAGGCGGCTCCAGGGCCTGAGCAGAAAGGGGCTTGGGCGGAGTGGAAAGGTGGTGCCAGCAGCCAGGGAAAGGAAAGCCCATTCTAGCATGAATCTTCGTGCATCGGGCTTCCAGTATTTAATAACATGTATAATAGTAAAAAGCTAATCCTATAAATAGAAGCCTTGGTGGTCATCAAGCCATGACACTGTGATGCCCTTATGCCATCACAATCCATAACCAGGAGGCAGCCAATGATGAGGCAGAATAGGCCCTTGACATCAGGGAGGGGCGGGACCCAAGCACTTGGCGCAGAGGGAATAGGACAGGCTCTGTGGGAGGGAACACAGAGCGGAGCTGCAGGCGGAGCTGGTTGCATCAGTAAGGAAATGCCAGTGCTACATCCTCCAGGTTTGGAGAAGAGGGAGACTCAAGTGATTCCAGATTTTAAAGGGGGTTCTGAAAAAAATATAAAGAGGCTTCTGAGTCCCTACCTTTCTCAGACTTGGGGGTCATAGAGTGCAGGCTGAACTCAGGGAAAACTTATTCTGGGAGACCACGGGCAGGTCACACTCAGCCTCGGACTTCAGTTTCCTGGTGAATGTCAGGTGGCTCGCCCCGCCTTCACCCGGTTGCGAGGTTCAGGCTCAGAATGTGGCTCAAAAGACTGAGAGCCGGTAGGGGGGTGGGGGGGAAGACCAGGCCTAGGGGACCCTACACGCGCACGATTTAATCATGCACTGGGCCTCTAGTAAGAATATAAAAAGCTAAAGAAAACAAAAACAAAATCCATAAAGCAGCCAAACAAGAAAAGGGATGATAACCTTGAAACAATGGTGGTCATGGGGAGAAGAAAACAGCTGACAGTGGAGGAGCAGAGAGACTCAGAACAAAGCTGCTCCAACCATCATAAAGGGGAGGCAATAGAAGCTTCAGAATTCCCAATATATTTCAACTCCAGCCTGGAGAAGAGCAGGCTGCACAGATATCGTTTTGCCTCCTTTGACTAGGAGAGCAGTAGAAACAGCTAAAAAGAAATGATGAGAGAAGTGGGCCTTGGGGCTCTCTCTCTGACAGGACTGACAATGATAGGCCCACACCTACTTGGGAATTGGGCAATGATCTGAAGTTGGGAATGGAACAGAGAGAGCCCTGCTCAGTCACATGGGGAGAATCCTCACAAAACATTGAAGAAAAATTTAAGAAGAGAGGTCAGAGCCAGGCAGCATTTACTGCACTCACCTCAGCTTATCACACCTTCCACCATTCCCTGGAATAAAGAAAACAGTGTAGAACAGGAGACACCAAACCTTTAAATTGTGGCTGAAAGGGAAATAAAGCTCTTTGAGGTTCAGAAGAAAGAGAATCAAGAAATCACCACACTGAGCAGAACCATCTAAACAGGAGAAAGTCACTGATCTATAAATTCAATGCAATACAAATCATAACCCCAGCAGTCTTTTTTATAAAATTGATAAGCTGATTCTAAAAGTTATATGGAAATATGAAGAACCTAGAATTCTGAAAAAGAAGAACAAAGTCAAAGGACTATTATGACCTGATTATAGTACTTAGTATCAAGCTGCAGTAAACAAAATAGTGTGGCTACAGTAAAAATAGACATAAGTCAATGGTACAGAACAGAAAGTTCAGAAATAAATCCATCTGTATACGGTTAATTGATTTTCAACAAAAATGAAAATCAATACATAGGAAAAAGGATAGCCTTTTCAACAACTGGCTATCCATACAGAAAAAAAAGTGAACCCCAACCCTACCTCATGTGATACACAAAAATTAACCAAAACACACAAGCTAAAACTGTAAGATATTTAGAAGAATACAAGAGAAAAATCTTCATGACCTTAGAATAGGCAAAAATTTCTTAGCTAGGAAACAAAAACCATGAGTCATCAAAGAAAAAGATAACCTAAACGTCATCAAAATTAAAAACTTCTGCTCTTCAAAAGATATTAAGAAAATGAAAAGGCAAGCCATTGACTAGCAGAAAATATTCACAATATATATGACAAAGGACTTGTATACAAAATATATTAAAAATGCATATCATTCAATAAGGGGACAATAATCCAATTTTTTCAAGTGGGCAAGAGATTTAAAAAGAATAGATAGATAATTTAGGTGAAAATATCCTTGGGTGAGGATTAACAAAAAAACTTCTATTTATTTCAATAGGTTTACAAAAGACAAACAAGTACTTAATAAATACACAAGAAAGTTCCTCAATATCATTTACTAGGGAAATGCAAATTATAACTTCAGTGTCTTTTATCAGGGCAACACAAATTAAAACCACATTCATTGGAAGGGCTAATTTAAAATGCTTAACAACAGCAAGTATAGGCAAGGATGCAGAGCAACTGGAACGCCTATACCTGGCTGGTGAGAATATAAAAATGGGGGGGAGGGAGGGGGTGGACTACTTGGAAGAGAATTCGACAGTTTCTTACAAAGTTGAACATATATTTACCATACAATCCAGCAATTCTATTGCTAGGTATTCATCCAAGAGAAATGTAAGCATGTCCACAAGCGGTCTTGTTCAAGAATGTTTACAGCAAATTATTTGCTGTGGCCACAATGTGGAAACAACCCAAATGTCCAACAAGTGACTAGATGAACAAATTGGGATATAGACATACAGAACATCACTGACATAACAAAAAGGGATAAATCACTGCTATACCAACAACATGAATGAATCTCAAAAAGCTGATGATGAAGTTAGGTACTAAGGAGTAATACTGTATACCATTTATATCAAACACTAGAAAAGATTAATCAAATTACAGGAACAGAAAACAGACCAGTGGTTGCCCGAGACTGGAGGTGAGGTAAGGCTTTTTGAGATAGGTTGCAGGGAACTTTCTGGAGTGACAGAAATGTTCTACATCGACAGAGGTAGTAAGTATGTGGGTGTACGTTTGCCAAAGCTTTTCAAAATGTACACTTTAAAAAATGGGTGTATTTTACCATACATAAATTATAACTTCATAAATCTCATTTTTTTTAAAGAGAAGGAAGGGGAATTTCCAAGATGTTCAAAGTATATGATAGTGATATGGATGATTATGTTTTTTTTCTTTGCACTCTTTTGCATTTTTAAAAAGTTCTCTCTCTCTCTGACCACCCAAATCCATTTTAAACTAAGTATGACAAAATAATGATCAAATTGTTTTGCTCTACAAAAAAAATATATTTGGCCCTAGCCAATTTGGCTCAGTGGATAGAGCATCGGCCTGCAGACTGAAGGGTCCCAAGTTCAATTCCAGTCAAGGGCACGTACCTCAGTTGCAGGATCCTCCCTGGCCTGGGCTCTGGTCAGGATGCATGCAGGAGACAACCAATTGATGTGTTTCTCTCACATCGATATTTCTCTCTGTCTTTCCCTCTCTCTTCCACTCTCTAAGAAATCAATGGAAAAATATCCTTGGGTGAGGATTAAATATAAATATAAATATATAAATACTAGAGGCCTGATGCACGAAAACTGGTGCAAGAGTAGGCCTTCCTGCCGAAACCGGTTTGGCTCAGTGGATATAGAGTCGGTCTGCGGACTGAAAGGTCCCAGGTTCGATTCTGGTCAAGGGCATGTACATTGGTTGCAGGCACGTCCCCAGTGGGGGATGTGCAGGAGGCATCTGGTCGATGTTTCTCTCTCATCGATGTTTCTAGCTTTCTATCCCTCTCCCTTCCTCTCTGTAAAAAAGCAATAAAATATATTTAAAAAAAAAAAAAAAGAGTAGGCCTTCCTTCCCCCAGCTGCCAGCACCAGCTTCCCCCCAACCCCCGCAAGCACCCAGGACCCAGGCTGCTCCCCTCCTCCAGCCGCCTGCAGGCACCTGGACCCAGGCAGGCTTCCCTCCGGCCCCAGCTTTGTCAGAAAGGACGTCCGGAATGACATCCAGAAGGACGTCTGGCCTAATTAGCATATTACCCTTTTATTATTATAGAAGACAATATATAAGGATATATATATGTAAAGATATATACATACACACACACTGAGTGGCCAGATTATTATGATCTCTGAATGCATAATAATCTGGCCACTCAGTGTATATCCTATATAATAAAAGGCTAATATGCAAATTGTCCCCTCAACCAGGAGTTCGACCAGCAGGCAGGCTGGCCAACCGCTCATGTCCCCTCCCCCTGGTCAGGCTGGCCGGACCCCACCCATGCACCAATTCATGCACCTGGCCTCTAATCTACACTAATGAAAGAGAAACATGCAAATTGACCGTCCCTCTGCTACAACCACCAGCCAATCAGGCGCGAGTATGCAAATTAACCCAACAAAGATGGCGGCGTCCACGGAGCTGGATCGAGCAGGAGGCTTGGGTTGCCCCCAGCCATGGAGGAAGCCAAGCTTCCCGCCCGCCCTGGCCGCTGCTGAAGGAGTAACTGGGAAAAAAAAAAAAGGAGGGGCTGGGAGCCTGAGTCGCTGGGGGGGTCATGGCCAGCCTGAAAACGGCCCTTAGCCCCTTACCCAGGCTGGCCACGCCCCCATGGGGTAAGAGTCCCAGCTGGTGGCCCTGGCCAGCCTGCAAACAGCCATCAGCCCCTCACCAAGGCTGGCCAGGCACCTCAGCGGGAATCCCCACCCTGAAGGGGGTGTGGCCAGCCAGAAAACAGCCCTCAGCCCCTCACCCAGGTTGGCCACACCCCCATAGGGTAAGGGTCCCTGCTGGGGACTTGACCAGCCTGAAAACAGCCATCAGCCCCTCACCCAGGCTGGCCAGGCACCCCAGTGGGGACCCCCACCCTGAAGGGGCTGTGGCTAGCCTGAAAACGGCCCTCAGCCTCTCACCCAGGCTGGCCATGCCCCCATGGAGTAAGAGTCCTCACTGGGGGGCCTGGCCAGCCTGAAAACAGCCATCAGCCCCTCACCCAGGCTGGCCAGGCACCCCAGCGGGAACCCCCACCCTGAAGGAGTGTGGTCAGCTTGTAAACAGCCCTCAGCCCCTCACCCAGGCTGGCCATGCCCCCCCCAGCGGGGACCCTCACCCCATGGGGGCGTGGCCAGACTGCAAACCACCACAGGCCCCTCGCCCAGGCCGCCCCATGCCCCAAGGGAACCCCCACCCTGATCCAGGACATCCTTCAGGGCAAACCAGCCAGCCTCCACCCATGCACCAGGCCTCTATCTATACTAATAAAAGGGTAATATGCTAATTAGACTGGGAGACCTTCCGGACGTTCTTCTGGACAAAGCCATGGTGGTGAGGCCGAAGTAGAGGCAGTTAGAGGCCAAGAGGGGAGGGCAGTTGTGGGTGATCAGGCCAGGATAGGACGGCAGTTGTGGGTGATCAGGCCAGTGGGGGCGGGGGGCTGTTGGAGGTGATCAGACCAGCAGGGGGGGGGCCAGTTGGGGGCAAGCAGGCCATCAGTGGGGGTCAGTTGGGGGTGATCAGGACAGCAGGGGGGGTTGGAGTGAACAGGCCAGTGGGGAGGGAAGGTGGGGGCGAGCAGGCCAGCAAGTGGGGCAGTTGGGGGCGAGCAGGCCGGCAGGGGGGGCAGTTGGGGGCGAGCACACTGGCACGGGGGGCAGTTGGGGATGATCAGGCTGGCGGGGGGGGGGGGGCATTTGGGGGCGAGCAGGCCAGCAGGCAGAGTGGTTAGGGGCAATCAGGCAGACAGGCGAGCAGTTAGGAGCCAGCAGTCCCCGATTGCGAGAGGGATGTCTGACTGCTGGTTTAGGCCCAATCCCTGTAAACCAGCAGTAGGACATCCTTCAAGGGGTCCCAGATTGGAGAGGGTGCAGGCCAGGCTGAGGGATACACACACACACACACACACATCCCGTGCACGAATTTCGTGCACCAGGCCACTAGTGTGTGTGTGTGTGTGTGTGTGTGTGTGTGTGTGTGTGTATACACACACAAAGTGGCCAGATTATTATGCGTTCAGAGATCATAATAATCTGGCCACTCAGTGTATATGGTTTTTCCTCTATTTATTTTACTGCTTCTTAATACAATTTTTAAAAATGTCTCTGCCCTAGCTGGTGTGGTGCTTCAGTGGTTGGAGCATCCGCCTGAGCATCAAAGGGTCTCAGGTTTGATTCCCGATCAAGACACATACCGGGTCCCTGCCACCAGGGGTGTGGAGGGGGGGCAAGTGCAGGAGGCAACCAATCAATGTTGTCTCTCTCACATCAATGTCTCTCTCTCTCTAAAATTAATCAATGGAAAAAATATCCTTGGGTGAGGATTAACAAAAAAACTTCTCTATATCTCGATAGCTTTTCAAAATCCTCAAAAAGTTTTCACCTAAATTATCTATTTTAATCCTCACAACAACCCTATGACATGGATAGATCATATATTTCATGAACTTAATCTCTGAAGAAAAAAATTTTAAGCATCATTGAATTTTATTAATTTATAAACACAGTATAGCCCTGGGATTCTAAAATTTGGCATTTTGGGATTTTTAAATTAATACATGCTATCTACAACATGATAAAAGGCAAACAAAATGGAAAGTATATATATATGTCTAATATATAAGTCAAAGGTTTAACACTTTCATATTTAAAACCTGTCATAAATCAATAAGAAAAAAATCTCAAGGGAAAAATGGGTAACTGAAAACTAAGAGGGAAAAAGAGAGAAAATGTTCAAACCCATTAGTAAACCAAAAGAAATACAGAGTGAGACAAGATAACCCTTTTCACTATCAACTCATTAAAAAAAATGTTCAAAATCATTCAGTATATTTTTTATCTAAAATAAGTTCTTCAGAATCTAACCAACCAAAGCCTTAGAACAAGAGTATAGACATTTATTTAATAGTATGGTTACATACCTGACAACATACTAAGAAAATGAAGAGAGTTATAGCAGTCCATAGTACCTTCTCTCTAAACTGGATCTTACAACAAAAGATAAAGAATAGTCAATAAAAAACAAGAAAAAGCAAATATATAGTAAAAATCCCTATTAAAGCATAGCCAACATTCCCCGTCATGACATGCTATTTTTAACTCTTAAAATACTCTCACCCTAGTTAGCAGTGGCTAAAGCAAACAACTGAACTTCTCAAACATAACATTTACTTTTTAAACATTAACTTTCTTTTTTCAAGAAATAATAATTTAAATACAGGTGGTCCTCATCACATTATACCATGTTAACTAAAACTGAAAATGATGCAAAGCAAGACACAATCCAATATGTATGCATTTCGGTTAATCTAGTATTGTGCAAAGCTAGGACCCCATGTAATATTATATGAACATCTATTTTTATAACCTCAAAGCAATGAAAAAGGAATATACTTCTAAATGAAAAAGTTTAACAAAAGTTTTACTTATCTCTTTTTATGTCCCTATGCCGGTTAGTTTCATGAGAAATCGAAATTACAGTAGAAGAAGAGTGCCTGAGAACTGGCCAGTTTGGGATTAACAATATTTCTGGAATTTAAATACCCTAACTCCAAAAGCAGGCAATGATGGAAGAACAATTTGATGAAGTCACAATATCTTCTGAATGGATTCCTGTGATTTTTCTTTGCATTAAATGAATTTAAAAAATGGAAGGTATATACTTGCAAAGTTATAATTCATTTATGTAAAAGAGCTGTACTTATCAAAACAGATAAGGCCATTAATAGAATGGCAGTGGATCATACCACCAGCAAGCACAGCGCACACCCCATACTACAGGAATTATAAAGATCATTACAGACAGGGAAACTTTATATCTTACCTAACACACAGGCCAAAAAAACAATTAGTTTGGAAATGTTAGAACTTAAAGAACAATTATTTTTGAAACCACAGGATAAACTATCTAAACAGGTCTGTACTAGTTTTATTCACTTCATGCCTGTTGCAAGGAGGAGGAACAGGCAATATTTTTCCAAGTACAACCACACTAGGGTTGGGGAAAATAAATCAATCTTGCTAGTTTAGCAGATTAAGTCCTTTAGGTACCTTGTATATTACTAAAATATTATACTTACTTTTCTTTCAGGTTTCTGAATTTCTGGTAGAACCGCACAGAAAGGTTTGATAACTTCTAAAAATTTGACTGTGGAAAATAAATAAATAAATAAATGTTCCTATTACATAGTTTTAAAAAATATCTCTTTACAAAATCAAATGCAAATGTTCTCTAACTTGTAATGGCAATCCCTCCAATTCCCCACACCTAAAATTAATCATAATGCTCTCCATTTCAAATATAGAAAAGAAGAGAAATAATTTTAGAGGGAAAAAAAAATCCAAAAGGTTTAAGGGCTCAGTCAGTAAAATCCTGATTTTGCTTCCTCATGATTGTATCCAACCCTTTTATATATAAAGGAATAATTCAATGAGTACCACTACATTAAAAAAAAAAAAAAAGCAAATGCAGCTTACTGTGGTACCCATAACACAATGCTTTAAAGAAGAAAATAAGAGACATCAGAGGAGGGAGAAGAAAGTACAACAGGAAATGAGCTGAAACTGCAGATATGACTTATTTAAACTAAAAGATGATGCAAAGAGTGAGCAAGACCATGGAATCATCTTTATAGATAACTTTTACTTCATTTCATTAAGTCATTATTTATTGCTTGGTTGCTTTCCCACATAATGATCTGAGTACTTGCTTATGTACAGAGAATGACAATTACATCTCACCAGACAGTATTGTTTTCCCAGACTTATCTATCCTATATAATAAAAGACTAATATGCAAATTGTCCCCTCAACCAGGAGTTCCACCAGGGGGCGGGGCCAGCCATCCAACTGCCCGTGGCTCCTCCCCCAGCTGGCCCTGCCCTGGCCGGTGGCAGCGGCAGGCAGCCAGGGGAAGGGAGGCCCTGGCCAGCGGTCAGCAGCTGCTAGGGACCCTACCTGTGCACAAATTTCATGCACTGGGCCTCTTGTATATATATAAAAGCCTATGTGGCCATCTTGACTGTTCAACCGTCTGACCGGTGGCTATGACGCACACTGACCACCATGGGGCAGACATTCAATGCAGGAGCTGCCGAGCTGCTGTGACGGCAGCTGCAGTTCTCGGGTGACGCACCCGGAACCAGAGAGGAGGGAGCCCAATTCTGGGGTGCGTCACCCAAGGACCGCCCTCTCACAATCCGGGACTCCTCGGGGGATGTCAGAGAGCCGGTTTCGGCCAGATCCCTGCAGGCCAGGCTGAGGGACCCCACCAGTGCACGAATCCATGCACCAGGCCTCTAGTAATATATATATATATATGAGATAAACTAAGGTTCTTTAAGGAGAGATGCCATCTTCTGGCATGACTGAAGTCAAGCCCTGCCAAAAAAACTGGAGGATGAAGATAATCTCTCAAAGTTCAGTCTTGGCCAGCGTCTGCAATGTGCAGAAACACAAAAGGCCTCAATTAGTTATGATCATCTTCCCCTACACACACATTGCATTCTGTACTAGTATCATGAAATTGTTTTAAAACTGACAATTACACTTCAGCAGTTGGCCAAAGTCTATCTTGTTTTCTAAAACCTCTCAAAAGGATGGCACTCGCAGACTTATTTGACAGAATTCTGAAATTCTCATGGGCAGATGTTTGTAACCCATACCATCTGGGACTTTGGGAAAGTAAATCTGAACCGTGAAAGTGTTCATCTCTGATGCAAAACAAATAGCAACTACATCGGAAAACTTCCTAGAACCCCTTTATCCCTTTCCCATCCCACCTCAATCCAAGCCACCCTCCCAGTTTTTTGACATTTCATGAACACTTCTGCATTCATGTTCAAGCAAGGCTTTTGTATGCCACATGTCCACTCTTGAGCTGCAGTATTTTACCCATTATACTGTATATTAAAGACAGGGTCTCCTCTACTTCCTTCCTAGCTTCCCCAAACAGTCCACTAGCTGGGCAACTGGTGCACAGCTTGGATGTGCAGTTACCCATTCATCCTAAACACATCTGAACAGCTATGTAATGCATGTGATGGTGAGTGTTTAGGAAGAGCCTTAAAAGATCCCCATAATACAAGGCCTTGTCCTTAAGGCTTAAACCTTATCCACAGAGTGACTTTTCAGTAAACGCCTCAGAGTGACAAATAAAAATTTTAAGGAAAACGCTATGCTCCCAACGTACTCATTGCTTCCCCTAAAATACGTGACATGCATCACTTTTCTAAATTAAACAAGTCAGGAAGCTTTATTTATCACAACTAACATGTCAAGGAGGGGTGATTTGGCAATAAAAATGAGCTTTTTTTTGTAGCTCCCGAAAAATGCAAAGTTGTCCAGGTTTCGCCGGGTTCTCTGCCCGCCCCAAAAGCCGGCAGCTTCCCCGCGCCGGCCTCCGCGCCTCGCCACCTGGAGCGCACACACCGGCCCTGCGGTCCCGGCCCCCGCGGCTCCGGCAAGGCCTCGCCAAGGTTGCAGGAGCCTCCGTGGAGGCCTCCCGCCCACGCGCTAGCTACGCAGCGGCCCGCGCCCCCCCGGCCGGCCGGCCGGCGGGCTGGACACCCGAGTGGGCGCAGCCCCACCGCCCGCAGCCAGCGCCCGCGCCCTGGGCGAGAGCCCCGCCCCGGACCGCCCGGCGAGCCCGGCCGCGCCGCCCGTACTCACTGCCCATGGCGGCGGCTGGGCGGCCCACCGGGCACGGCGGCTCGGCGCGGTCTCCTCTCGGCTCTCCCGGCTGGGCCTCTGCGCCGCTACCGACGCGGTCTGGTGGCTGCGCGCAGACTCCGCCTCGGATCACGTGGCGCGCGTGCGGCTCGCGTAGCCCCGCCCCCTGGGGCCGGGCGCTGGGCGCCTGCGCCGACGTCTTCCGCGTGGCCAGGCCACCGCCGGTGCTGCGGTGCGCGTGCTGCGCTCGGACCCGGAGCCTCGGCGAGCCCGCGTTAGCTCGGGCCTTCCCTTTGCGAGCACGTGTGCGAGCCCGGCGTCGAGCAGGTGTGGTTTCCGTGACAGCCACGCTGGGGCAGGTCAGGACCCGGTGCCAGGAGCACAGGCCGGTTCCTTCCGGAGGCCTGGACCGGAGCCGCCCCGAGAGCCAGCGTGACCCAAACAGCCTTTTTCTTTTTTTCTTTTTTTTAATATATTTTATTGATTTTTTACAGAGAGGAAGAGAGAGAGGATAGAGAGTTAGAAACATCGATGAGAGAGAAACATCGATCAGCTGCCTCTTGCACACCCCCTACCGGGGATGTGCCCGCAACCAAGGTACATGCCCTTGACCGGAATCGAACCTGGGACCTTCCAGTCCGCAGGCCGACGCTCTATCCACTGAGCCAAACCGGTTTCGGCCAAACAGCCTTTTTCATTTGCTCCCATCTCTCTTGGAAGTTTTCAAAAATTTGTGACACTTGATAAAATTAGTATCTTGTGAAATCTCACTGGGTACTGCGTAGGCTCCTTCAGCTCCTCCGAAATGGAGGGATCAGGATTTTGCCCCCGGACTAGTCTTTTATCCCTTCTAGGACCGCATGGTGAAAAAGGAAGTGTACAAGGTTTAGAAATTAGTCAACCCCCTCCCATTTTCATCCCTTCTCTACGTAATGGCTTTGGGCAATTAGCCTTTCTGAGCTACATGGGTAAAATAAGGATAATAACCACATCCTACAGGTGTGGAATTTGTAAGATGGACACATACAAAGCTCTCATGTATTTTCCAAACTCAAATTTTAAACCCCTGCAGTGTAACTTCTCTAACATCTGCTGAAACAAGTTATTTCAAACTTCCCTAATACCTGTCATTGTTCCCGAGGTGGTCGGGGGCCCAGGGCGGGTCTGCCTGGGCCTAAGGGTAGGGTAGTGTGGGTTCTTGACTTGATGTAGGATTTCACCACAGGAGTCTGGGTGACCTTTTGTTTACTTCATGTTTACTAGTATTAAAGCTGGGGACAGTGAAACAAAGAAAGGGCTTAAGGTAGGAGAAGCAACAGGAGAAAGTCAGGGGAGCGGGGGGACCTTGGAGATGGGTTCAGGGAGTGAGCCCAGGTCCAGCTGCCACTGCCTGCGCTGCTGCCCTGGTTGCAAGGCTCCTGGGGTCCTTTAGAATTTAGGAGATGCATGCCTCTTGTAGGAGATAGGCCTCTGTGATCCATCTCCAGCATAGGCAACTTTTAATGGAATCGGTTACTGAATTTCCCCAGGGTGAACAGAATGTAGGGAGGGAAAAGGATATAAGAACAAAGAACTGTAGACACGAGCCAGCATCATGGTGGGAACCCCCCACCCCCACCCCAACCCTTCCCAGGTGCCCACCCCAACTAGATGGGGCTGGTGGAGACAAGTAGAAAAGCCTCAGCCCATTTTTTAAAATGGCCCAATGGGAGATAATAAGACCTAGGCAACTTATGAGGAAACTATTAATCCATAGTACTCAGCCAATGAGGAACCAGAGGAGGGACTCTTGTACCTTGGGGATAAATAGGCTGTGATCACTACTCCATGTGTGCCTGTACAACCAGAGACCCCTCTCAAGAATGTATTAAAAGGCTCGTTTTCGCCATACTTCTGTCTCCGAATCCATTATTTGAATTCAGACAGGTGAGCATTCCTCACCCTGTGGGGGAAGAAGTACGGGAAGGGAAAGATGTGGGTGTGCTCCAGGGAGAAAGAGCTTGCACTGGATCCTTTTATCTTCCTTCGGCAGGTGAAATCCTAGGGCGGTGTCTGGGGAAGGTCTTAACAGAATATTCATTAGTGTTTCAGATATGTCTGCCAATATGTTGATTTATTAGAATGTAAAGGGGCCAGGGCTGTTTTCTGATTAGTTTTATTTTTAAAGAACATTATTAAAGAGGGACTGGGACTGAGGCCCATCTGCCCTGGGATAGTCTGGAATGTGTAAACCATTTGCTACTAAGTGTTCTTGTGATTTATTAGCTGACTACTCTAAGCTGCTCAAATTGTTTAATTATTTTGTCTCAGTTTCCCTTATTCCACTTGTCAAGGAATTTCCCTAGCTCCTTACTATCCTGCCTCATAATCCAATGATCTGTTCTAATGCTTAGGTCTATGTACTAGAAGGAAACAAAATACTTGTGTGTGTGGGATTCACTCCTTGAGCACACTCTAGCCAGACTCCTCTGAGCCCTTTCTCCACTAGGCCTTACATTAGCCTGTAAAGACTTGAACAAACACTAACATTTTCTAACAGCTCCATCCCTGGGATCACCGTGCCCACGCTTGAAATGTCTGCCTGGGGAAGCTCAGAATTTACCTTTTGTTCCAGGCAACACCTGAAGGTAGGTTCTCTGTCTCCCAGCCTTAGTCGGAAGGTAGGAGCCTAACTTCCATCAATTTCAGTTAACAAACCCAGATGTATTTCATGTGAACCAAATCCTCCTTCCTGCTTTTTGAAATGTTCAACTTTCCTAACTATGAGCACCCACTCACCACCTCCGTTTTCTCATTCTCCTAAACTGCCCAGTTGCCTGTACAAATCAAAGTGAGTTGAGTTTAAGCAGGACTGTTTTTCCTACTGCAGTAGAATATTACTGATTAAAATCTCTCCTGACCACTTTAATAATCAGTGTCTGAGACATACACACACACACACACACACACACACACACACACACACGGTTTACATGGGTCTCCGCTCCACTTGAGGTCCTCTGGGACAGCTCCAAGGCTGAATACTTGGATTATCAGAAGGCTCTCTCACTTGCAAGTTTGGCATTTGGTGCTGGCTGTCAGCAGACTTCAGGTGAAGCTATCAGCTCCAACATCCCCATGGGCCTTCTCCACGGGGCCTGGGCTTTCTCACAACATGGCAGCTGGCTGCCAAGTCATGTCTTTGAAAGTGACTCAGCATCCCTTTCAGTGTATTGTATTTATATAGTCAGGCACAAAGGCCTGCTCAGTTTCAAGAGGGAAGGGAAATAGACTCCAACTCTAGTGGGAGTGTGGCAAGGTTCTGAGAGCGCATGGGACACAAAATACTGCCCTGACCGCTTTTGGAAAATGAAATCTGCCATAGTCATCATCTCACGTCCTATGACTTCATTCTTACCTCATTCTACTTTGTATTAGTCATTTCCATACTTGTCTGAATCTCCACTACACCATAAACTTCTAGTTGTCAGGGAGGGTCTTACCTACTTTTTGGTATCATCTACAGTAACCTGCGAATGGTTGACTTAAATATAGTTTTGGCACTAACTTCGTGAATATAACTTCCTTTCAGTAGGCTGCACTAAATTGAAAGTCTAATTGACAACTCCATGTTTCAAGTAAGAGCCTGGGAATAAGCTTTGGCACTCTAGATAACTTTTATTAGTTACCCTTCCAACATTCTCCAGTCTTTCTACTACTACATGCTATTCATTACTTTTCTGTATAACCACATATGCCACCTAATCTACATCGATTAGGAATATCACTCTTCCTTGACCCCCCACACTGTTTTAGTGCATCCAACAAAAACATCTCTCTCTCTACAAGTAAAATGCTTTGTCTTCTCAAATAGATTGTTAGTCCATTGAGGACAGAGGGGAACCCATTTTATTTTTCACTCCCATGTGTTTTTAATGTCCATGCATTAAGAACTATGCCATATATGCGGAGGAGGAAAAATGGCGGCTGAATAGAGACGTGTTCTAAGACTGGTCCTGGGGCGGAGAGTAAGAACAGCTGAGATTCGCACGGGGAGTGTCTGTTGGCAAGCTAAGGGACAACTAAACTCCAGGAGAAGGTGGGGGAGTGCTAGGCAGGGTTCCCCTAACCGTGCAGCACCCACAGTGGCTGGGCTGGGTCCCCTCCCGGAGCAGCGGGCTCAGAGGAGGAAAACTCTCCATCTTGCAAGGAAAGGAGGGTTTTTTTAAAAATATATTTTATTGATTTTTCACAGAGAGGAAGGGAGAGGGATAGAGAGCTAGAAACATCGATGAGAGAGAGACATCGACCAGCTGCTTCCTGCACACCCCCCACCAGGGGATGTGCCCACAACCAATGTACATGCCCTTGACCGGAATCGAACCTGGGACCTTCCAGTCCGCAGACAGACGCTCTATCCACTGAGCCAAACCGGTTTCGGCAAGAAAGGAGGGTTTTATTGGAGGCCTGACTTTCCGCGACAACGGCGAACACTGAACAGCTGTGAGCACCAGAACACCGGCCCCCAATCTGCGCAAACACACGGATTCAAAGGAACTCTTCACTGCACCAAGAAAAGGTCAGATTTCGAGGGGATAAGGTGAGGTTTCTCGTCCCAGCGGAGGAAGAGGGAAGCGCGCGAATGGCGGGAACTGCAGGACCAGGGAAGTCTGTGCCTAAAAAAATCCGCGGCTGTTGGAGCTGCCGAGATCCATGAATGTGGAAGGGGGTCCTCTGAGCTGCTAACAGAAGGGTTCTCTAAAAAGCAACCCATTTTGGTCTGACGAGGAGGGTCAGACTGAGTTTTTTGAAGGAGTACAGGCTGCTTAGTCTTGTGCAGAGATCCACTGTCCACACACTTGGGCTTGTTCCAATTCTGATTACTAAGCCCAATACATAGGAAAACCCAGTTGGGGAATACCCTGAGAGACTGCAGGGGGAAGTTGTTTCTCCGGAACCTGGGGAGCGGAGCTGGGAGTGACCATCTGAGAGGCAGCTCTGAGGCACACACTTCCACAAACCGGTAGTGAGTGCCATAGGGAAAAAAAAAAAAAGCTAGAGAGGCCTGGAAGTCAATCCAGAAACACTGCCACTCAGGGGCTGAAACACAAATTGTCTCTGGTTTAATCAAAAATAATTACGAGAAATTAAGACACCACCCGCTTAAAAATCAGGACTGGCTTACAACACTGAAGAACAGTGGAACGAAGGGAACTCCAATACAGCCCGGACCGGGAAACAGGCGTACCAAACAGAACAATAGAGGAAGTGAATGACCGCCACTATTGCACATTTTATTCTTCTTATATTTTATTTTAATTTAATTTAATTTTTTTATCTTAATTTTTTATATTTTAATGTTTTATTTTTTATTTTCATTTTTTGCATCTTTTACTTAAGAAACTAAATTTTTTTCCTCACTCGATTTTCACCTTTTTAATTACTACATTTTTATTTTCAATCAGCATTATATTACTATTATTTTACTTTTTTTTTAAGTGTCATTTAATTTTCTCTTTGTTTAATTTTGTGATTAGTGTCCTACATTCTATTTGCATCTTTCCTTTAACATCGTTTTACCCTATCTCAACGCTAACTTTATGCCATCACTCTCCTCCTAACCTTTCCCCTTTTGGTCTCCTGTTTATCTTAACCCTTTCTGGCTTTAGATTTTCCCTACTCTTTCAGTTTACCCTCTGCTAAAATTTCACCCTACTTATATACCTAATTTCCAACCTCCTGCTCCAAGTCCATACACACCTCTCTCTACGCTACCTTAAAAAAAAAAAAAAAAATTGTTTTTCTCTCTGGCCTTTTGTTGTTGTTTGCTTAAATGTTGATTAGATTGAATTTGTATGCTTTTTTATGAGATTGTTTTGCTTATTCTTTTTTTGTTTGGTTGGTTCTTTTGCTTGCTTTGTTTTTGTTTGTTTTTCACTTCTGTTTTCCCTTGCCTCACTTGATATTAGTTGGTGTTGTAGTTTGTATTAACCTCCAGGTTCGTGTAGCTGGCATTTGCTGGGATTAGTGGTTGTTCTATTGGAGTTTACTCCCCATATTTATAGTTTGTTCCCCTTTTCTCTCTTAGTATCGTTCTTGTCTCTCTTGCTTTTTTTTTCTTTTCTTTTTTTCTTCTCTTTTCCCAAGTTCATTTTCACACTCCTTTTTTTGTTCTTTCTTTTTACTCTTCCTATTCCTTTCCTTTCCCCTAATATGTCTTTCTCTGGGGGACACCTTTATTGGAGGTTATTAATATCGTGAATACAATTGTGTTCAGTGCCTTGTGTGTTGTACCTGGTTGTGTTGTATTTTGTACCTTTAAATCAACGCAGGAGAGAGAGAACTATATAACCAGACATCCAGAGAAGAGAGACCATGGGGAGACAAAGAAACAGTCCCCATAGGAAAGAAAAGCAGGCATCACCAGAAAAGGAAGTAAATGAATACGAGGCAAGCAACCTATCAGAGAAAGAATTCAGAGAAATGGTCATAAGGTGGCTGAAAAGAATGGAAGACAAATTCAACAATATGAGTAAGAACCAAAAGGAAATGAAGAAGAACCAAGAAGAAATGAGAAATGACATCGCTGCTGTAAAGAACTCAATAGAAAGCATCAAGAGTAGACTAGAAGAAGCAGAGGACCGCATAAGTGAGCTAGAAGACAAGATGGAAAAAAATACCCAAATAGAACAGCTTCTAGAAAAAAAAAATTAGCATGAGGAGAGCCTAAGGGAACTTCAGGACAACACAAAAAAAAACAACATCAGGATAATAGGGGTACCAGAAGGAAAGGAAACGGAGCAAGGAATAGAAAACCTGTTTGAAGAAATAATAACAGAAAACTGTCCACTGAGCCAAACAGCTCGGGCTCCTCCTCCTGAAGGCATCTGGTCTCAGCAGGATCCAGCCAGTGTTCCTGGGCTGAAGGGGGCGGGGTGGCTGCTTCCAGACCCCAGGGTGCTGGGACAGTGGCTGCTGGGGAGCAGGTAGAGGCTGCCAGCCCCCCCATGGCTGCTGCCCATCACAAGGAAAATGCAGCCCCTGCCCTTGCAGGGCCCAGTCCCCATATATGAGCGGCCTGGGGTCCCCCAGATGAGTGTTTGCCACCAGCTTCTACCTGGAAGGGCTGTTGGGGAGCAGGAAATGCACCCATAGCTGAAGGGCTGAATCCCGAAGACGGAGAGTGATGGAAACTCCCAGAAGGTTCCCCCAGTGCCTTGGCTGGAGTCTCCAGGTCGGGAGAGGCCACATTGGCGCCCAGCATACCAGTGTGCCCTTCACCCCCCTCCTACCTCCCCAGGACTGCTGGCCCAGAAGCACGCTCCGCCCCCCAGGAGAATCGGTCGGCATAGTTCTGGAGAGTTCCGGAGCCATGTAGGGGGGGAGGCTCTGGAGGCCTTGGTGGCGGGGGAGGGGGGGGCAGGGAAGGCACCCTGGAGGGATCCGGGAGACGCAGCATCTGCCTCTGGACGGGGCCTCCTCTGGGAGTCCTTTGATTGTCTACCTCTCCGGTTCTGAAACCACACCTGGATTCTGGACTGAGGAATCTGGATTTGCTTGGCCAGTTCTTCTCGGACAGTGATATCAGGGTATGGGTCCTTTTCAAAGGCCTCAATAAGAACCTGAAGTTGGTTTTTGCTGAACTTGGTCCTCTTGCACCTCCCACTTCCTCCGGGCCTGTTGGAGGCCATGTCCGACAGCACCTACCCACCGGCGAGGACCCCAGCAGGAACTGCCTTCCAACTGGAGTTCTGGTAGGGAAGTCTGCATCCCTTTAAATACAGTTGGAACTGATGGGGGAATGTAAAGAAGATTATGTGAAAGTAGGAGGAAGTAAGGTGGGGAAATCTCTAGAATGGCATTACAGGATAGCTAAAATTATGTGCTCATTTGAGGGTGGTTACCCTTATGAGGGGTCTAAAAAGAGAGGCATTTCAAAGGTGTGTTAATCCATGGACACAGACAATAGGATGGTGAAGGCCTGGGGCAGGGGCTGGGGGCAGGCTAGAAGGGTTCAATGAGGGAAAAAGGGGACTCTGTAATACTTTCAGCAATAAAGATTTAATAAAATAAAACAACAACAACAAAGGTGTGTTAACCTAGATGCACCAAAACAATGGATAGAAAGACATCCTTACAAATGGAGATTTCCTTTATAAATATAAATGTCTCTTACAAAAACATAAAAAAAATATAAGAAAATTTTAAAAATAATAAAACTTTAAAAGTAATACAGTAGGACTAAAAAAAGGGTATGTTTTAGAATATAGCATGCTTCCTTATAGTATATGTATGGAAAACAGAAAAACCGAACCAAATGGTCTTATAAGGAATAAAATTTTATTTTACAAAGAATAATGTCATTCTATTCACTGAATACCCAATTTGAGCTGTAATCTTCATTGACTATGAAATTTAGCATTGATAGATATAAATGGGATACAAAAATCATATCAAAATTTAAAAAGGAATAAAGTAAAATATTTTATTTTACCTTATTATGTTTTTAATCTAATATTTTATCATGGGAGCATTTGATTTGGAATTTTTCAAATGGTCTCTTCCTGCAAGGAAATTCAAAATGCTGGCCCTTGTTTCTGTAGTGATTGAGAGTGAGGATGAGGTACACAGCTCATGGCTCAAGTTGGAGAAGATGTAACAAGATACCATAAACAGACTTTTGAGATATAAAGTTAGAAATTTGAAGAGATCTACACGAAACTAAGAAAAAAAATCTAGTTTTCCCTCTCATTTTTGTCTTACACTTTAAAATTTTTTTAAGTTAAGAAACCAAGAGATCTGAAAATGACACTGTGCTTTTATTTTTTACTAGTTTGATATACAATACTGTTAACCATTCTCATTAAATAGACCTCTGTAATTTTAGTCATTTACATGAGTGGCACCAAGTTACATGATTTATAAGGCTTGACACAGAAAGGAAGCATTATGGTGTATAAGAATAGAAGGGATCTGAATACTACAGAAATGTTGTCAATGCACTAATGCATACATGTAAGATATGAACCACAAATCTACTGCTGTGACCAGAACAACTTATACATTGATTCTGAAAAATATTACCAGTTGCCAGTAAAAGTGAAGAGGGCATTCCAGTGCCCCAGAACTTCCACCATCATTTCCCAGAAAAAGTATCACAAGAATGGCCAATGGTAGAGCTTCTGCAGCACCAAGCCACGTAAAGCTGCACAGATTGCTGCTGTTTAGTTATGCTTCCAGTACCATTTAATTTCAGAATAAGGGAGTGGGTTGGCGATCCCTAGAAATTCCCAAGCACCTGGCGTTGGGAAGTTCCTGCTGTCAAAATTAAAGTGCACCTTAAACACGGCAAATAAACATCACACTGCAGCAGGAACGTTTAAAGGCAAGACTGATTAACCAGGGGCTGAAATTCTCTTTATCAGACATCCAAAGTCATTTGAAATACCACCGCAAGAACAATTTAGGGAAGAAATATACTATGGCAAGGCAGGCCACAAACCAATTTCATTGTACCTAAAACTCCTTCACTTGCCGCACCAGTGTGGCTCAGTTGGTTGAGCATCATCCCATGCACCAAGAGGTTGCCAGTTCAATTCCCAGTCAGGATACATGCCTGGTTGTGCAGGAGGCAGCTGATCAATGTTTCTCTCTCATTGATGTTTCTCTCTCCCTCTTGCCTTCCTGCCTCTCTAAAAAATAATCAATAAAAACATACTTTAAAAAAAAACAAACACACACACAAAACTCCTTCACTTAGTACCACTATGCTAAAAGATCACACCCAGAGATTTGTATTTAATATACTTAAGGACAATGGGTAAAACAACTATCTTGAAATCAGAAATCAGAAATAATATAGTATTGCTACAGTGTCTAGTGAAACATTTTTCACAGTGGCTAGAAGACTACACCAAAACCGACATAAATGAAAATATTTGAGTTTGAATAAAGAAGGGGAAAATTAATGAAAGTGACAGGCATCAAATAAATCTAGAGGTAATGTTGAGGTAATCTATATGTAGCTATAAAGTCAAGCTAAAGAACTTTCCTGGGCATATACAGTTAATGAGAAAGAGTGGAATCTGAAAGATCTTGATTATGACCTAGCTCTATAACTCTCAGATCTAACCAAACTGTAACATGATCAAATTTGTAAGGATAAAAGTTACTTGTCTGATTTATATATTGATTCCATTGCTATTCCACGTATTCCAGATTAATCAGTCCCAACATCTAATCAGTCCCAACATCTTAGAGGAACGCAGACATTCCATGTTACCTAATGGAAAAAGGAGAGTAGAGGAAGCCGGCCTTTCTTTTTATGGCAATTTCCTTAACAGGAAGTTGTATTTCTTCCAAGTACATCATCAAGCGAAGGTCCTGGTGAGGATATCCTCCTGCTGCTGCAGGTGAACGGTGCCAATTCCTACAGCAGGTGCCGGCAAAGGTGGTCGGCTCACAAGGCGGAGCTGTCATTGGGGCAGAAAAGGAATAAAACGACACCGTGACCCAATCAGAACTCTGCTTAGCCCACCCAAGCAGGTGCCTGTGTTTCTCTTAGCTTGTTTAACATAAATCACCTTTTTGGAAAAATAATGACTTACATAGGATAGACTGTCACAACTAAAAAGCAACAAAATTCCAGGCATAATAAGGGAATATAAATTCTCAAGTTTGTTCTATTCTTCAGTAACTATTAGTTGGTTTTAGCTGTAGTTTCCTAAAGTAGAGTTATTTACATGTGAAAATTATTTGGGCCTAGCCAACTAGTATCAAATGAGTGAAAAGAGTTCTAATTTAAGCAGAATAGAAAGACAAAACAGAAGCACAATTGCTCTTCTCATTGTTTTCCCCTTCCTACAGCATCATTAAGAAGAATTTGGCCTGTAAGGGATCTCTGCTGTGTGGATGGGCCTGGTACAAGCATCATTGGGTATCTCTACTCCCATATTGTCAAAGAAGACCGCTCATCACTCACTTCCCCCGTGGCTTGGATGCTGACCTTTAGGACAAGAATGCTGAGGAGGCTAGTGGGAAGGCAGCCAACAGGTAAGGGCTTTTACTTTCTAAGCACAGCCACCTTTTGTTTTTACAT
The DNA here is from genome assembly GCF_027574615.1 of Eptesicus fuscus. NCBI lineage: Eukaryota > Metazoa > Chordata > Mammalia > Chiroptera > Vespertilionidae > Eptesicus > Eptesicus fuscus. Next base: position 93,619,337 of record NC_072477.1, read on the forward strand.
GCTACTAGCATGTGCACATAGATTGATAAACACTCAGCATTTTTTTTTATTTTTTTATTTTTATAAATATATTTTTATTGATTTTAGAGAGGAAGGGAGAGGGAGAGAGAGAGGTAGAAACATCAATAATGAGAGAGAATCATTGATTGGCTGCCTCCTGCACACCTCCTACTGGGGATCGAGCCCGCAACCCGGGCATGTGCCCTTGGCTGGAATCGAACCTGGGACCCCTCAGTCCGCAGGCTGATGCTCTATCCACTGAGCCAAACCAGCCAGGGCTCAGCATTTTATTTTGAAAGAACAGCCTAAAACTAGACTTTATATTTTAGTTTATATTTAAAAGAATTGGATTGATAGTAGGGGATAAAACCATTTGTTGGCACTCCAGGAAAAGCAAGATTCAAGAACACTATGAGAGGCAGAGATAGTACCTTGCAGGCCAGCTGCTTTTCAAACCTTGGAGAAACAAAACACCATGGACCCATGTTCTGAGGCTCCTCCTGACTCCAAATAAAATCTATAAAAGAAGAAAATCCATCTCAGTACCTCAAGTAAACATATACAACATAAACACACACACATACACACATACTATATGTATATATACACACACACATTTTTCCAACATGGCAGTGTCTTTTTTTTTTTTTTTTTTGACAAATACATAGTAATGTATCCACCAGCACAACCATGATACTGAACAATTCTATCAACCCAAAAAATTCCCTCATCTTGTCCCTTTGTACTCAAGTCCTTCTCCTACCCCCAACCTCTGGCAACCACTGATCTTTCCTCTATCCCAACAGTTTTGCCTTTTCCAGAATGTCAGATAAATAAAAGCATACAGTATGGGTCTGGCTTCCTTGAATTAGCAAAATCCATTTGTGATTTTGCTGATAGCAATAGTTCACTCTCTTTTATTGTTGAGTAGTATGACCTCGATATGGATGTACCACAGATTGTTTAGTCACTCATGGTGGAAGAACATTTTGTTTCCAGTTTAAGGCAATTATGAATAAAGCTGTTACAAACATTCACATGCAGGTATTTCTGGGGGCATGCTTTCCATTCTCTTTGGTAAGAAAACACCTAGGAGTGGGACTGTCGGGTGGTATGGTAGCTCTATGTGTGACTGCATAAGAAACTGACAAAACTGTGTACCACAATGGCAGAACCAATTTGCATTTCCACCAGCAGTGAATGAGGGTTACAGTTGCTCCTCATCCTCATCATCACTTGATATTGTCAGTTTGTTGTTTTGTTTTCATTTTAGCCATTCAAATAGGTATGTAGCCATATCTCATTTTAACTTAATTTGCATTTCCATTACCACTAATTATGTTGAGCATCTCTTCATATAGTTATTTGCTATCTAGTTCTTTCGTAAAGTGCCTGTTCAGTTCTTTAAAAATTGAATTATATATTTTCTTACTGTTGAGTTTTAAGAGTTCTTTAAACACTCTGGATAGTCCTTTGCCAGATATTTATCTGCAAATATTTTCTCCCAGCTTGTGGCTTGTCCTTTTATTTTCTTTGCAGAAGTTTTTCATTTTGATAAAGTCCAATTTTTCCTTTATGGAACATGTTTTTGGTGTTATAGCTAAGAACTTTTTGCCCAACTTAAGGTCACAAAGATTTTCTTCTAAAAGTTTTGCAACTTCACATTTTACATTTAGGGCTATAATCAATTTTGATTTAATTTCTGTGTAAGGTGCATAAGATATCCAATTATTCTAACTCCATTTGTTGAAAGGCTTATCTTTTACAATTATAGTTGATTGTCGTAAGTGATAGTGATTCCCTCCAAACTCTCAAGAAATTAGATGCCTTAGATGAGAGAAGGGGAGACTGTAAGAAACACCACAAAAGACATGAAGATACTGGCTCTAGAAGTATTATTTTCATATTTCTAGATTCCATGAGATCCAATCTATCTATATACATAAAAGTCTAAGTGACCATCCGACCGTCCGACCAGTAGCTATGACATGCAATGACCACCTGGGGGCAGACGCTCCAACTGGTAGCTATGATGCACACTGACTACCAGGGGGCAGATGCTCAACGCAGGAGCTGCCTAGCTGCGGTGATGGCAGCTGCAGTTCTCAGGTGATGTACCGGGAACCAGAGAACAGGGAGTCTGATTCCGGGGTGCGTCACTCAAGAACAGCCCTCTCACAATCTGGGACTCCTCGGGGGATGTTGGAGAGCCGGTTTCAGCCTGATCCCAGGTTTCGGCCCAATCCCAGCAGGCCAGGCCGAGGGACCCCCACCGGTGCACGAATCCGTGCACTGGGCCTCTAGTTTTCTAATAACTCTCACTGCCCCATAACCTCTTTTCATTTGAGATAGTTCAAAGAAAACATTCACATGCAGATATTTCAAATCAAAGAACCCTTTACCTTTAACATGTTTGTATTTGCTCATCTCCAGTTGTAATGAGTCCAACGGGAATGGGCAGAGTTCCTCTATTCGGATAATGGCAAATGCATGTTTCTTGGCCCCCAAAGATTCTCTTTGCTTCAGCAGAGCATAGAAGTGTTTGCCAGAGCAGAACACTAGACTCTTAACACTGTTTGGTAGAAAAGGGACAGTAGGATGAGAGAGAAATACCTCAAAATGAGAATTTTATCAGAAGAAAGGGGAGACCACATAGATTTAAAGGCTTCACTAATAAAGCAGTGGGGCTCTGTAGTTGGGCTCAGACACATACAATGCCCTGGCAAGCCTTCTTTAGCAACATATGCCTCCAAAGTTCACTCTTCCATGCATATTTTAACTCCTACCTCGCTCACTTAAAGGACTAATATTAAGAAGGAGGAGATTTGGGTCTCTTTGGGTTCCTTAACATGAGCTAGTTCTCCCACCAATTAAAACTCTGAAAACAAATACACATCAAATTACTTTTTTGGATCCACAGATGAATCACCAATGACCGGTTTGAATGTTGTTCCTGGTGCCATTTCTTGAAGAGTTGATACAGCTGCCTAAGGAGTAGGGGAAAAGCCATAAATCTATCAAACAGTTGAAAGGAGCTGAAGATGCTTTTACTTACTAGTATAAGGGATCTTTGCCAAGAAATAGTATCAAAATTCTCACCTAGGAACATAAGTAAACATATGTACTAATAAATACAATAGCTTTACAGAAATATTTCATTCTGAATACTTCAGAATAAATTCCTTTCCTGAGGTTAGGTAAGATTGCCTTTTGTCTGGTGCCACAATAAAATTTTAAGAATCCAAGTTTCAGTTTGATCATACAACTTTATTATTAATAAAAAGTATGCTTTAATTATTTGGAATTAGAAGCAACATTTTATAGATTTATATTGTGAACCAAAACAGCGAAGCTAAGGCAACTATTTCTCTCTTTAAGTTTCTTATTATAAGTTTTAAATGAAACCTATAAGTCAGAACAAGTAGGAACAAGAAGTGAATATTTCTGTGATTAAAAAAATTATTAATGAGCTCAATTTAAATAAATGCTTGTTGCAAAGAACTTAGAGTACAAAACTGATGAAGCCAAGGTTAGAGATTTGATCCCTTTTGCTATCATTTAGTTTCCCTACAGTCTAGTCCCAAATGGGTATATGGCATTTTGCTAGGCCATTGTGGGGAGCCACATTGATGCTGGGATACTGTGATATAACTTTAAAAATTAATATTAACTATTCAGCTAGTCTTATTATTAATTAATGTGACCTTTCTCCATTCTGAACCATATCCCTTCATCAGTCCTACTAGGAAGGACTGGAAACAAAAGAAGCTGGGATTCAGAGCTGGGTGGGAAATTGGAGTGGGATTTAGGTACTAATTGACTAAAAACTCCCTATAGCCCTGAGTCATGTTTATCACGTGGCCAGTCATCTCTGAATAGACCATGGAAAAGAAAGGGTTGACTTATATTCTAATAGATCATGTGTACCAATAATCAAATTTTCAGGAGGAAATCAGAATTCAATAACCGTCGTACTCATTTTCAATTAATAAAAGAATTTATATGTTTAAGGAAGATATTTGACTACTTAATGAGTAGTTTTTCACTTTAAAATCTATAGTATAGCTGTTGGTATTTTTTAAAGCTCCCAAATAAGGCCTCTATTATAGGATAAGTTACATATTAGACTTGGGGCAAGGAGTAAAACATTAGGGCCAGAATATGAACTCTTGTTCTCAGTTTCAAATAGCAAGAGATTCTCAATAAAATTTCTAGTAGTTCACTTAATACTTGATACTACACATACATTATATTTAATATCATTACATTTGATATTGACCCTCAGAGTCAGAACTAGGGTAAGACAGGTGAGGTGCCTAGAGTGCAAACTTTAAGGAGGTCTTCATTTCACTCTAGTATCACACAAGTGCTGACCATGAGAGTATCTCCTTACTCCTCTCCAAAGGCTAGGCACTGCTTAAAAATGCAACCTGTGAAAGCAAGTCACTTGCAACTTTCCTCAATACCCCTCAATTCCAAATCTACACTCTCAAACCTTTGTGCAAAGCACAAGATAGTCCTGAACAGCCATATCATAAATCACTTACCTGTATTTCACCTCAGCTGTAGCATCCAAATAAATGCAAGTGTTTTAATGTTTATTCTAATTAAGATTCTCATGTAAAATTGAAAAAAAGTATAGCAGACAGGATAAATAAATGCTTATTAGTATTTATTACCTTGAACTCTGCCATTTGAAAACTAGCATATTTGTTATTTAAAAATATATTGTGCACCTAACACTTAGTTCAGGTAAACCAAGAGAAAATGTACACTTTTAAAGCAGTGTACAATAAGCTATACTGTTATGATGTTGTGCTTATTGAAACAGGCCTCTCTACCTGTGATAAATCATTTAACAGAAAAAATGTTAAAAAAAAAGTCAATGAATAACACCACTCCCTTTCATGAAAATGCTCTAAGTTGCTACTATCAACACAGTAGTGTCTACTAGTAGACCATTTGGACTTTTAAACTTTTTCTATAAAATTGTTTCCTCTCAGACCAGGATACCAGTGTGGTAATATCTGCTATCCTGTCCTGCATTACAATGAAACTGAGAGCTACTTATATTACCAGTTATTCTTGAAAGGGGGAGAGAGGGGGAGGGGAGGTGTGTGTTGATAGGTTGATTTAGTTTTAGAAAAGCAAAGCCAACTAAAACTAAATAGATGTTTCTGTAATTTAGAACTATAATTAGATAAAAAAAAAAAAAAAAACACAGCAGAATAAAATGACGAGAGAAGAAAGGCTTCCAAACAGCGTTTCCCACTTACAGGGAACCTGAGTAACATCTTCGGAGAAGCAACAATGAGGGGTTTTCTGAAGTTCCGGACCATTTGTCTCCTGAGCAAATGGAAGTACTGAGCAGGAGTCGTGGGGTGTACCACAAACATGTTCACGGTGTCCCCGTCCACCCCCTCCTCTGTGCTGTCACACATCTGGGACAGAAATGAAAGAAAGAACGTTCAGATCATCGCCTACAATCATAACATCTGCTCTCCAAAGGGACCACAGGGCTCTCAAGGGTGAGAAAAAAATATTTCCCTCCATTACAGGTAATACCAGAAAGTAAATTTACAGCCTATGAAGAATTAACCAAAGGAGAGGTCCGATGCTTCCCCCATTTGCCTGAGTCTGCATATTGTAACACAGTTGTTTCCAAACACAGCTGATTTCAAGGAGCATCTGGAGGGGACCTTTTAAAAAATACAGATTCTGATTACTGTGGAGTTAAGATGGTGTCATAATCCCACTCTTCTAATGAAATAAACACAAGAGTTTGATTTGTTTTTTTAGAACGACTTGCTTAAACTTGTTTTTAAATTTATTTATTTTAATATTTTTATTAATTTCAGAGAGGAAGGAAGAGGGAGAGAGAGATAGAAACATCAATAATGAGAGAGAATCACTGATTGGCTGCCTCCTGCACTCCCCCTACTGGGGATCGAGCCCACAACCTGGGCATGTGCCCTTGACGCAAATCAAACCTGGGACCCTTCAGTCCGCAGACTGATGCTCTATCCACTGAGTGAAACCAGGCAGGGCTGTTAGTTTGTTTTAAAGACAAAACAAAATCAAAAGCAGCTAACAAGGTTGAAAAGTTGAGGACAATGAATTAAATCTCAGAAGACCCTGGTGTTAACAAAAAGCTAAGACATGGCTCCTAACCCCACTCCAGAAACAATAGAAAGAAAAGAAAGCATCAAAATCCTGACAATTATTACTAGTCCCCTCCGATTTGGAGAGAGGGTGTGCATAGGCAACCCTGGTGGGAAAATAAAGGCAAAATTTAGAGCAGAAGCCACTACAGAGCTCAGTGGAGGCGACGAGGCCGCCAGGCTTGCCACTTCCAGGGCATTAAATCTGTTTCATTCAAATACTACAATGTCTGACGGTTTAAGGCACACATTAAGTACCTGCAGGAGGCAATTCTAGTTCAAAGCCCCTCAGAATCATGAAAAGGTTCCTGGAATCAAAAAGGCATTGGACATACCTGCAAGAAACGCTCTATGCGACAAGAGGAGTGGTCAGGTCCAGCCCCGTCATACCCATGGGGCAGGAGAATCACAATGCCGCTCTGGAGGAGCCACTTGGCCTCTCCTGGAAAACAGTAGGAGGGAGTGAGACCTCCGTGAAGCAGAAATGAAAGGTCTGGTCTGATCTGATCTGGGTAGAGGAACAAATGTTAGTTAGCTGCCTGACCCACTAGAACCATTTTCATTACATGTACTGTCCAGCATTGTTACACGATAGTTGGGAGAAAAAATATCCATCCTACCAGTTGAAACCCTGGAATGGTTCACATTGGGATTTATTTAGCAAGTGGAACACAAACTCAACAGTAACCATCCGGCTCCCAGAACAGCATGGCCATGCTGAATCCACTCAGGCACAACTCTTACCAAGACTGGACAGCTCCTACTTTTCCCTCACAGAACCCCTGACAACACAGGCCACTGTCCTCAAGTTCAAGGCACAGGCACTTTAGAACAGTCTCTGGACATGTCAAAGTCCAGTTTCCTTAAGGCACATTTCTTTTTTCTTGTTGTTTTTATTTTAAATTACATTTACTGGGATGACATTGCTTGGCATGTTTCTTACTCACAACTACACAGACACAGAGTAACACAACCCAGGGAAGGATCTATAGTGCACACTCATAATCCAAGAGTGCTTACCCCCCAAAATGGGGTGAGCATGTGGGGGAGACTCATACTTGTACTTTATATACTTTGAATTTTTATAGTAAGCAGGTCCTGCTTTTTTATAAATGATTATTAAAAATGATCAAGATGCACAACTTCCAATGTTCAGATACTTGAGTGTCTCTGGAATGAGGGAAGCAGATTTTCAAGACTGACGTTCACTCTGCTCACAAATCCTCAACTATGTGACCATTCCCTGTTTGTGATTGATGTCATAGCTAATCAACAAACCCCAAGAGTAGATCTGAAAGTCAAACTACTTAGGACCTGGTAGGTACATGTCCTGCTTCCTATAGCCAAACACATTCCCCCCCCAAATGGGAAGGTGCTCCCTGCATAGCAGCTGAGTGGTACTCAGTTTATTCAATTCTGATAGCTGCCATGCCCCAGTGGATGATAGGGCAACCCCCAACTCTCCCCAGGATCTGTGGTACAGAGTCTCAAAAGCAGCTACAGCTCCTTTTCATTCAATTGTCCCCATAAGGCTAGCATCATGCATCCACTATACACCCATATGCCAAAACCAACCTCCAGAGATGAACGTGTCAAAGATGATCTGGGCACCATTGAAGAAATCGCCAAACTGAGCCTCCCAGAGGGGCAGTAACTTAGGGCTCTCAATGCTCATCCCATACTCAAATCCCAGGACAGCCTCTTCTGACAATGGGCTGTTGCTGACCTGATGCAAAGGAGGAGAACAGAGACACTGTCATGGCAGAGAAATGGCAACAAGAGTCAGTAAAGGTAAAAGATTCACATTTATGCAAACCTCTTAAAGAGGGAGGAAGGGCAGAGAGAGAAGCTTTGTTTTTAGTAGTCTCTATATGCCTCTGGGAAAAAGCCCTCTATGAGTGATGCATATGGGAAAGTTGGAACAAAAAGAGGAAGATATGAAAGATGTTAGAATATGGGCATTGAAGATTTTCTTTAAGGATTAGCAAAATTAATTTATCAGATGACCCACCTTTGGAGCTGAGAGTAAAACTGTGTCATATAAACTTTTTTTTTTTATAAATATATTTTATTGATTTTTTACAGAGAGGAAGAGAGAGAGATAGTTAGAAACATCGATGAGAGAGAAACATCGATCAGCTGCCTCTTGCACACCCCCTACTGGGGATGTACCCGCAACCAAGGTACATGCCCTTGACCGGAATCGAACCTGGGACCCTTGAGTCCGCAGGCCGACGCTCTATCCACTGAGCCAAACCGGTTTCGGCTAAACTTTTTTTTTTAATGTCACAGCACAGCCAGTGTGTCAGTGGATTAGAGGGTCATCCCATGCACCAGAAGGTCTTGGGTTTGATTCCTGGTCAGGGTTGCAAGTTCGATCCCTGGCCCCAGTCAGGGTGTGTTCAGGAGGCAGCTGATTGATGTTTCTCTCTCACATCAGTGTTTCTCTCCCCGTCTCTTCCTTCCTCTCTCTAAAACTCAATAAACTATTCTTTAAAAAAAAAAACACACACAAAAAAAAACAACAAAAGGATGAGCAGTGACATGCTCCCAGGACCAAACTGGAATTACAACTAAAATACAGAAAAACCATCCTGGATGATCAACTGATGACTAGCTGGAGAGAGCCCTGAAAATGAAGGACAGGAACTGAAGACTGCATAGAGACTTCAAAAGGGCTTGCTGGGCTCCCACAAACAGCAGCTAAAGTTCTGGAGGGATATCTCAGCTGTGGGGGGTTCCCACTGAGAACTCTGGGGTCTAAACTCCAATCTGGGCTCCCAAACCCAGATCATTGAACTGAGAAAGGTGCTCACACAACATCTGGCTGTGAAAAGCAGCAGGGTTGCTGTCTGCCAGGGAGAGATGGCTGGAAATGCAGGCACCCTCTTGAAGGGCCAAAACACAAAATTTTGTGTGCAGCCACTCACCTTGGAATCTGATAGAGGGAGGACAGAGTAGACTGGAACTGTGTGAGCAGAAACCAGGGTTAGGGGCTGTGGGGTTAGAGCTCGGAAGGCAGCCACCCCAGTTTCCTGTGCTGAGTCATTCCCTCATACTGCAGAGGACGCCTTTCTCCTGCAGACCTTCACCATGCAGGCAGCTTTTGCCTGGGGGGAGAAGCAATTGCCCCACCCTCTTTGAAAACCCCTTACTGCACCCTGTGGAGTTTCTGAGGCCAACAATCAGCCTGTAGTCAGAAGCAATTGCCCCACTCTGTTGGAAAACCACTTGCCCCACCCTGTGGTCAATAGCCGGAGACTAATCAAGACTGAATAACAATCAGACTATAGACAGAGGCAGGTCTCTGGAGGCTCTGAGTCTTTCCTGATCCAATCCAAGGCCCAGGGCTAGGAAAATCAGGCCTTGGTGCACAAATCTTGATCCTTTCCCAAAGCATTCATCCCCAGCAGAGGGAGCCACAAGCAGTATATTGGTGATGGCTCCAAAAAGGGTACTCAGGGCCAGTCAGAAATAGCATTTGACACTATCCAGCACTAGAGATTGCGAGTTGCAGCAGATATACCTAATACACAGACACAAGCTCAATTAGGCAGCCAAAATGTGGAGACAAAAAAACAAGCACCAAATGAAAACCAAAAGAATTCTCCAGAAGAGCTAAATGAAATGGGGATAAGAAATTTATCAGACGTAGAACACAGAATAATAAAGACAAGGATGCTCAACAGCATGAGAAAAGATATAGTAACTATGCAGAATGACACAGCACTAGTAAAGATCACACTGGAAGGAACACACAGAAGATTAGGGGAGGCCAAGGATCAGAGCAGTGAATTAAAAGACAGGGTTGAAAAAAATCATTCAATCATAGAACCACAAAGAAAAAAAACAAAAAACAGGAGGACAGCATAAGAAAGCTGTGGGACAACATGAAATGTAACAATATTCGCAAAATAGGAGTATCAGAAGGGGAAGAACGTGAGCAATGGATAGAGAACGTGGTTAAAGAAATAATGGCAGAAAACTTACATAATAAAGTAAAGAAAAAATTCACACAGGTTCAGGAGGCACAGATAGTCCCAAGCAAGAAGAACCAAAACAGGCCCACACCCAGACACATTATAATTAAAATGCCAAAAATTAAAGTCAAAGAGAGAATCTTAAAGGAAGCAAGAGAAAAGCAATTTGTTACTTACAAAGGAGCTCCCATAAGGCTGTCAGCTAATTTTTCATCAGAAACTCTATAGGCTAGAAGGGAATGGCATAAAGTATTCAAGGTAATAAAAAGCAAGAATATGAAACCAAGATTACTATATCCAGCAAGGCTATCATTCAAAATGGTGAAATGAAGAGCTTCCCAGACAAAAATAAGGCTAAGGGGTTTGTTGCCACCAAACCAGCACTGCAATAAATGGTAAAGTGATTGCTGTAATGAGAAGAAGAAAGAGAGAGAGAAAAAAAAAAACATAGGCATAAAAAATTAAAATGGAAATAAATAAGTAACTATCAATAATAACCTTAAATATAAATGGATTAAATGCTCTAATCAAAAGACTTAGGATACCTGAATGGAAAAAAATATGACCAACCTATATGCTGTCTAGAAGAGATCTATCTCAGAAGAAAAGGCTCACACAGGATGAAAGTGAAGGGATGGGAAAACATTTTCCATACAAATGGAAATGAAAAAAACAAAAAGCTGAGTTAGCAATACTCATATCTGACAAAATAAACTTCAAAATGAAGGCCATCACAAGAGATAACAAAGGTCCACTACATAATACTAAAGTGATCAATCCAACAAGAGGATATAACACTGGTAAACATATATTCACCCAATATAGGAGCACCTAAATATATAAAAAAATCTTCTAGAGAACTTTTAGAGAGAGACCGACAGCAATACAATCATAGTAGGGGACTTTAATACCTCACTGACATCACTGGATATATCTTTCAGATAAAAAGTTAACAAGGAAACAGTGACTCTAAATGACACACTGAATTAGATGGATTTAATTGACATTTATAAAACATATCACCCCAAATTATACATTCTGAAAGATAGACCACACATTAGGACAGAAAACAAGTCTCTACAAGTTCAAGAAGATTGAAATCATATCAAGCATCCTTTCAGACCATAATTGAATGAAATTATAAATAAACTACAGTGAAAACACTCAAAAATATTCAATACATTGAGGCTAAATAGCATGTTATTAAACAATGAATGGGTTACCAATGAGATCAAGAAAGACACCAAAAACTTCCTGGAAACAAATGAAAATGAACACACAACAACCAAAAATCTCTAGGACACAGCAAAAGCAGTCCTTAGAGGGAAGCTCATAGTGCTACAGGCTTACCTCAAAAAACAAGAAAAATTAATTATAAACTATTTAACCCTACAACTTAAAGAATTAGAGAACAACAAGAAAAGCCCAGAATAAGTAAAAGGACAGAAGTAATAAAGATTAAAGCAGAAATAAGTTACATAGACAATAAAAATAAAAATGATGAATGAAACCAACAGCTGGTTCTTTGAAAAGATAAACAAGACTGATGAACCGTTAGCTAGACTCATCAAGAAACAAAGAGAGAGGACCAAAATAAATAAAAGCAGAAACAAAAGTGGTGAAGTAACACTGACACCACAGAAATACAAAGAACTGTAAGAAAATACTATGAGCCAAAGTCACTAATCATCTGAGAGATGCAAATCAAAACTACGAGATATCACCTCACACCTCTCAGAATGGCTACCAACAAATCAACAAATGACAAGTGTTGGCGAGAATGTGGACAAAAGGGAACCCTAGTACACTGCTGGTGGAAATGCAAACTGGAACAGCCATTATGAAACCAGTATGGTGTTTCCTCAAAAAATTAAAAATGGAACTCCCATTTGACCCAGTCATCCCACTCCTGGGAATATATCCTAAGAAACCCAAAACACTCATCAGAAAGAATATATGCACCCCTCTGTTCATAGCAGCGCAATTTACAATGGCTAAGATTTGGAAACAGTCTAAATGCCCATCAACAGATGAGTGGATTAAAAAACTGTGGTACATTTACACAATGGAATAATATGCAGCAATAAAAAAGAAAGAACTCTTACCATTTGCAACAGCATGGATGGACCTGAGAAGTATTATGCGATGTGAAATAAGCCAGTCAGAGAAAGACAAGTATTACATGATCTCACTCAGAGGTGGAATCTAATGAGCAAAATAAACTGATGAACAAAAATAGACCCAGAGCCCTGGCTGGTTTGGCTCAGTGGATAGAGTGTTGGCCTGCGAACTGAAAGGTCCCAGCTTTGATTCTGGCCAAGGGCACATGCCCAGGGTTGTGGGCTCAATCCCCAGTGGGGGACTTGCAGGAGGCAGCCAATCCATGATTCTCTCTCATCATGGGTGTTTCTATCTCTCTCTCCTTCCTCCTTCCTCTCTGAAATCAACAAAAATATATTTTAAAAAATAGACCCAGAGACAGAGAAGAATGGAACAGACTGTGGAACCTCAGAGGGAAGGCAGAGGAGGGTGGGTGGGAAGAGATCAACCAATGAACTTATATGCATACTAGAGGCCCAGTGCATGAAATTCCTGGATGGGTAGGGTCCCTAGTGGCTGCCGGCAGCAGGCTGGGGCCTTCCTTCCCCCGGCTGCCTGCTGACACCGGTCGGGGAGGGGCCTTGGGCAGTTGGCCAACCGGCCTCGCCCCCTGGCCAAACTCCTGTTCAAACTCCCAGTTGAGGGAACAACTGGCATTTTAGGCTTTTATTATATAGGATATGCATAACCCATGGACACAGACAATAGGGTGGAGAGGGCCTGGGGTGGGAGGGAAGAGATCAATGGGGGGTGAAAGGGGACTAATGTAATACTTTCAACAATAAAGTTTTTTTTTTAATATATATTTTATTGATTTTTTACAGAGAGGAAGGGAGAGGGACAGACAGTTAGAAACATCGATGAGAGAGAAACATCGATTAGCTGCCTCCTGCACAACCCCCACTGGGGATATACCCGCAACCAAAGTACCTGCCCTTGACCGGAATCGAACCTGGGACCCCCTAGTCCGCAGGCCGACGCTCTATCCACTGAGCCAAAATAAAGTTTTTTTAAAAGAAAATACTATGAGCAACTATATGCCAATAAGTTGGACAATGTGGATGAAATGGACAAATTTCAAGACAAATACAATCTTTCAAAAGTGAATCAGGAAAAATCAGAAAACTTGAATAGGCCAATAACAATTGAGGAAATTGAAGCAGTAATAAAAAAAATTTAAAAAAAACAACAACACGGCAAACAAAAATCCTGGTCCAGATGGCTTCACACAGGAGTTTTGCCAAAACTTCAAAGAATAACTAACACCTATCCTCCTAAAACTGTTCCAAAAACTCCAAGAGGAAGGAATACTTCCAACCTCTTTTTATGAGACCAGCATTATCCTAATTCCAAAAATAGATAAATACACTATAAAGAGAATTACAGACCAATGTCCCTCATGAACTTAGATGCTAAAATCCTCAACAAAATATTAGCAAATCAGATCCAGCAATATATTAAAAAGATGATACACCATGACAAAGTGGGCTTTATCCCATGGATGCAAGGCTGGTACAATATTCGCAAATCAATTAGTGTGATACATCACATAAACAATCTAAAAACAAAAATCACATGATCATATCAATAGATGTAGGAAAAGCATTAGATAAAATCCAACACCCATTTTTAATAAAAACTCTCAGCAATGTGGGAATAGAGAGATCATATCCTATATAATAAAAGCCTAATATGTTAAGTGTCTGGTCGTCGGGTCGTCCGTTCAACCAATCAAAGTGTAATATGCTAATGATATGCTAAGGCTGCTCAACCACTCACTATGATGTGCACTGACCACCAGGGGTCAGAGAGTCGACCAGTCAAACAGTTGCTATGACGTGCACTGACCACCAGGGGAAGATGCTCCAACTGGTAAGTTAGCTTGCTGCTGGGGTCCAGCCGATCAGGACTGAGCTAGACAGGCCAGACATGCCCTAGAGCCCTCCTGCGGTCCCTCCCCAGCTGGCCAACCTCCTGCATCCCCGGCCCTGATAGTGCACCAGTGGGGTCCCTTGGCCTGTCCTACACCCTCACACATTCTGGGAACCCTCAGGGAATGTTTGATAGCCAGTTTCAACCTGATCCCTCAGGCCAGGCTGAGGGACCCCACTGGTGCACAAATTCGTACACCGGGCCTCTAGTCTCAACATAACAGCCATATATGACAAACCTACAGCCAACATCATACTCAATGGGGAAAAATTAAAACCATTTCACCTAAGAACAGGAACAAGACAGGGATGTTCACTTTCACCACTCTTATTCAACGTAGTACTAGAAGTCCTAGCCATAGTGATCAGACAAGAAGAAAAAAATAAAAGGCATCCAAATTGGAAAGGAGGAAGTAAAACTCTCATTATTTGCAGATGACATGATATTGTACATAGAAAACCCTAAAGACTCCACCAAAAACTACTAGATTTAATAAATGAATTTGGCAATGTAGCAGAATACAAAATTAACACCCAGAAATTCATGGCATCTTTATATACCAACAATGAATTCTCAGAAAGAGAAACTAAACATCAATCCCATTTACAATTGCAACAAAAAAGTAAGATACTTAGGAATAAACTTAACCAAGGACGTAAAAGACTTATACTTAAAAAACTGCAGGATGATGAAAAAAGAGATAGAGAAAGATGTAAACAAGTGGAAGAATATACCATGTTCATAGATTGATAAAATTAACATCATTAAAATTTCCATACTCCCCAAAGCAATCTATAGATTTAACCCTTTGCACTCGCTTGCTTTTTTCTCGATTCCTTTATTCTAGTGCTAACCGTGTCGAGTCACACTCGACATCCGAGTGCAAAAGGTTAATACAATCACTATTAAATTACCAATGGCATATTTCACAGATATAGAACAAATACTCCAAAAATGTATATAGGACCCTGAATAGCTGCAGCAAGCTTAAGAAAGAAAAACAAAGTTGGAGAAATCACAATACCAAGTATCTATATATATAAGAGGCTAAGTGCCGGTCCTTCCCTCCTACCAGTAGCTATGATGTGTAATGACCAACAGGAGGCAGACGCTCTATCCAGTAGCTATGGCGTGCACTTACCACCAGGGGGACACAGGAGCTGCCATGATGCGCACTGCCCATTTAAAAATAAACGGCACCACGGACCTGGTGCCGGCAAACCAACACTCTGCTTCCCCCAAGTGGGACACAGGCCCCACCACCACCCTGGAGTGACACCCCACCAAATCGTAACCAAGGCTGCCAAGACCCCATTGCGCAAAATGCTGCCCACAGCCCAGCCCAGCCCGGAAACGGGCGCTGTGGGTGTCAGGTAATGACGTCATGTAGCAACGCCCGGCTTCCTCTCCCTAGCGACTAGACTCCTTGGAGTTTCTTCAGTGCAGGAACCTGACTTGCTTTATAGCCAGGTACAAACATTTTACAGTTTAACCAAATGTCTGTGAAGCGTTTTCACATGTGTCATCTCATTTGATCCTCACGGAAGTCCTGGAGTAGGTAGATAGGAGACTCAGTAGAATCCTATTTTCTTTTCATTAGCAAGACAATGGAGATTTAGAGAGTTTAGAAACTTGACCTGACTGAAAAGAAGTAAGAAATAGTGGAACTTGAAAATGACTTCAGGTTTTCTTACTGCACAGAATATAGTCAAACACTGCTGCAGTTAAATATTTTACCCTTTATTCTCCCTGCGTGGTCTACAATAATAATCTGCTTCGTGTTGATATTTACTGCTGTGTTGCTGACAATTACCTGAAAGAGAAGTTGGGGTACTTCACTGGGCTGGAAAAAGTTTAGCTAAATCAGAAAGCAGGTCTAATTAAGCAAGTTGATCTCTCTATATAAAAGGCTAACTTGACTCACACATGCATGATACATATAAAGCTCTCGCTGGTGCCTACTGCACACGTGTGTTTCGATCTGTCATTGTCGATTGTGAATTTGGTTGACACTTCTATTATAGAGAAAGGGTGGATAACGATATTAAAATATTTCTTCTAATTAATTTCCTTTCAATGTGCACAAACCCATGCACCAGGACACTAGTCAATTTATACTACAAAGCCACTGTAATCAAAGTATCCTGGTATTGGCACAAAGAACAGGCATATAGAACAGAAACCCCAGAAATCAACCAAAGACATTATGTTCAATTAATATTTGACAAAAGAGGCAAGAATATACAATGAAGTCAAGACAGTCTCTTCAATAAATGGTATTGGGAAAATTGGACAGATACATGCAAAAAAATAAAACTAGAACACCAATTTACACCATACACAATAATGAACTCAAAATGGATAAAAGACTTAAATATAAGTCGTGACACCATAAAAATCCTAGAAGAAGCCATAGGCACAAAAATCTCTGACATCTCACATAGCAATATGTTTATGGATACATCTCCTAGGGCAAAGGAAAGTAGGGAGAAAATAAACAAAATAAACAAATCAAAATAGAACTTCTGCACAGCAAAAGAAACTATCAACAAAATGCAAAGGGAGCACATTGTATGGGAGAACGTATTTGGCAATGATACATCTCATAAAGGGTTAATATCTAAAATATACAAGGAACATATACAACTTAACAAAAGAAAGACAAACAATCCAATTATAAAATGGCAAAGGACCTAAATAGACACTTCTCCAAAGTGGATATACAGATGGCCAAGACACATATGAAAAAATGCTCAAAGTCACTGATCATCAGAGAGATGCAAATTAAAACAACAATGAGGTATCACCTCACACCTGTCAGAATGGCTACCATCAACAAATCAACAAATGACAAATGCTGGCAAGAATGTGGAGAAAAGGGAACCCTAGTACACTGCTGGTGGGAATGCAGACTGGTGTAGCCATTATGGAAACCAGTATGGAGTTTCCTCAAAAAATTAAATATGGCCCGGCCAGTATGGCTCAGTGGTTGAGCATCAACCTATGAACCAGTAGGTTACAGTTTGATATCTGGTCAGGGCACATGCCCGGTTTTCAGGCTCAATCCCCAGTGTGGGTTGCACAGGAGGCATCCGATCCATGATTCTCTCTCATCACTGGTGTTTCTATCTCTCCCTTCCTCTCTGAAATTAATAAAAATATATTTTTAAAAATTTAAATATGAAAAACTGCCATTTGACCTAGTGATCCCACTTCTAGGAATATATCCTAAAGAAACCCAAAACACCAATCAGAAAGAACGTATGCACCCCTATGTTCATAGCAGCAAAATTTGCAATACTAAGATCTGGAAACAGCCCAAGTGCCCATCAGTAGATGAGTGGATAAAAAAGCTGTGGCACATTTACACCAGGGAATACTATGCAGCAGTAAAAAAAAAATAAGGATCTCTTGCCTTTCAGACAGCATGGAGGGACCTGGAGAGTATTATTCTAAGTGAAATAAGCTAGTCAGAGAAAGACAAGTATCACATGATCTCACTTACATGTAGAATCTAATGAACAAAATAGATCTAGAGACATAGAAGCATGGATCAGACTTTCAAATCTCAGAGGGTAGGAGGGTTGGGTGGGTAGGAGAGAAGGGATCAACCAAAGAACTTGTATGCATAAATGAATAACCCATGGACACAGACAACAGGGTGATGAAGGCCTGGGGCAGGGGGCGGGCTAGAAGAAGTCAATGGGAGGAAAGAGGGTCATATGTAATACTTTCAACAATAAAGATATTAATTAATTAATTAATTAAATCCTTTTGGGGGGGGAAAGAATGTGAACTAAGGACAATTTCTTTTTTTTAAATATATTTTTATTGATTTCAGAGAGGAAGGAAGAGGGAGATAGAAACATCAATGATGAGAGAGAATCATTGATTGGCTGCCTCCTGCCTGCCCCCTACTGGGGATTGAGCTCACAACCCTGGCATGTGCCCTTGACTGGAAGCAAACCCGGGACCCTTCAGTCCGCAGGCCAACGCTCTATCCCCTGAGCCAAACCAGCTAGGGCCTAAGGACAATTTCTAAGGCAGCTTCTCAATTATCTAGGCAGGAAATCATGGGGACCTGAATTAGGGCACTAACAGTGTCGATGGAAGATGGGGCAGATTTGAGAACTATTCAGCTAAAAGACTTAGTGGTAGATGTAGAAAATGAAGAAGAAAGACTAGTCTCAGTTATCTTCGGGCTTCGTGACTTAGACAACTGGTATATGATGATGGCATTCACCTAAACAGAGAGTGAAGAAAAGGGAACAGATTTGGTGGATTTCCTAGCAGGAAAAGGAAAGATGATGGATTCAGTTTGGACATTTGACTTAGAGGAGGAGGAGGGAGATGAATGACAGAGAGGTTTCTACCAGGCAATTATATAAGTACTAGAGGCCCAGTGCACAAAATTCATGCACGGGTAGGATCCCTAGCGGCTGCCAGCTCCCTTCCTCCAGCTGCCTGCCGCCACTGCCAGCCAGGGCGGAGCCAGCCAGGGGGAAGGGCTGCAGGCAGTTGGCTGACTGGCCCCACCCCCTGGTCGAACTCCTGGTCGAGGGGACAATTTGCATATTAGGCTTTTATTATATAGGATAATATCTGGAGCTAATGCAGGCATCTGGTCTTGAGATCTAGATTTGGAAGTAATCAGGGTGTATGAATGTTTGAAACCACAGGGGTTGGAGAATCTTCCTAAGAGAGAGCAGAGTGAGAAAATGACCAAAGGATACAGTCTTGGGAAAAACAACATTTAGGTGGCTATCATTGGAAAAGTATTTCCCTATACTGAGCATCCAGGAAGGCAAGAGGAGAACTAGAGTCACTGAGTCATTGAACTCAAGGATGGAGAAGTCCCAAAAAGAGGAAGAATAACATGGCCATTGAATTTGGCAACTAAAAGGTCCAGGGTTGACCTCAGGTAGAGCTTTTTTTGAGGGTAGTTATGAAAGCAGAATCTAGAGTATACTAAAGAGAGAGAGAAACATAGATGTGAGATACATCAATTGGTTGCCTCCTGCACACGCCTTGACCCAATCTGGGGATCAAACCTACAACCCAGGTACATGCCCTTAACTAGGAATTGAACCCGAGACCTTTCAGTGAGTGGGCCGACACTCTAACCACTGAGCACCACCGGCCAGGCGGGCCTCATTCTTTTTCAACTGAGGTTTCCAAAGTGTTATTAGGAATGATCTTTCTAACATGGAAATCAAGATCACCTGTTCAGAATTCCGCCATTGTTTCTCTTTTACATAATACTAAAAGTCTTTCACAAGTGAGTAGTCCTATCTGGCTTATCTGCTTTTTTACTCGTGTATTCACTTTGCAGTTTAACCTCCAGTCATATGAAGCTATTTGTAGTTCCATGGGCATATCAGTTCCTCTTTCTTCCCAGTTTTGTTTTTTTAATATTTTTTTAATTGATTTCAGAGAGAAAGGGAGAGGGAGAGACAGATAGAAACATCAATGATGAGAAAGAGTCATCGATCAGGCTGCCTCCCGCACACCCCCTACTGGGGATCGAGTCCACAACCCAGATGTCCTGACCTTATATCAAACCATGATCTCGGCGTTCAACCACTGAGCAACACTGGCCTGGCTCTTCTCAGTTTTTTGTTTGTTTGTTTATGTGCTATTGTGTCCACATCAAATGTTCTCCATACATGTATTAGAACAGCAACTTCTACCAGGTGTACCAGTTAATAATGCAGATTTTTTTTCAATAGATGGAGTTACACATATGTTGATATATATGCGATTTGATATGTATGCTATTTTGTTGTTTTGACAACAAGCTTAAAAACTTCATATGTCAAACTTTCTGAAGGTGTTACCTGGTAATGTCCTTCAAGTCCTAGCTGAAATCTGGCTTCCCCGCCAGATTCCCAATTTCCCCAAGTAGAATAAGCTATTCCTTCTCCAATGCAGCTACTGTACTTTGTATACTAGTATACCTTATTTTCTTGAATCTATTGATGCTGTTATTTATTCTAAAAAGTATTTAAGATGGCTTGTAAGTATACATAATATGTAACATGACTGTGAAAAGTAAGTGCAGGCAAAGAGAGAAATTAAGATTGAGAAGCAGAACAGAGTTGAGGAAAAGACATGATCTGGTAACCTACTTACTTTTATCAAGGCTACTGTGGCCTCTACCCCTTCATAGAAGCCATTATATGTTTTTTGAAAAGTGCATATATTCATTGCTTTATTTTCTGTTTTATCGAAGCCATTTCTAATTGCAGAATTCAGGGTGTACACACAATAAAGACAAACCAAGATCAATCAGGTGTTTCTCCCAGGGTCTGCACATAAAGTACATGAGATCTTGTAATAAATTTTATAATAAATCTGCATATAATAAAATAAATCTTTGACAGCTCCCTCATAAAAGAGGCAAGGCATTTAATTATGGCTTTTCAAATACTAATATTTAAAGCTAATTGATACACTACATTAAATCACAACTCAGTAAGAGTCATTGCCCCAGCTGGTGTGGCTCAGTGGATAGAGCGTCAGCCTGCAGACTGAGGGGTCCCGGGTTCGATCCCGGTCAAGGGCATGTACCTTGGTTGCGGGCACATCCCCAGTAGGGGGCGTGCAGGAGGCAGCTGATGGATGTTTCTCTCTCATCCATGTTTCTGACTCTCTCTCCCTCTCCCTTCCTCTCTGTAAAAAATCAATAAAATATATATTTTTTAAAAAGTCATTGATGGGTGGGGGATATTAAACATTTCAGTATTTAGATCACTAATCTGACTTGACACAGGGGTAGCTTTAGACTAACTTAAAGAAAGCTAAGCACTATGTCCTTTAAGTCATCTTCCTGGAATTTTCCTTTTGACAAGTAAACTTTTTTATAAATATTGATATCAATGAACTCAAGGTTATGCTCTTAAATGGCTAGAGTAGGAAAAAAGAGGACAGGCCACTAATTGTACCTTACAGGATAACTTATTTTAATAAACCTCATGTACCAGGCATATGCTAGTTATTGGAGAGACAAAATTGAAAAGACCCAGCCCCTGTCCTTGACTCTAACAAGTATAGCTCACTGACTGACACATGGAAATATGTGGCGATAGATTAACACATCAAGCCTACTAAACGTTAGTGAATAAGGTAACTTGATGAAATGATTTTTTTATAAGAAAGAAATGTTGCTAATTATTCACATCTTAGTTTGACTTTAATGAATCCAGCAATATGCAGTCTATAAGGTCAATTTTTGATTGACAAAAAGAACATCCATTTGACACTTACATTATTACAGACTTGAGGCCCGGTGCACGAAATTCGTGCATGGGGAGGGGGTGTCCCTCAGCTCAGCCTGCACCCTCTCCAATCTGAGACCCCTCAGGGGATGTCTGACTGTCAGTTTAGGCCCAATCCCTATGTCCAACTGCTGAACCAGCAGTCGGACATCCCTCTCACAATCAGGGACTGCTGGCTCCTAACTGCTCACCTGCCTGCCTGCCTGATTGCCCCTAACCGCTTCTGCCTGCCAGCCTGATTACCCCCTAACCACTCCCCTGCCAGCCTGATTAACCCCGAACTGCTCCCCTGCCGGCCAGATCACCCCCAACTACCCTCCCCTGCCAGCCTGGTTGCCCCATACTGCCCTCCCCTGCCAGCCTGATCTCACTCCCAACTGCCCTCCTCTGCCAGCCAATTTGGTTTTGATTGGTGAGTTTCTATGCCAGTCAGCATCAAAAACTCCACCTCCTGGGCAGCCATTGGCTCCTCACAGTCAACCCAGATTTGGTTCTGATTGGTCGGCTTCTATGCCTGTCAGTATCAAAAGCTCTGCCTCCTAGACAGCCATTGGCTCCTTGCAATTCACCCAGATTTGGTTCTGATTGATCGATTTCTATGCCAGTCAGCATCTCTGGGCCTATCTCTGGGTCTGATCATAGAGGTGGGGCTGATCAGCAGCTGCCCCAGGCTGCTGGTGAGCAGGCTGGACTGCTGACCTCTGGGAGAGAGAGAGAGGCTTGGCTACTGGCAAGGAAAAGAGAAGCAAGGTCTGATCACCCTGCTTCTCTATCTGGGCCTCACCAGCAGCCGCTGCCACTGCTGATCAGCCCCGCCTCTCTCTCTCTCTCTGAGAGGTCAGCAATTCAGCCCGCTCACCTGCTGCACACGCAGCATGGCGAACGGTCAAGCCTCCTGGTCATTGCAGATGTGACGGACCCAGGGTTTTTATATGTTAGGATAAGTAGC
This sequence comes from Eptesicus fuscus, assembly GCF_027574615.1. Classification (NCBI taxonomy): domain Eukaryota; kingdom Metazoa; phylum Chordata; class Mammalia; order Chiroptera; family Vespertilionidae; genus Eptesicus; species Eptesicus fuscus. Next base: position 93,641,736 of record NC_072477.1, read on the forward strand.
CAGAGTAAAACAGCTAGTCTACTTGCTGATATGTTACTTCCAGTCCAAATTTATAGACCTATATTGTCTATCCACTCAGCATCCTTTTACTTCAAAAAGCATTGAATCCCTAGTTGCTTTACGAATCCTGTAACTAGCCCTAGCCGGTTTGGCTCAGTGAATAGAGCATCTGCCCGAGGACTAAAGGATCCTGGGTTCTATTCTGGTCAAGGGCATGTATCTCAGTTGCAAGCTTGATACTGGGCCCTGGTCAGAGTGCATGCAGGAGGCAACCAACTGATGTGTCTCTCTCACATCAGATTTTCTCTCTCTCTTTCTCTCCTCTCCCTTCTACTCTCTCTAAAAATCAATGGAAAAATATCCTCAGGTGAGGATTAATAACAACAAAAAACTAGAAAACAATTATAAGTGTATTACAAAAGCTATATGTGCACATCAAGGAAATATGAAGAACAAATATGCATGTATTACAGAAGATGCATGACCAAAGAATTAAACATTTACTTAAAAACGAGAGGCCTGGTGCACGAAATTCATGCATTGGGGAGGGGTGTGTCCCTCAGCCCAGCCTGCACCCTCTCCAATCTGGGACCCATCGAGGGATGTCCAACTGCCCTCTCACAATCCAAGACTGCTGGCTCCTAACTGCTCACCTGCCTGCCTGCCTGATTGCCCCTAACCGCTTCTGCCTGCCAGCCTGATTACCCCCTAACCACTCCCCTGCCAGCCTGATCGATGCCTAACTGCTCCCCTCCTGGCCCTATTGCTCCTAACTGTCCTCCCCTGCCGGCCAGGTCACCCCTAACTGCCCTCCCCTGTTGGCCTGGTCACCCCTAACTGCCCTCCCCTGCAGGCCTGATCCCCCCCAACTGCCTTCCCCTGCTGGCCCGGTCACCCCTAACTGCCCTCCCTTGCCAGCCTGGTCGCCCATAACTGCCCTGCCCTGCCAGCCTGGTCACCCCCAACTTCCCTCCTCTGCAGGCCTGGTCGCACCTAACTGTCCTCCCCTACAGGCCTGGTCACTCCCAACTGCCCTCCCCTGCTGGCCTGGTCACCCCTAACTTCCCTCCCTTGCCAGCCTGATCGCCCCTAACTGTCCTCCCCTGCAGGCCTGGTTGCCCCCAACTGCCCTCCCCTTCAGGCCTGATCGCCCACAACTGCCCTCCTCTGCAGGCCTGGTCGCCCCCACTGCCCTTCCCTGCAGGCCTGGTCTCCCCCAACTGCCCTCCCCTGCAGGTCTGGTCCCCCCCACCAACTGCTCTCCCCTGATGGCCTGGTCACCCCTAACTGCTCTCCCCTGCAGGCCTGGTCTCTCCCAACTGCCCTCCTCAGTTGGCCTGATTGCCCACAACTGCCCTCCTCTGCAGGCCTGGTCACCCCCACTGCCCTTCCCTGCAGGCCTGGTCTCCACCAACTGCCCTCCCCTGCTGGCCTGGTCACCCCTAACTGCTCTCCCCTGCAGGCCTGGTCTCTCCCAACTGCCCTCCTCAGTTGGCCTGATCGCCCACAACTGCCCTCCCCTGCAGGCCTGATCACCCCCAACTGCCCTCCCTTGCAGGCCTGGTCCCTCCCAACTGCCCTCCCCTGCTGGCCTGATCGCCCACAACTGCCCTCCCCTGTCGACCATCTTGTGGCAGCCATATTGTGTCCACATGGGGGCGGCCATCTTTGACCACATGGGGGCAGCCATCTTGGGGGGCAGCCACCATGGAGTGATGGTCAATTTGCATATTACCTCTTTATTAGATAGGCTAAAAAAGAATTCTATAACTATAATCATCAGCATATGGATTTTAAAATAGGTAAGGAAACATCCTACCTCTAGAAACCCCTTCTGATGAGGGTCCATATGGTTCAGAGGGATGTAGGTATCATCAGTCTTCTGGCAAACAACCATTGCATGTCTCTGACTAAACGTTCCACGGCCAACATCTTGGCCACTCAGACGGACATTATAACCTTAAGCAAGCAAGAGGGGGGAAAAACCAGATTCCTATAAATAACCTGGTAATAAGACATGGTGACCCTGAAGTCTTATATATCAACTTATCCTGAGAGTTTTCTTAGCATAATAGATTATCCTTATTCAAATATACCAGTCCTATATGTAAAGGTCTGTAGTCAAAGTGAGATTGTATAAGAATGGAGAGTCATCATTTACCCTACAGTTTTTAGAGGAAAATATCCAGCCCTGAGCCCTTTTTTTCCAGATATGATTGCTCTATTCTCTGATGAAGGTTGTCAACATGATATACTAAGATTAAATAATATTGTCAGGTAAGAAAAATTAATGTGTTTTAGAATCTCTCTGGTCAATAAAAATAATAGGAGGTAGCTATCACTTAAAAATCTACAGAGATCATGCCCTGACTGGTTTGGCTCAGTGGATAGAGCGTCAGCCTGAGGACTCAGGGGTCCCAGGTTCAATTCCAGTCAAGGGCATGTGCCGTGGTTGCGGGCACATCCCCAGTGGGGGGTGTGCAGGAGGCAGCTGATTGAAGTTTCTCTCTCATCAGTGTTTCTGACTCTCTCTCCCTCTCCCTTCCTCTCTGTAAAAAATCAATAAAATATATTTTTTTAAAAAATATGCAGAGATCACATGTAACAAACATCATATTAAAGCATCTCCTACCAGCTGTGCAGCTAAACAGAAACTTCTTACCTTGAACAAGCAATGAGCCTAAGGCAAGAGCTTCTGCCGTGGCCCAGTCTAACTTGGTTCCATCCATCACCTTCTCCAGCCTAGACTGTAAAATTGAATGGGGAGAAAAAGTTATCCTTTTTCACAGTTAAAAAAATGTAATGCAACAATGGGAAGTATCAGAAACATAATGTTAAACAAAACAGAAAGTGCAGAAGAATACATGAAAGTCTAATAGCAATCATCTGTCATCTTAAAACAGGCAAAATACACAGGTGCTCAGGTTAGTTGTTCACCCTGTGGATGAATGAGAGATGGCAGCAGGGAGGGTTTCACAGGGAACTTATTTATAATATTCTATTTCTTCACCTGGATGGTGAATGTATAGTTTGTTTTAATAGTCTCTATACCTATAATTAAAACCCCCAAATGGCCCCAGCCACTTTAGCTCAGTGGTTAGTGTGTTGGCCCACAGACTGAGGGATTGTGGGTTCAATGCCAGTCAAGAGCGTACTTCAGTTGCAGGCTCAATCCCCAGCCCCAGTTGCGGTGCATGCCCAATCGATGTGTCTTTCTCACATCCATGTTTCTCTCTCTCTGTCTCTCACTATCTCTCCACTCTCTAAAAATAAATGGGGGAAAAATATCCTCGGGTGAGTATTAACAAAAAACAAAATGAAGTTAGTGTTTTAAAAATAATTCAAAAGGCCCTGGCTGGTTTGGCTCAGTGGATAGTGTCAGCCTGCGGACTGAAGGGTCCCAGGTTCAATTCCAGCCAAGGGCACATGCTTTATCCCCAGTGGGGGATGTGCGGGAGGCAGCTGATCAATGATTCTCTCTCATCGATGTTTCTATCTTTCTTTCCCTCTCCCTTCCTCTGTGAAATCAATAAAAATCTATTTTTATAAATAAATAATAATTCAAAAGGCAAAGTTTCTTCATCCAAGTTTAAGAAAGATGAAGGCCTTTAACTCCTTGTTCTCCTGTTTTCAGCACAGAAAGTCCAGCATTCAGGAAATCCCTGAGAGCCAGGCAAACCAGAAGTGTTTGTCACATGCATATTTAACGTGAGACAATATGTAAAACCTCAACATGATTAAGGCTCTGAACAGTTGACTCTGGGGTGTGTGTGTTGATTTTTATTTATTACATTTAAGGCACCCAAAAGAATGAAAGTGTTTTCTGGTCAGAACAATCCAAACAGGCATTCTGGTATCGCTGTACCCTATATAATAAAAGGCTAATATGCAAATCAGCCGAACCATAGAACTGGTTGATATGATGTGCACTGACCAGCAGGGGGCAGACGCTCAACGCAGGAGCTGCCCCCTGGTCATCAGTGCACTCCCACAGGGGAAGCACCGCTCAGCCAGAAGCCTGGGCTCAAGGCTGACGAGCGCAGCAGCAGTAGGCAAGAGCCTCTCTCACCTCCACAGCAGCACTAAGGATGTCCGACTGATGGCTTAGGCCCGCTGCCCACAGGCCTAAGCCATTAGTCGGACATCCACCAAGGGTTCCCGGACTGCCAGAGAGATGTCTGACTTCCAGCTTAGGCCTGATCCCCCAGGGAACAGGCCTAAGCTGGCAGGTGGACATCCCCCAAGAGGTCCTGGACTGCGAGAGGGTACAGGCCAGGCTGAGGGACCCCCCGAATGCATGAATTTTCATGCACCGGGCCCCTAGTATTTAATAATGTGCATGTAGTACATGTACATTTAATGTATTAAACATGTATAAGTGAATGAATGAATAAAAGAAGGAAGGAAGGAAGGAAGGAAGGAAGGAAGGAAGGAAGGAAGGAAGGAAGGAAAAAGAGAAGTAGACAAAATCTGAGTTAATTGACTATCAGTACCAAAACACCACTAGGATCTGTTCCTAGAACATAACAACATACAATAAATATTTGTCAAACAAATTAGTCAACCAAATGACCAAATATCAATTTGCACAAGAAACAAACAATAATCAGAGATTTCAGGGCTCCTCACCTGAACATACATCTTCAGAAGGTGACTGTGCATCTGGAGTTCCTCCGGCACCTCCACGGACTTGCCACCAATAAACCGAAGGAGGTCGACGGGCACACCTGTGTTCCAGGTGGTAATGCGAGCTTCTGGCTGAGCCAGGCCCTGCCAGTGGGCCTGCAGGTGAGTGGCAGGGGGGCTATAGTGGGCCAGGTTATTTAAATGGTCATTTAACTTTGCATAATAGGAGGCTTTGATTTCTGACACCTCCTCCTGGGTCATGAGTCCATTGGCAGTAAGGTGCTCTGCATAAGTGTCTGGAATGCTCTTGCGGGCTCTGTCCAAGAAAGAGAAGGAATAAATCAATCTGATTTGTGAAAATCAAAGAGAGACAGATACAGTTATTGTCAAGGATATGTGGTGTGTCATCGCTGCAAAGAGGCATGTAGGAAATGCTTTGGAACTAGATAGAGGGGGTGGTTGTATGACATTGTGAATGTACTAAGTGCTATTGAATTTCAAATGGTCCATTTAATGCTAAGTGACTTTCACTCCAATAAATTATTTTCTTCAAAAAGGCAGTGGTAACAACTTCGTCCAGGGAAGCAAGAAAAAACAAATTTATCTTTATGAATTTTCATCTACATTCATGTAGAAATAATTAGTAATTTTTCAATCAATTGGTAAATTCAGTTATTTATAGGACTGACCTACATAATCTACCCATTCAGCACCCCTTTGTTTTAAAAAATATTAAACCCAAAATTGCCAACATCTGTTTCAGGTGTCTTTAAGAATCCTGAACCTATTCAGCTCCTGGGTTTTATAACAATAATAATAATGCCACTCAATATTTGCATAACATTTTAAACTATAAGGTCTGTTCAGATATATTATCACATTTAATTCTGACCAAAGTGAGAGGTTAGCAGGATAGATTATTTTAAATGGGGCACTGGGGCACATCAAGTAATTCAGCTGCTATGCTCAGAGCTAAATAAAGAACCCAGATTTGTTCTTCCAAAAGCAGTCTGCTCCCTATGACTAGAAAGGCTCATAAAATGTCACCAAGTTATTTCCTCTGCTTTAATTTATGTCTATGAGGAAATAAAGTAGAGTAGAGAGATCTATTTTTACTTTCTAGTATCTAAAAAGTGACATTTTTCTACCACATTTAACCCTCCCATTCAGCACTGAAATACACTGAGTGGCCAGACTATTATGATCTCTGAACGCATAATAATCTGGCCACTCAGTGTACTTATGTATAAGGGAAAGCTTGCAAATCTTGATATGTCAAGGGACCAGGAGATAGTGGCCCCCAGCCTCTGGCTAGTAAGTCCTCTGCTTCTTTCTAACTACCCACAATGCAGTTCTTATACATGGGAAAACCTTATTTTAAAATCCAAACTCTGTGGTCAGTCTACACTGAGTGGCCAGATTACTATGCGTTCAGAGATCATAAAAATCTGGCCACTCAGTGTATAATACAAGCCAATGTGGAATTTAAAATTTCCTGGTGAAAAGGTAAAAAGAAACAGGTAGAATTTTAATCACATTTATTTAAATCAATATATCCAAAATATTGTCATTTAATATCTAATTAATATAATTAATTGTTGAGATAGTTAACATCTTTTTTCATATTAAATCTTTGAAATCTGGTGTGTAGATTACACTCACAGCATGTCTCCATGAAGACTCACCACATTTCAAGCATTCAGTAGCCACTTAAGTGACTGCTATATTGGACGCACAGTTCTGGACTTCCATTAAAATCCAACATCGTGCCAAGGTACAGAGTAGGTCCCCATCTATAGTTTGCAGAAGTGGATCATGGAGGTTCTATTTCTGACCCTGTTAATGCCATACTAAGTAACTTCAGGCAAGACTCTGCCGAAGTCCTCCTATTCCATCTTCCCATCTGCTAAGTGAGGTTGTTGAGTTGCCCACTTTGCCTGTTCATTGACGAAATATGTAGAATTTGAAGAATATGGGGAGCTTTCCTAACACCCATAGGGTGACCATCCCAGTCTCCTCAGGACTTCGGAGTCCCAAAGTCCTGGGATACACCACTGAAAGCTTCGTGTCTCACACAAACCAGGAAAGTTGGTCATTCTAATTGAGAATGTCTAACAAAAATCATAATGTGACACTAAGGGGGAGAGGGCACATTAAATGAAGGTGTTTAATTGTACCTGATGATTTTGTACATGACTGGGTTGGTGAAGAAAGGCTCATCCAGCTCATTGTGGCCCCACTGCCTGTAGCACAACAAATCAACAATCACATCCTTCCGGAATTGGCGCTGGTATTCAAAAGCCAGTCGTGTGGCACGGACCACTTCCTCTGGGCTGTCTCCATTGACATGGATGATGGCACAGCCCACAAGCTTCCCTGAGGCAGAGAAGACAAGATGAAGTGAGCCAGATGAAATTAGCCCAGCGCCAAGTCCTGCTGCCTGCATGGAGAGGCAGCCCACATCTTCAAAGATAGTTTGGATTGGCTGTTAACTCAAATTTTGGAGTCCAGCTGACAAGAATGAGTTCAAGTCACAATTCTGTGACGTATTGTGTGACCTTGATAAAGTTATGAATCTCAGTCTCCCTATCTATAATACTGGGATAATAGCTCTCGTCTCTTAGCATTATTGTAAAGATTAAATGAGTTAATGCATATAGAGTACTTAACAGTGCCTGGTGTGTAATAACTAACAGTTATTTTGTTATTGACATTATTACTATTATCTTTCCTTCTAAGAAAAAAGGATTATGAGAGGATGCATCCTAGGGGGGGGAAATGGATTTTCTCCAAAGAGGAATTCAAGAATGAGTTTTCAGTATCTCTAACTAATCACAAAAAATTCACATAGTCCCAAAGCACATCCGGGCCAGGCTCTGGGTCTAAAACAGAATAGATCCTACCATCTAACACTTCTTATACCTCTGTGAAATAGGGACTGGGTATTAAAAGCTCTGCATTTCTGCCCTGGCCAGGTAGCATAGTTGGTTAAGAGTGTCATCCCGATACACCAACGTTTCAGGGTCGATCCCCAGCCAGGACAAATACCAGAAGCAACCAATGAATGCATAAATAAGTGGAACAACAAATGGATGTTTCTTCCTCTCTCTAAAAATCAATAAATATCCTTTAAGTATATAGATATTTATAATCCTGCATTTCTCTTAATACTGCCAATTTTCATAGGTTAAAACAAGGCAACCGTCATTCTTCACATCTGATGTCTAACCAGACTACTTGGCCAAATTTAGTGGCTGAACATATACTTAAAAAAATAATAATAAATTTGAGCCCTAGCCAGTTTGACTCAGTGGACAGAGCATCCGTCAGTGAACCACAGGATCCCAGGTTCAATTCCAGTCAAGGACACGTATCTTGGTAGCAGACTCCTCCCCGGCCCGGGCCCTGGTCAGGGCTCATGCAGGAGGCAACCAAAAGATGTGTTTCTCTCACAACGATGTTTCTGTCTTTCCCTCTCTCTTCCACTCTCTCTAAAAATCAATGGAAAAATATCCTCAGGTGAGGATTAAAACATAATAATAAAAAATAAAATAAATTTGACATATTAAAATTTGTAAATTCAAGATATACAGAATATTACTTTGATACTTTATATATTGTGATATGATTGCCATTGAAGCAATATTTATCACATTATACCACTATAGTGCAGTATTATTGACTATATTCATTATATACTACACATCAGATCTCTATGGCTTATTTACTATTCATTACTATTCACTCATTTGTACCTTTATCCTTCCCCCCCTCCCACCCTGATCCCCTGGTAACCACCATTTCACTCTGCTTTTTCACATCTGTGACTTTTTTTTTTTAGGATTCTACATATAAGTGATATCATACAATACTTGTCTTTTGCTGTCTGACCTATCTTGCTTAGCATACTGTGCTCAAAGGTCCATCCACGTTGGCACAAATGGATGGCAGGATGTATTCCTTTCTCCTGACTGAATGATACTCCATGTGTATACCTACCATATTCCTTTATCCATTCATCCAGTGATGGACATTTGGGTTGCTTCCATATCTTGGCTATTGTGAATAATGCTGTCATAAACACGGAGTGCAGGTATCTAGTCGAAATCCTGTGTTCATTTCCTTTGCATACATAGCCAGAGTGGATTTTCTGAATCTTATGGTACATCTATTTTTAATTTTTTGAGGAATCTCCATATTGTTTTCCATAGTGGTTGGACTAATTTACATTCCCACCAACAGTGCATAAAAGTCCCTTTTTACCACATCCTCACCAGCACCTGCTGTCTCTTGCCTTTTTTATTCAGAGGTATGCGTGATACCTCATTGTGGTTCTGATTTGCATTTCCCTGATGATTAGTGATGTTGAGCACCTTTTCCTGTGCCTGTTGGCCATCAGTATATCTTCTTTGGAAAAATGTGTATTCAACTCCTCTGCCCCCTTTTTAATTGAATTGTTTTTATTATTAAGTTGTATTACTTCTTTATGTATTTTAGATATTAATCCCTTTTTGAATTAAACATATCCTTTTTTACTAAGATTTGAGTACTCCAAGTTTGAACATCGTAAAGACAATTACTTTAATGTTGACTAATTGTGTTGATCTCTGGTTTCCAGATCATTTAACTGGATATTTAAGCAATTTGAGATTGCACCGTCTAAGTTCCACTCTAGTCTTATTTCCTTGGATGTAACGACTATGCTCAAAGTTTAAAATAAATATTAACTAACAACACTGAAAGTATCTGATCCAAAATTTAAAATGGGCTAACCAGTGAGGCTCACTGTTCCAAGCTGAACTAGAAGTTCCTCTAGAAATTCCTTGTCTGACCCAGCAACACCAACAATTCAGTGTTACATACCAATATCACTACAGTATAAGGAAGACCTTCCTCTTTCTGCCGGAGTGGTGTAACCCAGCTGGTTATTGACAATCAGGTGGACACTTCCACCAATTCTGAAATGTGGGAGATTAGAGAGCGTAAATGTTTCAGGGACAATCCCTTGACCACAGAAAGAAGCATCACCGTGAACCTAAATTATGGGGGAGAATAAAAGAAAAGGAACACAATGGAAAATGTTTATGTTTTCAGACTGGAATAAATTGTTTTCAAATAATAACAGGAATAAAAACAACCACCTTCTCACTGCTCCCCTGCCCTCCTAAAAATCTGCTGGTTGCAGGATTTTCTAGAACAGTTATGCTGATCTAAAGCAACTTTCAAAGATGCTAAATCAGTTATTTTCCTCTTGCAGCTACTACCAGTTGACCTCCTCTCTCCATCCCATATCATCACCTATCCCCAGTATTCTAGTTACTCATCAACCGTCTAGAACATACAGCAGCACCACAGAAGGAAGGGCTATTGGAGGTCCAGGAAAGAAAATCAGGCCTAGTAAAACTTTCATGGAAGCAGGCTGTGAGATATAAGGAATAGTGCACGGCTTTGAACTCTCCCTTTGCCCAATCAGACCCCCAATCAACTGCTTTGAGGGAAAAACAAAATGTTATGAGAGAATGTCTAAAATATGCTACTCTTCCAGAACATTTGAAGTCTGCTAGATCACAGTATCACAAAAGAGAAGGAGGATTTTGTTTTAAGAAAAGCTAAAAGCTAATAATGAGGAAATTGTAGATCTTAGAAGATCTTAGAAGAAAATATAAGCCCTACAGACTTTCTGCTAAAAAGACAATTATCATAAACAGCTAAGATGCTGAACTAAAGAATAAAATGATCTGATGTGCCCTAACTTAAAGCAATCTTTATGACTCCAATGATAACAGAATTAAAATACCTAAATATGAATTAAGGAAAAATACTTAGAAGTTCATTTTAATGATATTGTTACTGTCCCATAGAGAGTTATTTTTATATAAGTAGGATATTCTGAGTAAGAAAGGAAGCACTCCTCTGCCTCAGTGAAATTTCCAGGCCACACCTCCCCATTGCTAGGGTCCAGAGGGATAACTGACATTATGGAATATTTATTAATAGCAATAACATACCCTTACATTATCTCCACAGCACTATACACTATCTCTACTGATCCACTCAACAGCCAGGCTGGAGGGAGGGGGCAGATAAGGAAGTCACTACTGTCCTTTTTTTTTTGTAAAATTGTATTTTATTTATTTTTTACAGTGAGGAAGGGAGAGGGATAGGATAGAAAGCTAGAAACATCAATGAGAGGGAAACATCGATCAGCTGCCTCCTGCACACCCCCCACTGGGGATGTGCCCACAACCAAGGTACATGCCCTTGACCGGAATCGAACCTGGGACCCTTCAGTCCACAGGCTGACGCTCTATCCACTGAGCCAAACCGGTTAGGGCACTACTGTCCTTTTAACAGATGAGAAAACCTAGGTTCAGAAACAGTATATATTTCACATGGCTTGCACTAGACGCTAGACCAGTGATGGGCAACCTTTTGAGCTTGGTGTGTCAAACTTCGCCAAAAAATGGAGCATAACTCGGGTAGTGTGTCACTTTGAGGAAAAAACATTATTTCGCAAATGTTTCATCCTCAGGAGCAGCAAATGTTTCATCCTCGGCATGCGGCGCCTCAGCGGCCACGTGTCTTCAGAAATGGCTACACGTGTCAGAGCTGACACGCGTGTCATAGGTTCGCCATCACTGCGCTAGACCTTCTCTGATTGTGATACCGCCGTTTTTTCTACTTATTTCCCCACTCCTCCAAGCCATTTTCCTGGATTAAGGAATTTATTATGTACCTGTTCTCACGTAATCCTCAGAATACAATGAGGAATTAATATTCTCTCATTTTACCTATGAGATTCAGAGAACAATGTAAAAACCAAACATGCCAAACTACAAGGCAGCAAAGCCAGGATGTGAACTCGGGTCTTCTTGGTTCCAGAGTCCTTGTCTTTTCTATACCGTGCTACATTGTAAAGTCCAACTGGCAGCCACAAAGGGTCAAGGGGTTTCTCACCCTTAGGCTCCCTTGCTGATGGGATTCATTGTGGGGTAAGGATGTAAAAGGGGGTCAGCAAAGCAAGGAAGAAAGGTAAGTGCCTTTTCTGCTCCTTTACAAAAATGTTACAGTAGAGGCTTTGATAAGAACATACGTTCATAACCTGCATCATTTTATCCTGGCCTTAGGATTCTTGGCACTAAAGCACACCTGTCATTTGCTAATTTTATTTTCCCTCTTAAGTAAAGAAAGAAACCACTCCACTATGCTCCATAAAGCTCTGTGGGATTAAGGGCCCATAAGCACAAACAAATGCTGGGTGAAGTGGCAGCCACTCAGTCAAACATGACTGGGGGGTGGGGAGTGGGGAGCTTGGACACACACAGGAGATCACAAATGAGAATCCACTTTTACCAGGTCCAGGACTAGGAAAAACAGAGGACAGGCAGAAAAAGTAGCATCTCACTCACCATGATTTTATAGGCTCCAAATTTAGAGTTCCCACAAGAAATTAGAATCGTGTACTTGAGCTAGGCATGCAAAACAGAGCAGGGAAAATATTTTGGGAACACAAAGCAGGCAAAGGTGGGCAGTCAGTTTCTCATAACTTCAAAGAAAATGCCATTTTTACCTCTTACTTCAGAAATCAGTCTTAAGATCTGCTTAATGTAGTGGGTAAATGTAAATGACTACCCGTAATGCGGAGGTTCTTGACTTCACTCAGGAAAAATTTTGTATCATGAATTAAGTCAAGAGAAAGGTAAAGGGAATATCTGTCTTTGTAATTTATAGAACAAATAAAACACATGCAAAATCAGTAAGTAAGGTGAAGGGATGAAGAAGCACAAATTGCCCTAACCAGTTTGGCTCAGTGGATAGAGCGTCAGCCTGCAGACTGAAGGGTCACAGGTTCGATTCTGGTCAAGGGCATGTACCTTGGTTGCGGGCACATCCCCAGTAAGGGGGTGCGCAGGAGGCAGCTGATGGATGTTTCTCTCCCATCGATGTTTCTAACTCGCTATCCCTCTCCCTTCCTCTCTGTAAAAAATCAATAAAATATACTTTTTTAAAAAAGAAGAAGAAGCACAAATTGATAGTTACAAAACAGTCTCATGTAAAGTACAGCATAGGGAATATAGTCAATAACATAGATGGTGCCAGGTGGGTTCTGGAAATATTGAGAACACTTCGTAAAGCACAGGATTGTTTAACCATAGGCTGTATACCTGAAACTAATGCAAAATAATATTGAATGTAAACTGTAATTAAAAATAAAAATTAAAAAAAAAGAGAGAGAATATCTGGCTATTTGGAGTTTTCTATTTAGAAATACTGTGGCAGCATAGTAAGAAGCTAGGGAAATTCCCTGACAAGTGAAATAAGGAAAACTGAGACAAAACAATTAAACAAGGCCAAACAATTTCAGCAATTTACAGGCAGCTAATGAATCACAAGATTTTATCTTCCCTAATCAAGGACACTTAGAAGCAAATAAGTTTACACATTCCAGACTGTCCCAGGGCAGACCAGCCTCGGTCCCAGTCCCTCTTCAATGATGTTCTTTGAATATAAAACTAACCCTGACCCCTCTATATGCACAATTTGATGAATCAACATATTGAAGGACATCCCTGGAAAGCTAATGAATCTTCTGTTAAGACGCTCCCCTGAGACCTCCCTCGGATTCTGGCCAGCCAAAGGAAGATAAAAAGCCTAGGGCAAAGGACCCACAGCACACTCTCACTGAAGCATGCCCACACCTTGTATCTCTGCTCTCTTCCTCCTAAACTCTAAGGGTCCCCAAGACTTACAACCAGGGGAGCAGTGGGCATCGGCAGCTCCTCCCGGGCTTTCCCCCTGAACCTGGGTCCAAGGCCTCCCTTTTCTCTGATTTTCCCGTGTACTGACAGCAGCCCCAACTTGGCTCACTTGTCACTATGGCTTTTACTTCCCAGTGAGCTAACAGCAGCCCGGCCTAGGCTCTCTCCTGTGGCTTCTTCTACCTTAAGCCCTTCCTTTGTTTCACTGTCCCCAACTGTAATAAACATGTTCTCAAAATCACCTGGACTCGTGTTGTGAAATCCTTCCTAAGTGAAGTCAAGAACCCACACAGGCCCTAGGCAGACTCGCTCTGGACCCAGACCCCATACGCTAACAATGCCGTATCATAATCAGTCTGCCTGTCCCCAAGTATTTTCCACAAGTTTCTGGCCCGTGAAAAATTAACATGAATAAGATACTGTGGTTATCTGTATACACAGCCACATATTCTACTGCCTTATATATAGGTTTGTAGATTTCTGTTGGGTTTGAAGACTCGGTTACTGATATCCAGGATTATTTATCCCCTAGTAGTTAAAGGTTCACATTGAAATGAACACTCGTATTTAAAAAAAATAAAGCAAGCCGGACTGGCATTGCTCAGTGGCTGAGCGTCGACCTATGAACCATCCCCAGTAGGAGGCATGCAGGAGGCAGCCAATCAATGATTCTCGCTCATCATTGATGCTTCTGTCTCTCTCTCCCTCTCCCTTCCTCTCTCTAAAATCAATAATATATATATATATATAATATATGTATATATATTATATATGTACATATATAATATATATACATATATTATATATTTTTTTTTATTTTTTTTTTAAAAGGGACCCACAATCCAAACCTCTAAAAGATACCTTTTGGGTTATGAAAAATTTGGGGGAGGTGCAGGGGAAGCAAGAGCCACACTAATAATTTGTATCCTTTTGTTGTTGTTGTTAATCCTCACCCAAGGATATTTTTCCAATGATTAATTTTTAGAAAGTGGAAGGGAGGGGGAAAGACAGAGAAAGAGAAACATCAATGTGAGAGAGACACATTGTTGCCTCGAACATGCTGCCGACCAGGGCCAGGGATTGAGCCTGCAACAGAGGTACGTGCCCTTGTCCTTGACTGGAATCGAACCCAGGACCCTTCAGTTCTCCAGCCTGATGCTCTATCCACTGAGCCAAACCAGCAAAGACAATAATTTGTATTCTTTACCTTAATACCAAAAACCGTCACTTTAGAACAAACAAGCAAAAAATAAATAAATCCAGACTCGTGTAGCCTTGTTAGATATATGGGTACCATGTGGTTTCCCAGAAGGCCATCCTTTCAGAGAAGTAATGACATCCATCCTCCCAGCAGCAGTAGGTGTGCCAGTCAGTAACCCCTTAATTAATCATAACGTGAGAAAGGAAAAGCACAGTGAAAACCAGTCTACACTCCGTTGCCTTGACACTAGACCTCATATCTGTTACTGATTTTTAAAACAACCCCAGAATTTATTTTCCCTAAAAGTTCATCTCAGTTTCATCTTGAATGCCTGCCATCTCCTTTCAGACCTACCAACTTGGACATTCTTCCTCCTTCATCTTCCCACACCCTGATCACACTTTCTGAAGCTAGAAGTACCTGCAAGCAGATGACTTTGTCCCCAGGCTGAGCCGAAACGTCTGGAGAGTAGTCCCCATCCTGTCTAGACTGCTGCCTTCCCCGAGTCTTCCCGACAGCCACAGGGTTCACCGCTTCCAGGTGTGAGGGGTTAGGCAGCATTGTCACATGCAGGGGATGGTGCGCACCAAAGTCCAGGTCAACTGAGGAGGTCAGGTGAGACAGGACATCTCCAGTGGCTGGTACATTTTCCGGAAATTCACTTAAGCCTCGCATTTTGCGAAACATCAGCTATTGCAGATACACATACAAGAAAAAAAATGTGTGTGTGTTTTTTTTTTTATCATAACTGAGAAGTGGCTACTTTAAATTATTCAATACAAAGAAACTTCATGCACATGCTTCTATAATTATTACCATCCATTATTTAAAGATATGCACACATTTCTAACTGCTCCAATGCACAGAACTTTTTGAATATCTTCAAAATCAAATGAAGTAGTAACACTTTATGAGGAGTCTAACATGACATAGACTGTAAGTTACCTCTGCCTTGCAGTAGACACAATAATTTTCTTAAATACACTTGTTAGAATATATTTTCAAAAGAACTTTTTCAATGAATTTCATTAAAGGTCGAGACGAAAATAATAGAACTTAATCCTGTTTAAAGAGGAGACAACTATATTTTGCGCTCAAGTTACATCTAAAGAACTATAGATGTTGTCCCATTTGTTTATTTTTTCCTTAGTTTCCATTGCCCTAGGAGCTGTATCAGTAAACATATTGCTACGACATATGTCTAATATTTTGCTGCCTATGAAGTCTTCTAAGATTTTAATGGTTTCCCATCTTACAATTAAGTCCTTTAGCCATTTTGAATTTGTTTTTGTGTATGGTGTAAGTTGGTGATCTAGTTTCATTTTTTTGCATGTATCTGACCAAATTTCCCAGCACCATTTATTGAAGAGACTGTCATAACTCCATTTTATGCTCTTGCCTCCTTTGTCAAATATTAATTGAGCATAAGCCACTACGGAAAACAGTATGGAGTTTCCTCAAAAAGTTAAAAATGGAACTCCCATTTGACCCAGTGATCCCACTCCTAGGACTATATCCCAAGAAACCAGAAACACCAATCAGAAAAGATATATGTACCCCTATGTTCATAGCAGCACAATTTACCATAGCTAAGGTCTGGAAACAGCTGAGGTACCCATCAGCAGATGAGTGGATTAAAAAAAAATTGTGGTACATCTACACAATGGAATACTATACTGCTACAAAAAAGGAACTTTTACCATTTGCAACTGGAGAGCATTATGCTAAGCGAAATAGCCAGTCGGAGAAAGATAAATATCTCATAATCTCATTCATATGTGGGATATAATGATTAACATAAATTGATGAACAAAAATAGATCCAGAGACAAGAGGCAGGGGAGCGGTGTTGGGTGGGGGGGTGGGTGATGAGAGATCAACCAAAGGACTTGTATGCATGCATATTAGCATAACCAACGAACACAGACACTGGGGCAGGGGGTCTTGCCCTCGGGGGTGGGAGTGGATGGGGGGGGTCAATCAGGGAAAACAGAGACATATGTAATACTTTAAACAATAAAAAAAACACTATAAAAGTCCAATGCTCAAAGGACTTTTCTACATATATTGTCTCACTTCATTTTCAGTCTTCTATGAGACAAACCTTATTACCCATTTTTAAAGTGAACAAGTAAGAGAAATTAAATTGCTAAAGGTCCTATAACAAAGCTGGGTCTCAAACCAAAGTATTAACCAAAAATAGCATGTTATTCTCAGTTTGCCAAATCGTTTGAATGACCCCAAAGCTTCTCTAGTCTGCAAAAGCTTAATTACCTATCTACAAATAGAACCATACATAGTGTATATACAGATGTGTTTATGACAAGTATGATCATTTATAATCACTTTTGCATCTTTGAGTGATTTCTTTGTCTGAGATATTTTAGGAATGCAATTTTTGGTTTAAGAATTTCTGCGTGTATCTAAGCACATGCTCCATCTGCCAATTACTTTATCCTGTCATACGCTACCTTTTTTAAGGTATTTGTCTTTTAAAAGCTGATTACTAATCTCTTAGCATCAGAAACACTGAGGTCTGAGTAATAGTGGTAGAGATTGGCCCCTAGACATGATACTACCTAGATTTTCTAATCTTCTTAATGACAACACATCTTCAATGGGCTCCGTTCACTCCATCTAATTTTGACAGTCCCTTTAACATTTGTGGTTATTTATAATCCCCTGGAAAAGGACAGTAATGAGGCTTATTCACACATAATGGCCACAACTTTATTAAATATCAAATCTCTCTGATGTTCTCTGACATCAGATCTTCAGTCCTGATTCCCAAGTCTTTTGAGTGACTTATAGAGCAGAGCAGCTGAGTTGGAATGAACAGAAATACCAAGATCTAATTATCTATAAAACCACTCACTTAGGTGGTCTCTTAAGATAGCAATGTATCATTAGTTTTAGTACAATCTATTAACTATAAACTCTGTAAATAACTGAAAGGTAACATTGACTTCTTGGAAGGTAAAATTGTGCAAATCTTTGTGTTCTTTTGAACAATTTTTATGACGTAAGAAAAGCTTGCTTCAAAGAACAGAATTTATCTATTCATATCATCCTTAAGGAAATAAACTAAACTTTAAATTCCCTGAAAGAAGAAAGAACCCATATAAGGATATGCAGAAAATCAACCTAAATATCCATTCTATCCAGCAGTAATGGATTCCATCAATTAACTAAGCTATATCCTGGACCAATGATTCATATACTTAGTCAGTTTTCTAAAAGGAATTATTACCATCGGTTTTATTGTATGTCATAGAAAGTATCTTACCTCTGGAGGGAACTGCAGAAGGCCTGTCAGTAAATTAAGTCTCCCCCTATGGGGCATCCCAATGATGACATCAGTGATCCCACTGTAGGCTGACATTTTCAGCAACTCATGGAAAAAGCCCATCATGCTTTCAGCTCCTTCGCCTCCATATCGCTTCACTGTGGCAAACTTGGTGGCCAAAAAGTGGTCAAATTCCTATGGGATGTCACATCAGACACATTAGTTACACATTAGCGGACTACTTAGGTCAAAGTCAGACATATCAAGTGGCTGCAGTTGTGCCCTTCACTACCTACCCCAGAGAAAAACATGTCACCCCAAGTCCAGCAGGAACGCCTTGCCAAGGACACCCGACCACAGTAAGGGATGAAGAGAAAATAGCCTGAGAGGTAGAATAACTTAACCCAAGAGGAACCCCCTTAAATGTGTATTCTTCCATATTAGGGGCAGAGCCTCAGATTTCTGCAGCCTTAACCAGTACCTGAGTTTCAGTATCGGGCTCTACAGCACCATTTTATCAAGGCTGCAAGCTGGCCAACTGTCTGAATTATTGGGAATAAATTTTTTGTCCTCTTGATATGCCTGAGACCTGAGAATAGCCCTGACAAACATTCAATCCCATTAATTCATATTGATTTGTCTTCCATGCATAGTTTTTTATTACTTCAGGAAATAAAAAGAGAAGATCTTAAGGATTTTGTAATCCTTTATAGAGTGAATAGACACACATATAAAAAGTATTCTGACTGAGGAGAACCAATAGCTCCATTGTTTGGCGATTTACTTTTTCCTCCTCAGAATAAAGTGGTATGTGTTATATTGTCTGTTATGGTGAGGTAATGGGGACAGGGTAAGTAGGGGTATGTTCAGAGATTTAATGCCTAATTCCCTCTCTCCAGTACTTATATATCTTCATAGGAAATGAGCTGACCTATTCCATTTATTAGCTGCTGCTTTTATACCTGAGATTCTAGCATTAGTTTGGACAGATGTTTTCTCTCTTCTGTAGTAAATGGCTCCTTTTTCAGCTCCTCAAACCGCTTTGCAAACCAGTCTTTCTCCTCCTGTCTCTGAAGTTGGGAGGTTTCAATGGAAATCTGCCCACAGTAGATTTGGTTGAGATAGGCTAATACTTCCTCAAGAGAGGCCTCGTCCTTCCCCATGTTCAATAATCCTATGAAATGGAATAAAAGAGATCCTCTTAAAGAAGAATCAACCATGTGACTAATTATAGAACATACCAAAATAATTTTTTCAATTCAGAGCATTTCATTCCAAATAACTTGGGTCATTATCAGTGCTTATCTACATTTTTCTAGAAGCAAATCTAAAAATATGATCAAAAGCCACAAGGTAGTAAAACTAGAAGAGAAAAAAAATCTCTCTTCACAAGCATACAGCCATACTGTTTTATGTCAAATTTTGATTCTAGAGTCATTTAAACTAATACTTCAAACCCACTTTTTCATCTGCTTCATAGCTACATAGCTTATGTCCTACCTTTATCTCAAATATCTATCTACCAAAATGTTCAAGTCTTAATAAATATCTGTAAAGCAATGTTTATCATTAAACAGTTGGTCTTAATGTGAATTAATATTGATTCCAAAGCAACATTTAAAGGTAAAAGGAAATCTCTCTGATACTCAACCAAAGAAAAGGGAAGTTTGTAATGTCATTAGCTCAGCACCAAATCAGTTATCAGTCATCTGCCTAAACCTACAGCATGAGTTAACAAACCAACATTGCCCTGGCCGGTTTGGCTCAGTGGGTAGAGTGTCGGCCTGTGGACTAAAGGGTCCCTTGTTCGATTCCAGTCAAGGGCACATGCCTGGGTTGCAGGCCCGATCCCCAGTGTGGGGCCTGCATAAGACAACTGATCAATGATACTCTCTCATCACTGATGTTTCTCTCTCTCTTCCTCTCCCTTCCTTTCTGAAAGCAATAAAAATATATTTAAAAATACATAAATAAATAAAAAGTATCAAGAATGTCACATGCAAAAAAACAAATATTTACTTTATATTTCTTATGTTTCTTACAATAAACTTTAGATCTTTGATACTGATTGACCAATGTTGCAAGAATATGGGAGTGCAGATATCTCTTCAAGATCCTGATTTCAATTCCTTTAGATAAATACCCAGAAGTGGAATTGCTGGATCATATGATGGTTTTATTTTTAATTTGCTGAGGAACCTCCACGCTGTTTTCTACAATGGCTACACCAAATTACATTCCCACCAACAGTGCACAAGAATTCCTTTCCTCCACATCCTCACCAACACTTGCATCTTTTGTTTTTTTGACAATAGCCAATTCTAACAGGTGTGAGGTGATATCTCATTATGGTTTTGATTTGCATTTCCCTGAGTACTTTTTCATATACCTGTTTGTCATTTGTCTCATTGGTTTTTGAATGCAGATGAAATGGGCCCTATTGAAAGATCATTCTAGAACTTTAAGACTTCTCCCTGATAGTGCTTGAAAGTGCTCCTCACTGTCTCCTCACACCCCATGAAGCCTCAACTCCAGTGAGCATATGGGTTCTTCAAGAACAGAGGAAGGAGCCCCACCTCTGTTGGCAGGTAACTGTCATGGAAGGTCTATTGTCAATGGGCTTTACCTGTGGTATTAAAGGGTCCCTGCAGGGTCTGCACAAGGGCTTGGATTTCAGGCACATTCTCCTGCAGGGCTTGTCCAGTAAAGAGGGGGTTGATTTTGGCAGCTTTATGACCATGTTCACAATATACTGTCACCAACCTGGCAAGTCCATGATCAACTATTTTAGGGGGCAAGAAAGCAATACAAACAGTTTAGGAAATGCCCACAAACCACAAAAATTAGTTTTTCAAAGAAGCCTTGTGGCCTTCGACATTTTTAATGCATTGCTCCTACCCACCACATCTGCCAGTAGTTTTTCAGGATTAAAGACTCAGAATCCAGGAAAACACACTTATTTCCTTAAATGTATCTCATGATAATTAAAGTCATTTAAAAAATGTAAATACGACTATGATTATACATTTATAAAAATAATTATGTATATGATTAAAATGGAATACCTCAAATTGAAAAAAAAAACCTCTTACAATGCTGAAATTATGGATAATTAGTCCTCTTATTGTTTAAGATATTTTTCAACACCTTACATTAAAAATATAGAGAGAGAACTACAAAATCAATGTTACATTTATTTCTTATTTCTTAAGGACCTCAAGTACATAGTTATTTCACAGACTCATAAAATCTTAGATGAAGACTAAAAATTATAATGTCACTCACATAATGCCAAAAAAAAAAAAAATCCCCTTTGTAAAGCCCTAAATGAGTGATCCCGCAGTCTCCACATAAAGGGAAGCCATTATCTTTCAATGAATCCAGTTCTATCTGAGATGATTTCATATTCAGCCAAAAGCTGCTTTTCTTTCCTTTCTACATGCAAGGCCTAAAATTGGGGGTGGGGGTCCCTCATGCCCACATTCATTTAACCTTGAGTTTGTCAAGGTAGTTTTATACAAACTGAGCACAAATCCCTGAGGATGAGCAGATGTGCTATAGAGGGCACACAATTTCCTGAACATTTTTTTAAATTTGCATTTTTATTTCCAGAATCCAAAGAAAACTATTAGCATATTTTCAAATATTTAATGACCATTATTTCAACATGTATTGCTATGCAACAATTTCACAGTTGCATATGTGCCTGGGTTTGTATTCAGTATACTGCAAAGTGTACCTATTGGCACAAGCTCAGAGGACAGAACAGAGATGCATTGAATATGTAAAGGGTGTGTTTGCACTAACATTGCAGTTAGGAGGATCCATATTATGTCTATTACACTAATCAAACAATCCCAGTAAATGAACTGATTTCTGGATAGAGGTTAGTCTTGTATATTGCCATAGGGTTCTATTCTGAATTGTATTAAAGTTCTTAGCTGCTATTTTATGAAGTAGGAAATCTTCATATTTGTGGCTAAAATCCAGATAGATCATGTCTAAAGCACTGTCCTTTTGTGCCAACTCCCATGTGAGCGTTCTAGAGTATTATTAAAAGCTTGGCTAGTGAGCATTTAGAAACTGGAGCAGTGATCTCTGTAAGGTGGATGTTTACTGAGAGAATGTTTTTGAAAGGACTACTGGATTGCTATGAGGATGGTGATGGTAACCATGTATATTTACTATTGGACTTATCCCAACAAAGATGGAATTCAGTAGATAATACCAGAAGCTGTGGAAAGTAGAGGAGATCACCTAGAAAGAAAGTAGATTGAACAAAACAACAAGAAGGCCTACTGCATGGGAGAACATATTTGCAAATGGCATCACTGATAAAGGTTTGATCTCCAACATCTACATGCAGCTTATACAACTTAATACAAGGAAGATAAATGATCCAATAAAGAAATGGGCAACAGACCTAAATAGAAGCTTTTCAAAAGAAGACAGAAGGAAGGCCAAGAGACACATGAAAACATGCTCAACGTCACTAATTATCCGAGAGATGCAAATCAAAACAACAATGCGGTACCATCTCACACCTGTCAGAATGGCTATCATCAACAAATCAACAAACGACAAGTGTTGGCGAGGATGCGGAGAAAAAGGAACCCTCATGCACTGCTGGTGGGAATGCAGACTGGTGCAGCCACTGTGGAGAACAGTATGGAGCTTCCTCAAAAAACTGAAAATGGAACTCCCATTTGACCCAGTAATCCCACTCCTGGGAATATATCCGAAGAAACTAGAAACACCAATCAGAAAGGATATATGCACCCCTATGTTCATAGCAGCACAATTCACCATAGCTAAGATTTGGAAACAGCCTAGGTGCCCGTCAGCAGATGACTGGATCAGAAAACTGTGGTACATCTACACAATGGAATACTATGCTGCCATAAAAAAGAAGGAATTCTCATCATTTGCAGCAACCTGGATGGAATTGGAGAACATTATGTTAAGTGAAATAAGTCAGTCAATGAAAGAAAAATATCACATGACCTCACTCATTTATGGGTAATAAAGAACATTATAAACTTGAACAAAAAGATAGATACAGAGACAGTAAAGCATCAAACAGACTGTCAAATTACAGGGGGAAAGTTAGGGAGAGGTGGGGGAGATAAGAGATCAATCAAAGGACTTGTATGCATGCATATAAGCATAACAAATGGATGCAAAACTCTGGGGGGTGAGGGCATATATGGGAGTGGGGTGGGGGGTGGCAATGGTAAAATATGTACACATATAATACCTTAATAAAAAAATTGGAAAAAAAAAAAAAAGTAGATTGAGAAAGTGACCCCAGGTACATGATAGAGTACCAATATTTTAGAGGTGAGCAAAGAGGAAGAGTCCGCCCAAAAGTGACTGAGGTTGTTAGCAGGAATCTTGCAATGCCATAGAGCCAAAGGAAGGATGTACTTTTAAGAAGGAGTGGCCTTTATAAGACAACCATTATTAAAAGTTCCTTAAATATATTTATATACAGGATGGGACAAAAGTAGGTTTACAGTTGTTCCTATGGAAAATAATAGATTAATAAGTAATAATACAAAAAAAATAAATTGTATTTTGCGTAAAATAAACTCTGTTTCACATACTCAGAACTGTAAACCTACTTTTGCCTCACCCTATGTGTGTGTGTGTGTGTGTGTGTGTGTGTGTGTGTGTGTATTTAATGAAGTGGCCAACAGAAATCAGAAAGAGCATGTGGCATCTACTATTCCGGAAGAGCAGAGAGAAGGACCTTATTCTCCTCCCACCTCTGGGCACAGCCTACAACCCTCCTGACAATTTATTTTTCTCTTAGACCCTCATTTCATTGCCTTGGTTTCTTCTACCACACACAATCCTACATCCTTCCCTCTCTGACCCACAAGCCCTTCCATGTGACCTCTGGAATTCTGTTTCATGATTAACAAACCTCTGGACGTTCTTAACCTCATCCCTGAACATTCCTTAAACTCTTATCCTAACTGGAATCTGGTTTCCCCACAGGCCACCAGTAGAAGGTGAAACTATTGATCAACCATAACTATACTCCTCAAATATTGAAGGTGGAGTCAATGCCTCCTGGCTCCTCGTTAACATTTCCGTATCATTAATCCTCTAATCCTATCTAATAATAGACAAATATGCAAATTGACCATACCTCCGACACACCCACAAGCCACGCCCACAAGCCATGCCCACCATCCAATCAGAGCGAGTATGCAAATTAACCCAAACCAAGATATGACTACAGCCACAGAGAGCAAGGTTTCCTAGGTAACAGAAGAAGCCAAGCTTTCTGCCAGCCATTGCCAGGCCTAAGCCTCCACTCAAGCTACAAAGTTTCAATTATAGAAGGTAAACAAATTCAAACAAATGGCAGCAGAATGGAGCTTGAGAGAGCAGGCCAGGGTTGCCGCCGGCAACAGGGGAAGCAAAGCTTTCCACACACCCTGGCCGGGCCCACCCACTTAAGGAAACAAAGTTTCAATTATAATCCCAACACAAATGGCTGCGGGCCTCGGAGGGAGCCTCAGCCTTGGCTCTGCTCCAGGCTACAAAGTTTCAATTGTAGAAGGAAAATAAATTCCAGATACCAGGGCCTCCGCTTGCGTTGCCAGGGGGCGTGGCCGGCCTGCAAACCACCACAGGCCCCTCGCTCAGGCCGCCCCACGCCCCAAGGGAACCCCACCCTGATCAGGGACACCCTTTAGGGCAAATCAGCTGGCCCCCACCCCTGTACCAGGTCTCTATCCTATCTAATAAAAGAGTAATATGCAGATTGATCATCACTACAACACACAATATAGCTGCCCCCATGTGGTCAAAGATCCTGCCCCCATGTGGACACAAGATGGCCACCGCAAGATGGCCAGCAGGAGAGGGCAGTTGGGAGGCACCCGGCCTGCAAGGGAGGGCAGTTGAGAAGGACCAAGCCTGCAAGGGAGGGCAGTTGGAGGTGATCAACCCTGCAGGAGAGGGCAGTTAGGGGTGACCAGGCTGGCAGAGGAGGGCAGTTGGGGCAAACAGGCTGGCATGGGAGTGGTTTAGGGGGTGATCAGGCTGGCAGGCAGAAGCGGTTAGGGGCAATCAGGAAGGCAGGCAGGCAAGCAGTTGGGAGCCAGCAGTCCTGGAGAGGGATGTCCGACTGCCCATTTAGGCCCAATCCCAGGGATCGGGCCTAAATGGGCAGTCGGACATCCCTTGAGGGGTCCCAGATTGGAGAGGGTACAGGCTGGGCTGAGGGACAACCCCCCTCCATGCAAGAATTTCGTGCACCGGGCCTCTAGTTCTTTATAAACCTCCAGCCTCTGAGGGACATACTGTTACTGTTAACTAATCTCCATTTGCCAAAAGTCATTACAAAATCATGTTGTAGGAAAATGCTTAATGGGAAAGTGTCCATTTAGATGAGAAAAGATAATAATACAATACATATAGCATGAGCCTACTTTTTGTTAAAATGTTGTTTGTGTTAATAGTATCTATAATAATAAAAGTATAATATGCTAATTAGACTGGACAGCCGAATGACCTTCCTGATGTCATTCCGGACGTCGTTCCAGATGAAGCCGCTGCGGTGAGGACCCAAGCAGAGGTGGTTAGGGGCAATCAAGCAGGCAGGCGAGCAGTTAGGGGCGATCAGGCAGGCAGGCTAGTGGTTAGGGGAAATCAGGCAGGCAGCAGGTCCCGGACTGCGAGAGGGTGCAGGCCGGGCTGAGGAACCACCCCCCGAACCCATGCACGATTTTTGTGCACCAGGCCTCTAATATAACATATTTACTTCATTATATAGTCTATGTAGCACCACGTTAGAACATATATACTTCATATATGTGTATATATCTATACATATACTTCATATATATAAAGGAAACAAAACCTTAGTAATTTGCCCTATGTCAAAATTTCTGATTTTTTTTGGTTTATCATATTTTCTAAGTTTTCCACAATGGACATGTACAATAGAACTCTTTTTCATTGTATCCATTAAACATGCTTGCTACCCACTGCATTCTGAAAGCTTTTGATTAGTGGTTTCTCTCCAGCACACCTGCACCTCTGCCCTCACCAACTGACTAAATGCTGGTAAAAATCAGTTATATTTGTTCCTAAGCCTGTTGCTGTGAGAAAAAAAAAGAAAATATTAGGAGAGAAACTATAAACATATAGAAAGATTCTGTGCTCAGATTGCTTTCATGGGCTCTCTTTAAATGTTGCATAGATGCAAACAAAACTATAAATATTTAGGTTAAAATAACTTGAAGCATCTCACGTCTTTATAATAATCCTTGTGTCAATGACTTTCTAAAAAATTAACTGACAAACTTCTAGTTTCAAATGCTGTTTTTCTAGCAAATAATGAAAGTATTTGTTACATAATGTTAATATATTTAAAACAAAATATGTAATAAAAATAATTAAATTAGGATATTTAAAGAATATAAAATATGAAAGAAAGAAAATACTTAAGAGGATGAGAACACAGCAATAGAATGTACATATTCTTCATTAAAATAACTTTCTATTATTGTATAAATCAAAGGGTTACTGTAACAGAAAAACGAATACCTTTATGTTAGGCATAACACTGTCCAAACAATTCAGAACTCATGATATCTCCAAAAGTCCAGAGGAATTTAAGTTAAATCCCTAAGAAGCCAGAGAGTCTTGGCTGGGTAGCTCAGTTGAATACAGCTTCATCCTGATGTGCCAAGGTTGCTGATTTGATCCCCAATCAGGGCACATACAAGAATCAACCAATGAATGCATAAAAAAGTGGAACAATAAATCTCTCTCTCTCTCTCTCTCTTTCTCTCTCTCTCTCTCTCTCTCTCTCTCTCTCTCTCTCTCTCTCTCTCTCTCTCTCTCTCTCTCCCTCTCTCTCTCTCATCAATTAAAAAAAAAAAAAAAGAATTACCTGGAGACAGCTATCTTAGAAAAGCCTGCTTGCAAGGTGAGCCTCTGGCTGGTGTCTGGGAACTTGGATTTCAGGAATGTCCTCACCTGACTCTAACTAATAAGGGTGGTTCGCTATGCCTACATGGTGCACACAATGTGCTTTATGCTGAATACCTGCTTTTCTGGTGGGAATGTGGAATGGTGGCATGTACAGAGGGTGCTTACAGGAACATCCCCAATAAAAACCTTGGGTGCCAAGGCTCTAATTGGCTTAACTGGGCAGAAACATTCCACACATGTTGCAGGTTTTTGTCACTTGAAGAGGTGTGCATTCTGCTACCCCCTGTGGGGGAGAGAGCATAAGAAAGCCTGCACAACGGTTCCTCCAGACTCTTCCTGTGCTTTTGTCCATTCTGATCCAGTTGTGCATCCTTATTCCTTCACTGTAATAAATCTTAGCATGGAGTGCAGCTATATACTAACTCCTAATGTGGCATGGCCTGAAGGACAACCAACACACATTATTGGGTGTCACTGGAGCTGAGTACCTAACAGCTGTGCTCTATGAGTCCACACACAGCTTCTGCCAATATTCCCAGAGCTACCTCTGGTTTACTCCACATATCCTTCAGTTCTAGGAGATATCCTTGTATCTTTCAAATAGAGTCTCCTCTTTGCTTAAAATAGCCAGAGTTGGTTTCTGTTGCTTGTGACCAAGAGAATCTTAGCTAATACAGGAAGTGAAAAAAGAAATTATGATAGGGATTTCTACATCAATTATTTTATTCTCTGCTCTAAGCAAACATGGTAGGGGCACTGAATAGTGTTTTATTATCAGGAAGAATATTGTTCATATTAATCAGCATGAAGCACACTGACAGATAAACTCAACTAAACTTAGTGCTTAAACTAAAAGTCACTACAATTCCCTTTCATCAGCTGGTCATAAACAGTCTCTCCCCCACCCCCCCCCAAAAAAAATCTAGATCATATCCGCAGCATATTTCCATTCGAGGCAGCATATGCTTAAAGCAAGTAAGAATGTTAGATAGCTATACAAACACTGAAGATTCCAAGAAAGAGAAATTCATAAGTGGAGTCCCTTAGAATCCTATAAAAATGAGATGGTTGCCTCCAGCTTCAACTTAGGAACTTCAGAGATAACCACATTAAAAGCCAAGACTTTGTACTAGAATACTATATTCTGTGCAACAAACTCAGATAGACCTAGGCTGTGCAACTGAATTCATTTCATATCATGCCCTCCCTTCCCATCTCAAACATATCTTTATAAAATAAATTAATTTTGCCAGCTATTTCTTTTTTTCAAAAACAAAATAAAAAACCCAGACTTTAAATAGAAACCTTGGTCTGGTCCTTTCCATGTTTCCCTAATTCTTTCTTAAATCATCGCCAAGTTAGATACCTAAGGGTCACAGATTGGTAATAAATGACAGTGACCATTTACTGAGTACTAATTTTTGGTACACACTGTGCTGGATTTTTCACACACATCATCTTACCTAGTCCTTGCAACAACTTGAAAATAGGTGTTCTTATTTGCAGAAGAGTAAACTGCAAAGGTTAAGTGAATTACAAAAGGTGACACAGGTCATTGAAAAGCTGGAATTTGACTTCAATCCAGTGTTTTAACCATCCTATATAATAAAAGCCTAATATGCTAAGTGTCCGGTTGTCTGGTTGGCCGTTCAACCCATCAAAGCATAATCCTATATAATAAAAGGGTAATATGCAAATCAATTGAACGGCTGAACGACCAGTCGCTATGACACGCACTGACCACCAGCGGGAAGATGCTCAATGCAGGAGCTGCCCCCTGGTGGTCAGTGTGCTCCTACAGGGGGAGCTCCACTCAGCCACAAGTGGGCTGACGGCTGGTGAGTGCAGCAGCCCACCTCCGTGGCAGCACTAAGGATGTCCAGCTATGGCTTATGCCTGCTCCCTGTGGGCCTAAGCCATCAGTCAGACATCCCCCAAGGGCTCCCAGACTGTGAGAGGGTGCAGGCCAGGCTGAGGGATCCCCCCTCCTGAGTACACGAATCTCGTGCACTGGGCCTCTAGTATGCTAATAATATGCTAAGGCTGCTCAATCGCTCGCTATGATGTGCACTGACCACCAGGGGGCAGACGCTCCAACTGGTAGGTTAGCTTGCTGCTGGGGTGCGGCCGATCGGGACTGACCAAGACAGGCCAGACATGCCCTGGAGCCCTCCCACGGTCCCTCCCTGGCTGGCCAACCTCCTGCATCCCTCCCCGGCCCCAATCATGCACCGGTGGGGTCCCTTAGCCTGGCCTGTGCCCTCTTGCAATCCGGGACCTCTCGGGGGATGTTGGAGAGCCAATTTCGGCCTGACAGCAGAATGACTGGTTACTATGATGCACACTGGCCACCAGGGGGCAGACACTCAACACAGGAGCTGCCCCCTAGTGGTCAGTGCACTCCCACAGGGGGAGTGCCGCTCAGCCAGAAGCCAGGCTCACAGCTGACGAGCGCAGCAGCGGTGGCGGGAGCCTCTCCCACCTCCGCAGCAGCGCTAAGGATGCCTGACTCCCCCAAGAGCTCCCAGACTGTGAGAGGGCGCAGGCCGGGCTGAGGGACCCCCCTCCTGAGTGCACAAATTTCGTGCACCAGGCCTGTAGTTACATTATAACAAAAAGTCTATGTTGTACACTTGAAACTAATATAATAATAGTCTATATCAACTATAATTGAATTTTTTAATTGAAGCGGGAAGTCCAGAGCTTATAGCAAAAGGATGAGAAAACTAAAAGTCATTAAGACTTTATTTTTTAGTACAAGAGCTAATGTCATTAGCCTTTTTGGTCTGCATTTGTGCTCCAGAATTATTTAAATTTTTTAAAATCTCTAATGCAGTAAAATTTTATTCAACCATTTTCCCCATAACCCCAGTAAAGGCTCCTGTTATTTCTAATATGTAACATACCTACAACATCTCACTTCAACTACTAAAGCTCAGTGCCAAGGTCAGTAACCACTAAACCAGTGATGGCGAACCTATGACACGTGTGTCAGCACTGACACACGTAGCCATTACCAGTAACCAAATAACAGTTAACCACAGCAACCATTATCTACTGTTCTGGGGTGTCATGGATTTCTAATCCATCATTACTGAGATAAGTGAGGGGGAGGCTGGGAGAGGCAAGGGTTTGTGGCATGCTATGGGTGCCGTTTCCCGCCATTAGAAATAGCGGCAGCCATTTCAATTCACATAAGGAACACCATCTTGCTCCATAGTGCAGACTCCATTTCACCACTATTACTGTTGTGCATCCTTATTAACCCCTATTTCTGCTTATTAACCCCGCCCTTTCCTAAAAGACAGTTATATGCACCATTTTAGTTAGTGGTTAGTTAGGCTAGTTAACCCCTAATTGCCTGCAGGCCTAACAAGCTATCTATAATTCTATCTTCTGTCACTGCCCTCCTGATGGAGAACCCAAAAAATAAAAAACTAAGGTTAAGTAAAGGAAGTGGTAGTAGCAGTGGCCGACCCTTTCAAGAGACATGGACCGAGATGTATGGCTTTATAGAAAAAAATGGCAGATCATTTTGCGTTCTATGTACTGAAACGGTAGTAAGCAGAACGTGGAATATAAATAGACATTTTGAAACTAATCATTCTCAGCTCTTGGAAAAAAGTGAGGATGAAAGGAAGGAATACATTTCCAGGCAGCTACACCTTTATAAGAGCCAATCTAATTCCATCCTTAAATTTGTGAAAGGCTCTACAAATTTAACATCTGCAAGTTTGAGCATTGCTCCCTCTATAGCTCAGTGAGGGAGAATTTATTAAAGAAACTCTCCTAAGATGTGCACCAGTTCTATTTCACAATATGCAGAATAAAGATGCAATTATTAAGAGAATATCTGAGTTACCACTCAGTAGAAATATCATAAAAGATCGCATAATGAGACTGAACACAAACGTACAACATCAATTAAAGAGAGACATAAGGAAGTGTAAATATTTTTCGATCTCTCTTGATGAAACTACTGATGTCACATCACATGCTCAGTTGGCCATTATTGGTCGATATTCTGATGGTCTCACAATGAGAGAAGAGTTGATAAAGTTAGTATCAGTGTCAACAAGTAAATCAGGAAGCGAAATATGTAAGGTTGTTATACAAACATTTCGTGACCTAAGCATTGATATCTCTAAAGTTGTGTCAGTGACGACAGATGGGGCACCAAATATGGTGGGGGGAAAAAGTCGGATTTGTCAAATTATTTACAGAAGCTATTGGACACCCGATTGTGCCTTTTCATTGTATTATCCATCAGGAGGCTTTAAGTGCCAAGGCAGGATTCACCGACTTAATGTCAGTTGTTACAAAAATAGTTAATTTAATAGCTGCTCGCACCCTTCACAAGCGAGAATTTTCGGCACTTTTACTGGAAGTTGATTCTACCTACAGTGGACTGCTGATGTACAATAATATAAGTTGGCTGAGCCGAGGCAAAGTTCTTGAGCGCTTTGTGGAGTGCTTTGAAGAAATTAAGGTATTTCTTGACGATAAGGATCTGGGAAACTTTCCTCAGCTTAATGATGATAAGTGGGTCAACACCCTGATGTTTTTTACAGATCTCTCTGTTCATATTAATGAATTGAACTTAAAGTTACAAGGTTTTGGCAAAAGTATTGACGTTATGTTTGGATACATAAAAGCTTTTGAAAGTAAAGTTAAAATTTTCAAGCGAGATGTAGGAACTAAAACTTATAAGTATTTTCCTCAAGTAACAAAGTATTTTGAGAAGGCCAATGCAGCTGTACAAAATGAAATGGAACTCTTGCATATGAAGTACCAGCATGTTTTAGACTCATTACTTGACCAGTTTAGTGATAGATTTAGTCAATTTAGAAGTCTAGAACAGACCATGAAAATAATTAAGTATCCTGATGTAGTAGTCTACAGTAGTTTGGAATTAAATGGTTTCCAATGGATGCAAATTGATGATTTGGAGATGCAACTTGCAGAATTTCAAGACAGTATCTGGGCTCAGGTGTTTGTTGACTTGAGGTCAAAGCTTGAGAATCTGGAAAGGTGCCGCTTGGAGAATCAAGAGGAGTGCCACTACGAACAGGAAATTTGGAGTGCCTGGAACCGACTACCAGACACTTTTAGCACCCTGAAAAATATAGCAATGGCTTTACTCACAATTTTTCCCTCTACATACTTTTGTGAGGCCTTATTCTCAGCGTTAAATAATATCAAAACCAACAAAAGAAACAGATTGACAGATGAAGTTAGTAGCGCTTGCTTGGGCCTGAAGTGTACAAAATACCAACCTTCAATTGAAGATTTAGCCAATGAAATTCAGCAACAAAAAAGTCACTTATAGGCAGGTTAGTTAAAGAATTCCCCCTCCCCTTTCATGGCACCCCACACAAGCTAAATAATATCAAGACCAACAAAAGAAACCGACTGACGGATAAACAAAGAAGTCACTAAGCAGGTAAGTTAAATATTTAGTTTTTGGTTTATTAAATACAATTATATATAACAATTATACATTTATGTTATTTAAACTATACATATCGCGAAATAATGTTTTTTCCTCAAAGTGACACACTACCCGAGTTATGCTCAGTTTTTTGGCGAAGTTTGACACACCAAGCTCAAAAGGTTGCCCATCACTGCACTAAACACTGGAATCCTATGGCTCCCATCTCCTGATGCTCACTAAATTCTGCCATAGCGAAATTTATATCTGTAAATCACCACTCCTAAATCCATCTCCATTTTAAATTGGGATTGTCGATAAATAAACTCAAGTGTACTTAGAAATTGAGGTTGACAGAGGTTAAAGTACATGTTGTTACTAAAAGTCAGCCACAAAAAACACTCATCACAGGTCAAATTTTAACTAGTGAAACCTCGGCCATCCAAAAGATTACAAGAAGCAAATTCAGTATCTCTGTTAAGCCTAATACAATGGAAATCTTAGTGAACGGTGTAGCCATCCTATGAAGGCAATGCTTTTCAGCCAAGATAAACATATGAAGAAAGACAGTTGACGAAGGGCAAAGGGAGAAGGGAGATACCATAAGTCTGACTATCCCTCCTCCCTCTTCTTATATCTCCTTTAATGTCGGAGGATGCTGAGTCATTTTCAGTGGGGTTTGTCCTTTAATTTACTTTGCCAGCACTGAAAGTTATGTACATGATCCATCACACCAAGTCGGTCATTCCTCTCAACCAACATGCCAACGCTTAGGACAAATGGCAGGTGACATGAAAAAGACTAGAGCCCAACAAACCATGTCCTTGGCCTCATAAGCCTCCTGTTCTAATTAATGGAACTGACTATAAGCACACACTTACACAGAATTTAAAGCAAAACTCAACAAGTCTTAATTGACTTCATCAGCAAAAAAAAGAAGTTATAACATTTTAAATAACTTATTAATAGTACACACTATTACTAATATAGTAATAGTAATATAGTTGATTATCCAATATATAAAGTGCTTCCTTTCTTGACACTTGAGGTTATGGTTGTACATGCAAAATTCAAATGTACTAAATGTCACAAATAAGTTACAAATACAGAACCCTATTTCCATGTATTAATAAGAATGAATCATTTAATAAGTATTCAGTTAAGTGTAGAGCTGAGAAAAAATATAAGACTAGGTCTTTACTAGACAGAACCATACACAATCAGAAAAAGTTCAATAGAGTCCAAAGGGCTCCATACTGAGAATTGAGCGAGTTCAGATCAGGATAGCCTGGTGTTGTCTGGAAAGATATTGTGGAGGAACTGGGAATGGAGCTGGACCATGGAGAATGGGTAATAAGTGAAAAGGCACAGAACGAGGAAGAAGAATTTGGGGTAAAGATTGAAATGTAGGGGTATTTATGTTGGAGGGAGGTAAAAAAAAAAAAAAAGGTAGGATGAGTCAAGACACATGAAGGGCATTGAATATCAAGCTGAAGAATTTGGATTTTATTCTGAGAGGCAAAGTAGAGACTTTGGAGACCTGAGTAAGAAAATGACTCAATGAAATCAATAGAAAGACTGGAAGGGACTAGGCTACAAATTTTAATACCAGAGGGGCTAGCAGTTTAACCTTTTTGAAGTTATGCATCTCTTTGAGAATTTAATAAAAGCTATGAGCCCTTGCCTGGCTGGCATGGCTCAGTGGTGGAGCGTCGACATATGAACCAGGAGGTCAGGGTTCAATTCCTGGTCAGGGCACATGCCTGGGTTGTGGGCTCGATCCCCAGTGTGGGGCGTGCGGTGGGGGCAGCCAATCAATGATTCTCTCTCACCATTGATGTTTCTATCTCTCATTCTCTCCCTTCATCTCTGAAATCAATAAAAAATATATTTTAAAAGCTATGAGCCATTTGCCTAGAAGAGATAGACTCCCAGAGTTGTGCAAAGTTCACAGACCCTCTGAAACCTTTTCATAGGGGTTCATGAACTCAGGTTAAGAATCCTTGAATTAAATTTATTTTTTATTGTAGAAGACCAGAAAGGTCTAGACTAGGATCCTAGTTAGTGAACATATAAAGAAAGCAAGAAAAAAAAAATTTTTTTTTAAAGCAAGGCTTTGAGATACATAGTGCTCAAAATTTGATATGAAGTATGAGGTGAAAAAGTTGAAGGTGGAGTACTTACCCCAGAATTTTACAATACATCTGCAACAGAGATTCCTATAACTCTCAATATCCATTTTCCCTTCTCTTTCATGGTAATAGATAGTTGAGTATATGACCATCCAAAATAGAGATACACATTCCTAGTCTTCAATGCAGCCAGTGTGGCCATGTGACTAAGTTCTGACCAATAAGAAGGTAATAGAAGTGATATATACTACTTTTGGGTCTTGCCTGGTTCTCTTTCCTTCACCCTTTCCTTCTTTCTACTGACCAATATATGGACACAGTGGTGAGCTATCTCAGACCAGAGTTGAAAGCAATACCCACAGGATGATGAAGGAACAATAAAGAAGGAGCTTGACCCCCTATGAAACTGCAGAGCAAAGCTGTCATACCAGCTTAGATTTTTACTTATTTTACTTGTCATTATTAATTCCAGACCTCTGGCACAACCCTGAAATCATCCTATCTGCTATAGAACTCAGTCCCCGAGGTGGTTTGCTGCCATAGTAGAAGCTAAAATGCATGACTGGCTTAGCAGCCAGGTAGTGGGTGCCGTGACCCATACAGTTCAGAATAGAAAGCTGATGAACATCGTTTTGCTATCTGACTTGGTAAAACTGTCACCTGCAATACCCTGAAAGGCAGACTACATGCCCACAGATGCTGTAGCTTAGTAGTGAGTGCTCACTGTTTCTTGTCACTTTCAGGAAAGCCCTGGCAGAAAGATGAGGTCAAGTTGGAGCTAGCTAACCAGCAACAAGAGATGGCAGGAAATTCACTCTGCATGGAGATACCTAGAAGGTAGACCCTGGCGAGTTTGGAAAATTAGAAGTATTTAGAAAACATGGTTTTGAAAAGGCTGGCTAATAGGAGATAGAACAGACAAAACCCTTCTTCAAGTACATTCTAGTAAGCATTCTCTGTTAGACAAGGGGAGCCAGCTGAGACCTCAAGATCCAATAAAGAGTGTTGCCTTCCCACTCAAGCCTATTATTTTGGTTGATGTCGGGTAAGGAACATTAAATTTAGGGAGCGGAACGTGTAGAACACAGAAGCAATAAATAACAGACTGAAGTTTTGTGGCTTAAATATTGGGTCTAGAGGCCCTCGTCAGGTACCTCAATTGGTTAGAGCATGGTTCCCCTACACCAAGGTTTCGGGTTAGATCTCCAGTCAGGGCACATACAACCAATGAATGCATAAATAAGCAGAACAACAAACCAGTGTTTTTCTCTCCCCCCCCCCCCACCCCCGCTCCCTTCCCTTCTTCTCTCTCTCTCTAAAATCAATCACTAAATAAATGTTAGGTCTAGATGAGATCTTTTTTCTTAATCCTCACCTGAGGATATGGTGTTTTTAAACTGATTTTTAGAGAGCGAAGGGAGAGAGAGAAAAAACAAACATCGATGTGAAAGCAAAACAGTGATCAGTTGCCTCCCATAGGTGCCCTGACCGGGGATTCAACCCACAACCTAAGTATGTGCCCTGACCAGGAATCAAACTGCAACCTTTTTTAGCCAGGGCTAGAAGAGATCTTTAAGCAATTTGCTCATAGAATGACCAGAAGTAAAAAGACTGCAGACCTATGAATTTTATAAGAAAACTATACTGCCTAAGAAATCCCAACTCTGGCCAGAAAAAAAATAAAACCTGTAACTGATGACCCCCTAAAGTAACCCTCAAGCTCCTAACCTTATCAAAGTAGACTGTGAAAGGACATGTCCATGTCAAAGATGGCCACAGAAGATACTGGATAAAGAAGAATCCGTAAGGGAAATCCAGGGGAATGGGCAGAGGGCAGTGCTGAAGGGCCAGATAAACTTGTGAACTTACTACGTAGCCACAACAAGGGGCTTTTATCATTCCTCCCCAATAGGATTGGTAACTGCTTTGAACCAGTGGCTGCCTTAGACCCCTCATTCTTTCCTTCTACAGATGGAAGTTTCCTTTATGTATCATAGGTGTATATATGGGGTGGGTGGCCGTTCACTGAGGAGTCACAGCCAGACCAGATGAAGGGGACCACATGTTCTCCAGAAATAACAGGCTTTGAGCTGGATCCAGGAGTTGAATGGAAAGAGATGAACACGTTTTACATTTGGAAAGAAAAGTTTAGGATACTTGAGTGGCCAAAGGGATCAAATATGGTGATTACTAGTTATTTTCTGATATCCATTTTCCTCTTCTTTCTCAAGATAATTTTTAGCTGGCACATGGCCACCCTGAATAAAGACCGCGTTTTCCAATCTCCTTGCATGTATATAGACAGGTGACCAAGTTCTGGCCAATGAGATATTATTGGACGTAATATACACAACTCTCCTTCCCCCTTCTCCCACACAGCCTAGTAGGAGATAATGATCTACAAAGAAGAGTTATTATAAAATAATTCGAGGAATCAAATAGAGACCAATTGTGAGGAAACACCTCAAATGAGATCGTAATAACTGTGCACTGAGCACATACTAATATGATCTTACATGAAGAAGAGACTGTCAAACACATTTCACACATACATCTCTTACTGACTGTAACAATATTTGGCCACAGATGGCCATGGATTTCCTGTTAGAGAATTACCTGGGGTGCCTGATGAAAATACATATTCCTGAATCTCATCTCAGACCACTGCATTGGAACCCAGGGGTAGAGGGAGGAAAGGAGGCCTGGAAACTGGCACTTTAAATATCAAAGTGATTTGAACACACCCTTATGTTTGAGAAATGACATCTACATTTTTGACACTCATTTTGCAAAGTGAAATAAGACACCTATAGTCTTACCCTCAATGGATTAACGATGTAGTTCCCAGATGCCTTCCCTAAAGAAACCCCATTGCATTCGAGAGAGAGAAGTCAGCTTTATTCCAAATGTCCCCTGAGGTCAAGAGCAAAATAGTGAGATACCAGTGTGTGATGTAAGATTCAAAGGTCAGGCGCTTAGATGATGCAGGGGATCTTCACCGTTAATCTAATGCCTGGATCAACGATACCAAATGACTTTACTCTGATAACTGATCTGTATTCGTCTTCTACTCTGTGAGGATGAATAAACATACAATAACTTTGGAGCATAAATCAAATATTCAAAATTAATCTCTTGCACACGAGCATGCAACACAAGAGAGAGGTTTGTCCTCTAATCCACTAAAACTCCAGTAACATGGTTCTAAAATTCGGCAAAGAGTTTTACACGCTGAAATTGAAGTTCGAGGCTAGCTAGAGGACATACACAGGTAATAAATAACCGTGCTGTGGTCGTGGCCCTGAAATGTATCCTTGTGTAAACTCCAGGAGCTGGGAGATCTTGGAACTTTCCTTTTCCCGCGGCCCCGCCTCCGCAAAGAGCTCAGTTCCCACGAGTTTGCACGCAGGGAACGGCAAAGGCGAGAGCGCCCAGGACCCGTCGGAACTCGGAAGGTGGGACGATCGCCCGAGCGTGGAACCGACGTCGAGACCCTGACCTCAAAGTTCCCCAACTCCAGAGGCTGCACAGGGTTGACCCCCACACCGACAACACCCACGCCTCCTCTCTCTGCCCCCCCGCCCCCCCCCCTTTTCCTTGCTCCTCCCCGGCCTGCGCACAGCCTGCAGACCCCCTGAAGCCCCCCGCCCCCCCACGCCAGCACCCCGCTGCAGGCCCCGGCAAGAAGGACCCCGCCTCCCCAGCCCCCAGGCCCCGGGCCCGCCCCATCGGACCTGGCGGGTGCGCCCGGGCGCCCCGGGGCTCCCGGCTCTCGGTCTTCCGCGGCCGGTAGCCGTAGACGCCCCTTTCGGTCTGGTAGCCGCGCTGCAGGAGGAGCGGAGGCGCCCGCCCGAGGCTCCGTCTGGCCGCCGCCACGGCGACCGAGGCCATCCCCCGCCAAGTCCCCTGCCCCGAGCACGAGGGCAGCGGCCACCGGGAGCAGAAAGTGAGGCTCGGAGACGCCCGGAGCCCGGGATCGCTTCGCGGGGGGGCGGGCAGCCGGAGCCCCGCCCGCGGACGACGCCCCCGCGCCCGAGCGCCCGATTGGCGGGCGGCCCCTCGGGGCCACGCCCCGGGCCCGGCGGGACGCGCGGTCCTAGAGGCTGAGGGTCGCACCCCGCATTTTGGAGAAGCGGGGCGTGTGGGGCCGAGCTTGACCGCGTCCCCGGCGTTCCGGCACAGAACGTGGTACCCGGTGTGTCCTGCAGCCTCCCGCCTGCAGTGCTTACCCGCAGCCCCTCTGCTGGAACCCGCAGGCCCAACCGCACAGACACGTGTAGGTTTGCACACACAAAGGGAAGTGAGCGTCTGGGTTCGCAGAAAGTAGCTTGGACTGAGACCAAGGTTACGCAAGAAGGAGCCAGAAAAAAATCAAATATCTCACCCTTTTTAATTAAGAGATATTGAGGGAGAAAGTACAAAACAGGCGGAGGAGCCTGTGTGAAAGGGATAGAATATGAGTGAAAAGAAATCGGTCGTGAGAGGTTCCAGCTGTGTAGAGATCGTTGAGGTTCTTCATTCGTCTTATCTCTGACAGAGTTTCCCCAAGCTATTTTATTCTGGCTCACCTTGAACTTTGCCAGCATGGTGGGGGAGGGAGGGAATCTGAGTCCTCATCCATCATTCCATTCCTGTTCAGCTTAACCCCCTACTCCTAAGGGCATTACCCATCTGAGCTCAAGATACTTCCCTACCTCACTCATTCAACGCCTGGGCCCTGACAGGGAAGGCAGGTGCAGAAGTAGACGTAGCTGTAGATTCAGTGGTGGGATTCTGAGGGAGTTTCTTCAATGTGAAATATGAGACCAAGATCATTTCCCCCCAGAGAATTACCTGAGGTGCTTGGGAGGTGCGTGAGTCAGAGTAGAGAAAGGTGGAGACAGTATAAAACTGTTCTTGAGGAGAGTGGTAAAATGTACCACTTTTGGGACTGATGAGCATGAATAGAGATACTAATTTCGGCTCTTTTGTGGTTTTCTCCGCTAGTGCTCAGTTGCCTCGGTACTGAGAGAGTCAGAATGACTATTGGATTCATTTGGGGCTGGAGTTTGCCCAGGCAGATGTGATAGAAAGGCCAACAGGCGAAGGCGGTGAAGATATTAGCTGGAGGACGATTGAAATAATAAAACATGAGCCCTGGCCGATGTTGCTCAGTTGGTTGGAACGTGGTCTGGTACACCAAAAGGTCTCGGGTTTGACTCTGGGTCAGGACACATACCCGGGTTTCTAGTCCCATCACCGGTCAGGTGGGGTGCATAAGGGAGGCAACCAACGGATGTGTCTCTCTTACATCGATGTTCCTCTCTCTCTTTCTCTCCTTCCTCCTCCCAACCCCTCCACCTCTAAAATTCAAGAAAAACATGTTGTCTGGTGAGGATTACAAAAAAGAAAGAAAGAAAACATGGACTCTATGCTGGGGTGGGAAAAAGGCTAGCAAATATAAGAATGAACAGATCCCATCTTTGGACCCTAAACACATCCAAAATAGTTCCCAGATCCATCCACTTTCCCTAGTTAAGGCCATCAACACCTCTCCTGGAATACCACAGTAGCTTCCTAAATGGTCTTTTTGCCTTGGGTTCCTTGCTTAGTCATACTTCTTCCACACTAAAGTCAGAGTTATTTCTTAAAATTCATATCTCATATTACTATTGCCTGAAACCTCTTCATGGTTCCCTGTTCTTCTTTGGATAAATTCTAAATTTTTTAGCATAGATTTAAAGCTCTTTAAAGATCACTAACCTTGACTCATTCCTTAAAATTCCCATCTTCCCATTTTCCAGCCAGAAACTTCAATGTGCCATGCTTTTTCAAACTTCCAAACCTTGTTCCTTCTCAACTTCACTCACACTCATGGCTTTAATGAACAATATTATAAGAATGATACCATATATAGATCATCAGCATGGACCTCTCTTCTGAACTCAGGATCCACGTATGTGGAATATGGTCTACTGCCATCTTCACTTTTTAGTGTATCTCTATGAACTCATGATATACCAGTCTCCATGCTATGTTAAAAATATCATCATTTGGAAACTTGGTGGCCCACAGGTCCCAACTAAACTTCTGGTGTATGCTTTGTTTGCCATCACAATGTCTTAATTTTTAAAAATTGGATGCTAATATTAAAAATGTGGAAAATTACATATTGAAGTCCAGATTTCCATTTTTTCTTAAAAAGCTAGAAGACCTGGCCACATTGAACCCTCTCTCCTTTATGGCAGTAATCAGCTGGGTTTGAGTGCTGACTGTCCTCTTTAGATGGCATGTGTATGCCAGTCTTGTTTCCACCACTCTTACCTTTTGGGGTCTGCCTGCCTGAATTCTTTAGCCACTTGTGTTTGCAACCCCTAGTCTGCTGTGATTTTGCCTGCCTCTCCTTTCACCTTCATGGAATCATACTTTCTGAGGTTTCACTATGCTTCAGTGACACTATTTTTAGTCCCTTGAACACCTTTTCCTCCCTATTTTAGGGTCTTCACACGTGTCATTCCCTCTGCCAGGAAAGCTCTTCCTCCTCCTCACCCCAACCCCAACAACACAGACACCTGGACAATGCCTACCCTCCTTCTCCACTGGGCTTAGAGTTATTTTCTGAAAAAAAGTGTTCCTGACACCCTTCGCTAGTTTAGTTCTCCATACTGTACACTCTCATGGCACTCCATACATTTCCTTATTACATTATATAATTTGATAAGTACTTCCTGAGTATCAGATATGTCATAATTGTAGTTATCTAAATTCTTGCTTAGTTATAGTAGTTTAATGGTTCTTTCTACTCTACCTCCCAAGCATCTATATATATAAAAAGCCAGTGGCCAGAACGCCGGAATGCAGGAATGACTAAATGACCGGTCACCAGGAGGTGCATTGATGGGTCCCGCCCGCAGCGGAGCAGCAGAGTCTGGTGTCCCACGGCGATGTGGTGGAGTCTGGGGTCCCACTGGTGCGGAGGGTCTGGGTCTCGCGTGATTTTGCATGTGGGGCCTCTAGTAATTACATAATTGCTTAAATTCATGCAGCTTAATGTGGGTATGGTATGACTCCCTGATGGGTGGCCCTCCCACTAAAGTTAAGAAAGATACAAGACCATGGGAATTATGTGTATTTTCTTCATTGCTCTATTCCTGGTGCCTAATATACCCATCAGGTGCTCAGTAAATAAATTTTGAGTACATGAATTAATGAAAGTAGAACATAGGATGCAGTGATTAGACATAAAGAGTAAGTAGGGTTCTAGCCCGTTTGGCTCAGAGGATAGAGCATGGGCCTGTGGACTGAAAGGTCCCAGATTTGATTCCGGTCAAGGGCACATTCCCGGGTTGCAAGCTCGACCCCCAGTAGGGGACATACAGGAGGCAGCCAATCAATGATTCTCTCTCATCATTGATGTTTCTATTTCTCTCTCCCTCTCCCTTCCTCTCTGAAATCAATAGAAATAAATTTTTTTAAAAAAGAGTAAGTAGGGAGCCAGGCCATGTTGCTCAGTGGTTGAGCATTAACCCATGCACTAAGAGTTCGCCAGTTTGATTCCCAGTTAGGGCATATGCCCAGTTGTGGACCTGCACTCAGGCGGGGAGCATGCAAGAGGCAGCCAATCAATGTTTCCCTCTCATCAATGTTTCTATCTCTCTCTCCTTCTCCTTTCCTCTCTCTGTAAAATTCAATTTTAAAAAAAATCTTAAAAAAAAAAAAAAAAAGTATGGACCCTGGAAACCAAGATGGTAATACTTACCGCCTCCCACAATCACATTAAACTTACAACTGAAATACAGAACAGCCATCATTCAGAACAACCATCATTTAGAACCACCTGAAATCTGGCTGAATGGAAGTCCTGCAACTAGAAAAGTAAAGAAGAAAGCACACTGAGACTAGTAGGAGGGATGGAGGGGTAGAATGGGGTGGTCTAACACCCACGTGTGCTATTTTTTAAATCAGGAGGGATATCTTGGCTATGGAGGCTTCCTATGAGGAACAAGGGGTCCCAGTCCCACACCAGGCCCCCAGCCCAGGGTTCCAGAGCTGGGAAGAGAAGTCCACGTAACTTCAGGCTGTAAAAAACCAGTGGGGATTGTGGCTGAGTGACAGACTGCTGGAGATCCAGGCAGTTCCTCTTAAAGGGCCAGTGCATGAATTTACTTGGACTCACTCCCTCTGAGCTCCAGTGCTGGGAGAACACCTTTAGGGGATCCAGGGACATATGAGGAGGAACTGGATTGTCTGGCATCAGAGCAAGAACTCTGGGATGGCTTTCTCCCAGGCAGGGGTGCTTGTAGGGATCATTGTTGCTATGCTGAGACCTCCCCTGTTGCAGAGCTGACTGGAAGCCATATCTAAGTTTCCATCAGCCTGGTTCACACTGTTTACTCCACCCTGGTGATTCCCTGAGACCCCGCTCCATCCAATTTGCCACCCCACCTAAGCTGTTTGCAGCAGCCTTTCTATATGAATGGCCTGTCCTGGCTCAAGCTTCAGACTTTCCTAAAATCTCTCAAACAAGCAGCATCTGGCATCAGTGTGCCTCATACTTATCAATAAGAGGCCCAAGACAGCTTGGCCTCCTCTGGGCATTTCACAAGTAGCAGTCATCTGCAGATCACTCTGTGGCTCCTGTAGAGTGGACCCAGGCAGTGACTGACTTTGCACCTCCAGGTAGGCCCAGTGGACAGCTTCAGACCATACCAGATTACAACTTTACACATCCACAAGAGACACGCTCAAGGGGCAGACTCAGTGAGCACCAAAGCCCCAATGAAGCAAGTCCTGCTCCATAGGGGTATCTCTTGCACAGCAGTTCTTCCACTCACAGCTGATCCCCATAGCCAATTGGCCTGGAGGTCGATTCCTCCCAGTGACACCAACAGCAATCAAGGCTCAACTACAATAAGACTGTGTATACAGCCCACACAGGGATGCACCTACAGTGCCACCTCAGATGAATGGGGAGTCTGAGCCAGTGAGCCCTATAGGACACCTATTACAGAAGGCCACTCTACCAATTCCAGGAGATATAGCAGTTTACCTAATATATAGAAACAACACAAGGAAGCAGCCAGAATGTGGAGACAAAAGAAATATGTCACAAATGAAAGAAGAAATCTCAAAAAAAAAAAATAAATGAACTAAATGAAGTGGAAGCAAGCAAACTATTACAGAGTTCAAAACAGCCTTAACCAGTTTGGTTCAGTGGTTAGAGCATCAACCCATGGACTGAAGGGTCTCGGGTTTGATTTCTGGTCAAGGGCATGAACTTCAGTTGCAGTTTCCCCAGTCCTGGTCAAGGCACATGTGGGGGGCGACCAATCATTATGTCTCCCTCATGTCAATGTTTCTCTCTCTCTCTCCCCCTCTTACATCCCTTCAACTTTCTCTAGAAATCAATGGGGTGGGGGTGGGGGTGGACTGGATATCCTCAGGTGAGGATTAAAAAAAAGAAAGAAAGAAAAGAAAAGCCAAAGTTAAAAACAATGGCTGTAAGGTTGCTCAAGGATATTAATGAGAGCTTCAAGGGACTCAGTGAGAATTGCAAGGATCTTAGTGAGAATTTCAATAACCTTGGTGAGAACATCAAAGACATGAAAAAGGACCAGTCAGAAATTATGCATACATTAACTGAAATAAAGAATAATTTACAGGGATTCAACAGTAGAGTAGAGGATTCTGAGAATCAAATTAACTATTTGGAATATGAGGAAGCAAAAAACACCCAATTAGAAGAGCAAAAAGAAAAAAGAATCCAAAAATAGGAAGATAGTATAAGGAGCCTCTGGGACAACTTCAAGCATACCAATATTCGCATTATGGGGGTGCCAAAAGGGAAGAGAGAGGGCAAGATATTGAAAACATATTTGAAGAAATAATGACAGAAAACGTCCCCTACCTGGTGAAAGAAATAGACTTACAAGTCCAGGAAGTGCAGAGAGTCCCCAAAACAAGAGTAACCTAAAGAGGCCCACACCAAGACACATCATAATTAAAATGGCAAGGGTTAAAGACAAAGAGAGAATCTTAAAAGCAGCAAAGGAAAAACAGTTCGGAAGAAGGAGAAGGAGAAGGAGA
Source organism: Eptesicus fuscus (assembly GCF_027574615.1). NCBI lineage: Eukaryota > Metazoa > Chordata > Mammalia > Chiroptera > Vespertilionidae > Eptesicus > Eptesicus fuscus. The sequence goes on from NC_072477.1 coordinate 93,686,193, forward strand.
AGGAGAAGGAGAAGGAATAGGAGAAGAAGGAGAAGAAGGAGGAGAAGGAGGAGGAGGAAGGAGAAGAAGAAGAAGAAGAAGAAGAAGAAGAAGAAGAAGAAGAAGAAGAAGAAGAAGAAGAACTATGAACAATAAAATGCTAATAAATACATATCTACCAACAATTGAATCTAAAAATCAAAATAAACAAACAAGGAATCTAATGAACAAAATAGAATGGTGAATGAAATAGAACCAGAGGAATGGAAACAGGAACAGACTGATGAATCTCAGAGGGAAGGGAGACGGAGGGGGGACCTGGAAGAGATTAACCAAAGAACTTACATGCATATATGCATTATCTATGGGCACAGACAATAGGGTGGTGAAGGCCTGGAGTGGGATGGAAACCAGGTAGAGGGGAGTAATGGGGGAAGCGGGGGAGAGGATATCTGTAATACTCTCAACAATAAAGATTTAAAAACAAATCAGTATGTCCTTATAACCCTCACATGAACACCTTGTGTGTGTACACCTGGTAATTAGGAAACAAACAAACAAAAGAGTAAGTAGGGAGGTGGGGACAACAATTCCTGGCTTCTGAATTGAGTACTGTATGGTTGGTGGTACCATTAACTGAGATAAGGTTTCCTTGGAAGAATAAAAGCCTGTGAAGCAGGATTAATTTCATACTGATGTTGAAGTATTTATGAGACTGCTGAGTGCAGACATCTGGTACATAGTTGGACATATAAAGCTCAGAAAACCATTGAAGGTGGGGATTAGCATCTTTATTTTGCAGATTTGGTGTTCTACAGATCTGAGGCATGTACAATTAATAAGCAGCAGAGATAGTACTTAAATCTAGTTTGCAGGCCTGCGGTCTAATACTTTCCATTCTCTTCCTCATTGCTATGATGCTTGTTATACTATAAAGAACATTATTCATTTAAGATCTCTGCCCTTCTAAAATATTCATTCTTACCAAAACCTATAAAATAATAAATTTTAAATTATTATCTTCAATTTCTACTCACCAGGTGTGTTTTATTTAAGTTAACAAGGATTTATCACCTCATAATGGTGAGACAAACTTTGAGAGAGAGAAAATCCTGATGATTTTAGAAGTCCCTAGTCCCAACTGTTCTGAGACCCAGTCAGTTCTTAATTTGAGGGCAATAATTCACCCTTAGTCTCATGTACTGATATGAAATTGCATAATGCTTTTCTGCCCAGAATCTAATATGTCTTCAAAGAATATAGAACAGTGTGGCCTGGTGGGAAAAAAATATGAGCTCTGAGTCAGAGAGATCGGGATTTGGATTGAGGCCTTGCTATTTACTACCACAGGGAAGAAGGAAACTTTTCCTCTACCATCTCAGGTTCTGTTTCTGGAGGCATGTGAATTAAACTGAGAAAAGACAGAGTAACAGGAGAACGGGCATATGTTCGTATTGATGTTAGTATTTCTACATTTGCAGGAGCTTCACAGAAAAGAAGTAGAAACCCAAAGAGGTGATTAGAGCTGGGAGCTTATATACCATTTTAACAAAAGGCTAGTGGAGAAGTGACTAGACAAAGGAAAGAGGGTTTGGGCTCTTAGGGATAGTAAATTGTGACTCGTAGGGATAGTAAATTGTGAAAGATGACTAGGAACTCCATGGTAGGTAAGGGTTGTTTAGTAAGGTTTTTTAATGTAGCCTCATGTCATTTCCCGTGGTAAGTATCATTCTCTTACTGGTATGGGAGTGGGGAGCCTTTACAAATGGAATTTTATGTCATCTTTATAAAGGGTAATTTATGCCCTGCTTTTGGGCAGCGAGGGGAAGGGCAGATAGCTCCTCCTGTGTTTGCTGTTTCTCAATTGCCTTAGGCTCAAAATAATTAATACACCACAGTGGCATATTGTGGGTTGGCATGCCTTGATCCCCTTCACTACATAAGCCTTAAACGCTTAGTCCATATGCTCACCTGTAAAATATTTAAGTATTATATAAAACACCTAATTCGCAGTGGCTGGAACATAGTACATGGCCAATAAATGGTAGCTACCATCATTATAATTATTATTAAGAGTAAGAGAGTGATTGAAAAGTTGGAGTCCCATATGCTGAGGAGTAAATAGAACAGGGAGAAACCAAGGCAGGGAGATAGACTGAGAGAAAATCAGGACAAAGAAGCTTATCTTACTAAGGTAGTAAATGAGCCTACAGAGGAGAGATAGCACTAAAGGATTAAAAGTTCTCAGTTAATAGTATGTTGGCATGTGAGATTTTAGAAATGAAATATTTGCCTGGGCATGGTAATTGGAGGGACTTGCTGAAGAGGGGCAAAGGTTAAAATTGTCAGAGCTAAAGTTAAGGTCCAATGAGGTTTGGGTACAGGACAGGGTCTTCTACATGAACAATGAAATGGCCTAGGATAATGGTGGGCCTTTCAAACAATTTTGTCATCAGTTTCTGCCTGTCTTCCTCACTAGATTGTGAACTCCTTGAGGCCAGGAACAGTGCCTTATTCATTTTTGTATTTTTATTTCTAAAATAATGATGGATATATAGCAACATATTAAAAATTAGATGGATGACACTATCTGGTGTGTTATCTTTCAGAATGAGAAGACAAGCCACAGACTGGGAGAAAATATTTGCCAAAGACATGAGTGAACCTTATTTCCTGGCCAGGTAGCTCAATTGGTTAGAGCATCGCCCCTATATGTCAGGGCAAGAATCAACCAATGATTGAATTAATAAGTGGAACAAATCGATGTCTCTCTTCCTCCTCCTCCTCCTTCTTCTTCCTCCTCCTCCTCCTCTTCCTTCTCCTCCTTTTTCTAAAATCAATAAATAAAGTTTTTAAATAAAGACTGAGCCCTAATGTAAACCATAGACTTTGGGTGATTACAATGTGTCAGTGTAGGTTTGTTGACTGTGACAAATGTACCACTCTGGTGGGGGATGTTGATAATGGGGAAGGTTGCACATGTGTCCGGGCAGAGATATTTGGGAAACCTCGTACCTTCCCCTTAATTTTGCTGTTAACCTAAAACTACACTAAAAAATATAAAGTCTGGAAAAAAATACATATTTTATAAAAGTATGTTATCCAAAATATACAAAGAACTCATAAAATTCAACAATAAGAAAACAAGCAATGTGACTTAAAAAATGGGACACCTTATCAAAGAAGATACATAGAGGGCAAGTAAACATATGCAAAAAGGCTCCACATCATATGTCATTAGGGAAATGCAAATTAAAAGAACAATGAGATACCACTACACACATATTAAAATAACCAAAATGCAAAACACTGACAACACCAGATTTTGGTAAATTTATGGAGTAACAGGAACTCTCATTCACTGCTGGTGGGAATGTAAGATAAAGCATAGATGTTAAAACTATTTCTTTCTTCCAAGAAATGATTTTGGAATTATAGTTTTTTTGCATGTAATAAGCAATCAAGACATGCCTGTAGGTAACAGTTGGGAAACTAAGTGTTAAGAGAAGAGAGGATTAGCTTCCCCATATTAGGAGAACTAGGTTTTAGAATTGTGCCTTGTAATTCCATGGGCCCTTGCTGCTGCTCAAACTAGGAGAGAACTTCAACTGACTCCTGTCTTCAAGCCTGTTCTGCAATCTCATAGTCTGGTGTTCTTATTTTCTAAATAAAAACAAAACACAGACTCAAATGATTTAAAATAAGAGCATTTAATTAAAAAAAAAACTTGCATAGCCGACTGTGGAGAAAGAATTATTTTAATGATGAATAGGTTATTAATGCTGTTTTAAAACTATAGTCAATATAATTTAGTTTAATAGTTTTATTATTCCTGGAAATTTTAAGTATTTTTTTTCTCTTTTTTACTACTGTGCTACTTCTATTTAGACTATAGATATATAGAGTTATATAAAAAGAGTTCTATAGCCCTGGCCGGTTTGGCTCAGTGGATAGAGCGATGGCCTGTGGACTGAAGGGTCCCTGGGTTTGATTCTGGTCAAGGGCACATGCCTGGGTTGTGGGCTTGATCCCCAGTGGGGGGTGTGCAGGAAGCAGCTGATCAATGAATCTCTCTCATCATTGATGTTCCTATCTCTCTCCCTTCTCCCTTCCTCTCTGAAATCAATAAAGAAATATCTCTATATATAAAAGCCTAAGCGATCGCATGACCCAATGACCAGTAGACTGGTCGCTATGATGTGCACTGACCACAAGGGGGCAGATGCTTAATGCAGGAGCTGCCCCCTGGTGGTCAGTGCACTCCCACAGCCAACCTCCCATGGTGCCTCCCCCCGGCTGGCCGGCCCTGATTGGGACTGGGTGAGATGGCCCTGATTGGCTCCAATCACCAGCCAGGCCGAGGGACCCCACCTGTGCACGAATTTATGCACTGGGCCTTTAGTAGTTTTATACAGATATTACAGACATCTAGAATTAAAATGCTGTTGTAGTTGAATGAGTGTTGTGCTGGGTATTGGGCTACCAGGTTTTAATTCCATCTTTTCCATTGATTGGCTATGTGACCTTGGAATTCTGTGAACTTGGGAGATCAAAAGCTCCTTATTTCCTCATAGCCTACATTGTTTTAAGGTTCCTTCAAGTTCTAAATGTTTTTTATTCTAAAGCTTAATATAAAAAGTAAAAGGATGTGTACTGGCTCAGTAGATGAGAAGTTGAGAATGTGGGCTTTATTTATTCATACAATGGAATTCTACACAGAAATATATATATATATATATTTGGCTGGTGATTGGAGCCAATCAGGGCCGGCCAGCCGGGGGAGGCACCATGGGAGGTTGGCTGTGGGAGCACATTGACCACCAGGGGGCAGCTCCTGCATTAAGCATCTGCCCCCTCGTGGTCAGTGCACATCATAGCGACCAGTCTACTGGTCATTCAGTCATGCGATCGCTTAGGCTTTTATATATATACTAGAGGCCCGGTGCACGAAATTCGTGCACGAAGGGGGGTTGTCCCTCAGCCCAGCCTGTACCCTCTCCAATCTGGGACTCCTGGAGGGATGTCGGACTGCCCATTTAGGCCCGATCCCGGATCGGGCCTAAACGGACAGTCGGACATCCCTCTCACAATCCAGGACTGCTGGCTCCCAACTGCTTGCCTGCCTGCCTTCCTGATTGCCCCTAACCGCTTCTGCCTGCCTCTCACAATCCAGGACTGCTGGCTCCCAACTGCTTGCCTGCCTGCCTTCCTGATTGCCCCTAACTGCTTCTGCCTGCCAGCCTGATCACCCCCTAACCACTCCCATGCCAGCCTGTTTGCCCCCAACTTCCCTCCTCTGCCAGCCTGGTCACCCCTAACTGCCCTCTCCTGCAGGGTTGATCACCTCCAACTGCCCTCCCTTGAAGGCCTGGTCCCTCTCAACTGCCCTCCCTTGCAGGCCAGGTGCCTCCCAACTGCCTTCTCCTGCTGGCCATCTTGTGGTGGCCATCTTGTGTCCACATGGGGGCAGGATCTTTGACCACATGGGGGCAGCTATATTGTGTGTTGCAGTGATGATCAATCTGCATAGTACTCTTTTATTAGATAGGATAGAGGCCTGATACAGGGGTAGGGGCCAGCTGGTTTGCCCTGAAGGGTGTCCCTGATCAGGGTGGGGTACCCTGGGGGCGTGGGGCGGCCTGAGCGAGGGGCCTGTGGTGGTTTACAGGCCGGCCATGCCCCCTGGCAACGCAAGCGGAGGCCCTGGTATCTGGAATTTATTTTCCTTCTACAATTGAAACTTTGTAGCCTGGAGCAGAGCCAAGCCTGGGGCTCCCTCCGAGGCCCGAAGCCATTTGTGTTGGGGTTATAATTGAATCTTTGTTGCCTTAAGTGTGTGAGCCCGGCCTGGGTGTGGAAAGCTTTGCTTCCCCTGTTGCTGGCGGCAACCCTGGCCTGCTCTCTCAAGCTCCATTCTGCCGCCATTTGTTTGAATTTGTTTACCTTCTATAATTGAAACTTTGTAGCTTGAGTGGAGGCTTAGGCCTGCAATGGCTGGCAGAAAGCTTGGCTTCCTCTGTTACCTAGGAAACCTTGCTCTCTGTGGCTGTAGCCATCTTGGTTTGGGTTAATTTGCATACTCGCTCTGACTGGATGGTGGGCGTGGCTTGTGGGCGTGGCTTGTGGGTGTGTCGGAGGTATGGTCAATTTGCATATTTGTCTATTATTAGATTATATATATATAACACATTTGTTCCTGTAAATGTATGGTGTCAGAGTTTAACTGTGAGCACCAACTAGGCCCGGGAATCGAGCCTGCAGTTGAGCTATGTGCCCTTGACTGTCACTGAACCTGGGTCCCTTCAGTCCATGATATTTTCTTAATGTTGGCTTTATTTTTTAAAGCCTGAAGCATACCAGAAGTTATACTTTTGAAGCTAGACTAATTTCTTCCACCAGCAACATTTCATCAAAAAGAATTCTCAGTCCGGCTGGTGTGGCTCACTGGTTGAGTGTCAACCTATGAATGAAAAGGTCTCCAGTTCAATTCTTGGACAGGGCACATACCTGAGTTGAGAGCTTGATCCCCAGTGGGGGGCATGCAGGAAGCAGATGATCAATGATTCTCTCTCATCATTGATGTTTCTATCTCTCTCGTCTTCTTTCTTCCTCTCTGAAATCAATAAAAATATGTTTAAAAAACAGAATTTTCAAATTATTGTGATAATGGAACACATACTATGTGTTATTACATATTATATATAAACCAAATTTCATCTATCACCAAAGTTGACTAATTTCACTTTATTTCCTTACCCCTACCCACTTTTATTGGAGATGTTAAGAATAATATTTTTCATGACCAGCTGAAAAATAACATCCTTTCTCTATTGCTAGTACTTAATCTCTTTTCTTCCCTGAGTAATAGAAATTCCTTTAAAAATAGCCTCTTCTTAATTTCTTTTCTTTCCTCTGGCTAATACTCAGGGTTTTCTCTTTGTCCTCACAATTCCCCTCCTCAGCATTGTGAAATATATATACTTATAAAATATATTTATGTAAGTATATGTATATAGCAGTTAATATTAAAATAATAATCATATTATCTTTTGTAACAAATTACTCCACAATGTAGTAGTTTGAAACAACCACCATACGTTGTCTCATAGAATTTACAGGTCAGTAATCCAGACAGAGCTTAGCTTAGTGCTTTTGGCTCAAGGCCTCTCAGGAGGTTTCATCCAGGCTGTTGTTTGAGATTGTGATCATCTGATGGCTCAACTGGGGGAGACTCAACTTTCCCTCTGCTCAGTCAGTTGGCAGGATTGAGTTCCTCATTGGCTGTTGGCAAGAAGCCTCCCTCAATTCTTTGCTGTGTGGTCCTCTCCAAAGAGTAGCTCACAACATGGCAACAGGCTGCCCTAAGTGACAGAGAGCCCAAAATGAATTTACAACATTTTGTAAATTAATGTTGGTACTAATACCCCATGACCTCTGCTGCATATATTCACTAGAAGTCACTCAATCTAGCTTACACTTGAGGAGAGAGGATTACACAAATGCATGAATACTAGGAGGTAGGGATCCTTGAGGGCCATCTTAGAGGCCATCTACCCATGTGACCATTTTTAGAAATGCACAAGTGAAGGATGCACAGCATTCTTCCTTATGACCTGTCAATCACATATTCTCTCATGTCACTCTTCTACTGGCTGCTATGACATTCTGCCCCCAAAATGATAGCCATTGCTATTAGCTTATTATTAAACTAGAGGCCCGGTGCACAAAATTTGTGCACTGGGGGGGGGGGTGTCCCTCAGCCCAGCCTGCACCCTCTCCAATCTGGGACCCTTGGGGGATATCTGACTGCCGGTTTAGGCCCAATCCCTGTCCAAGGCCCAAACAAGCAGTCGGACATCCCTCTCACAATCCGGGACTGCTGGCTCCTAACCGCTTGCCTGTCTGCCTGCCTGATTGCCCCTAACCACTTCTGCCGGCCAGCCTGATCACCCCCTAACCACTCCCCTGCCGGCCTGATTAACACCTAACTGCTCCCCTGCTGGCCTGATCGCCCCTAACTGCCTCTGCCTGCATGATCACCCCTAACTGCCCTCCCTTGCCAGCCTAAACTTGCCCCCAACTGCCCTCCACTGCCAGCCAATTTGGTTTTGATTGGTCGGTTTCTATGCCAGTCAGCATCAAAAGCTCCACCTCCTAGGCAGCCATTGGCTCCTTACAGTTAACCCAGATTTGGTTCTGATTGGTTGGTTTCTATGCCAGTCAGTGTCTCTGGGCCTATCAATGGGGCCTGATCAGAAAGGTGGGGCTGATCAGCAGCCCCAGTGGAGGCCTGGAGAGAAATGGAGGCACAGCTGCTGACCAGGCCTGGAAAGAAAGAGAGAGGCAAGTGCTGATCAACAACTGCCACAGAGACTACGGTTCAGACCCTGCCTCTCTCTTCAGGCCTCTCTCAGGACCTGATTTGCAGCCCCTTCAGCAGTCAGTGCTGGGTCACCATGCCTGCAGCCGTAGCAGTCAGTGTTGGGTCGCCACGGCAACCCAGCACTGACTGCAGGACTGACTTCCAGTTAGTCGAGCCTCCTGGTCATTGTGGATGTGACGGACCCAGGGTTTTTATATATTAGGACTAGAGGTCCGATGCATGAAATTCGTGCATGGGAGGGGCGTCCCCTCAGCCCAGCCTGCACCCTCTCCAATCTGGGACCCCACGGGGGATGTCTGACTGCCGGTTTAAGCCTGATCCTGGGGATCGGGCCTAAACCAACAGTCAGACACCCCTCTCACAATCCAGGACCACTGGTTCCTAACTGCCCCCTCCACCAGCCTGGTTGGCCCTTACTGCCCCCCCCGCGTCAACCTGGTTGCCCCCAACTGCCCCCCTGCTGGCCTGGTCACCCCCAATTACCCCTCCTGCCAGTCTGGTCACCCCTAACTGTCCCCCCACCGGCTTGGTCACCCCCAACTGCCCCCCTGCCAGCCTGGTCATCCCCAACTGCCCCCCTGCCAGCCTGGTCACCCCACGCCGCCTACTGTTTAGTCATTTGGTCATCCCTCACTAACCCCCCTGCCGACCTGGTCGCCCCATTCAGCCTGCTGTTCAGTCATTACTGTTACTGTGATGGCATCCCAGACAATTTGCATATTACTCTATTATTAGTATAGATCGATATTGGGTATGAAAAGATTAATACAAAGGGGCACCCCTATTTAGATGAGTTTTTCCTTAAATTGGGATGAGGTAAACACAATGAAATGACTATTTCATAAGGAAAACTTAGGTAAGTATAATGTATTTTTGTATCAGCAGTGTAGACCCTTCCAGAAGAAAAAATAGTTAGAAATGACACCCATTCCTTTACCTTACTCTTCGCAACTGATACAAGAACTGAAATGATGCCAGAAGATTCTCTAAGTAATAACTTTTTTTTCCAGTTATATTTCTCAATGTGACATTATCATCCTGAGTTATGAAGGCAACCATTTTTCACTGGGACTCGTCAACACTTGGAAACAATAAGGTATACTGCCAAAATTAAATTAAAATAATAAAATTGGGGATCATAAAGTGTAACCTACTCATTTTTAAATGATGTTTCCATGTCACAGACAGGTTACAAATGATTTGCCATACTTTCACTATGTTACATTTGCAGTAGCCAGACTCTGAGATGGGACATTAGGTCTCTAATACCCAGGCCAGTCTTCTTTCCTTTGTGCTATCATGGGCACAGATTTATCAGCACACTGTCTGACTTAGGCAGACATTTTTGTTTATATATATATATTGATCCATCTTGTTTGAACTAGATTATAAAATCATGTCTTTTCTTATTCTAAATTCTGATTATGTAAAAGGGATATCTGTATTGTTATGTGTGCTGATATTTGGTTATATAAGGTAGGGAAAACATTTTAGAATGGGAGGAAATATTACATAAGAGCATGAACTTTGGAATCAGGCAGTCCTAAGCAGAGATTCTATTTAGTAGCTGTGTCATGCTGGGCACATTATTTAACCATGCTAAGCCCTAGTTTTCCTACCTATAAAAACAAAGAAAACAGTATCTTCTAAATAGACTCATTGGGTGGATTAATGCCTGACACACACTAAGAAAGAAGTATCTGTTTATTTCTATTTATTCATCCACTCAACACTCAGTGTTACAAACTTGAATTATCTTTAAATGGAAATCACATAAAAGGGATATGGAGTCCTGTATTTGGACTGTTAACAATTGGTATATTGCTTGGTAAACAAAAATGAAACCCTAGTTTAGGATGGTTTCCTCCAAAATATTCTGCGCTTTTCACTCTGGTTTAATCCTACACATGCCTGTATCAGTATACAGATTTTTCTTTCCTCTACGAAAGCATTTGCAGGGGAGAAAAAACTTTTGGTCTACCCTCTTTCAGTGGGAGGGTGGGAATGAAACTAACAAGAAAGATTAACAGGAGAAAAAGCATATAATTTTATTATTTATGTACATAGTTCACAGAAAAGAAGTAAAACATAAAGAGATGGTTAGACTTGGGGCTTACATACTATTTTTAAAAAATATATCTTGATTGATTTCAGAGAGGAAGGGAGAGATAGAAACATCAATGATGAGAGAGAATCATTGATCATCTGTCTCCTGCACATCCCCTACTGGGGATCAAGCCTGCAACTCAGGCATGTTTGATTCATGCGTTGGCCAGAATTGAACCTGGGACCCTTCAGTCTGCAGGCTGACTCTCTATCCACTGAGCTAAACCAGCTAAAGCAGGGTGGGGGTTCCCTTGGGGCGTGGGGTGGCCTGGGCGAGGGGCCTGTGGTGGTTTGCAGGCCAGCCACACCCCCCAGCGACCCAAGCGGAGGCCCTGGTGTCTGGGATTTATTTATCTTCTATAATTGAAACTTTGTAGCCTTGAGTGGAGCCAAGCCTCCTGCTTGCTCCTTGGCTGCAGCAATTTTTGTTGGGATTTATTTATCTTCTATAATTGAAACTTTGTAGCCTTGAGTGGAGGCCTAGGCCGGCCAGGGTGTGCAGAAAGCTTGGCTTCCTCCATCGCCGGGGGCAACTCAAGCCTCCTGCTCTCTCCAGCTCTGTGGATGCTGCCATTTTTGTTGGGATTTATTTATCTTCTATAATTGAAACTTTGTAGCCTTGCCCTAACCGGTTTGGCTCAGTGGATAGAGCATCGGCCTGTGGACTCAAGGGTCCCAGGTTTGATTCCGGTCAAGGGCATGTACCTTGGTTGCGGGCACATCCCTAGTATGGGGTGTGCAGGAGGCAGCTGATTGATGTTTCAATCTCATCGATGTTTCTAGCTTTCTCTCCCTCTCCCTTCCTCTCTGTAAAAAAAAATCAATAAAATATATTAAAAAAACAAAAAACAAAACTTTGTAGCCTCTAGTGGAGGCCTAGGCCCCCCAGGGTGTGCAGAAAGCTTGGCTTCCTCCATTACCGGGGAAATCCAAGCCTCCTGCTCACTCCGTGGCCACAGCCATCTTGGTTGGGTTAATTTGCATACTCATTCCTGATTGGCTGGTGGATGTGGCTTGTGGGTGTAGCAGAGGTACAGTCAATTTGCATATTACTCTTTTATTAGATAGGACTAGTATCCATGTGCCAGTAGCTCACTGCTGCCGTCCAGTAGCTCTCCGCCCACTGCCCCACCCTCCTGTAGCTCCCCTGCCCCTCTCTCATAGCTTGCTGCCCTGCCCTCTCCTGTAGCTCTCCACTGCCCGCTTATAGCCAGTAGCTTGCTGCTGCCCTCCTGTAGCTCTCTGCCTGCTGCCCCACCCTCCTGTAGCTCCCTCTGCCCCCCCCGCCCCCCCCCATAGCTTGCTGCCCTGGCCCCTCCTGTAGCTCTCTGCCACCTGCTTGTAGCTCGCTGCCCCACCCTCCTGCTGATCCGTGATCCAGTCGTTACACAGCCGGTCATTATGTTTCATGGTGTAACAACCATTTGCATATTACATCTTTATTATATAGGATAGATGCCACCCCAATACATTCATTTAAAAAAAAAAAGAAACATCAATTTTGAGACATGGGACCTTATACTAAACTAGAGGCCCGGTGCATGAAATTCATGCATGGGTAGGGTCCCTAGACCTGGCTGGCAATCAGGGCCGATTGGGGCCTTCCGGCTGCTGGCCAGGGCCTTCCTTCCCCTGGCTACTGGCTGCTAGCTGAGGCCTTCCTTTTGTTTCATGCCACCCCTTGGTGGTCAGCACACGTCATAGTGAACGGTCAAACTCCTAGTCCAGTGATGGGCAACCTTTTGAGCTTGTTGTGTCAAACTTTGCCAAAAAACTGAGCATAACTCGAGTAGTGTGTCACTTTGAGGAAAAAAATAACTCCAAGACTCTAGTTGCAAATGTTTCATCCTCAGGGGCAGCAAATGTTTCATCCTCGGCATGCGGCCGCATGTCATCAGAAATGGCTATGCGTGTCAGTGCTGACACGCGTGTCATAGGTTCGCCATCACTGTCCTAGTCAGTTGAACTCCTGAGGGGACAATTTGCAAATTAGCCTTTTATTATCTCTATAATAAAGGACCCTTGCTGCCGGAAGATCCTGCAAGATGGAGGGCTGCAGGTGGTGGAGAAGCAGAACCTGAGCAAAGAGGAGCTGATAGCCAAGCTGCAGGACTGTGAAGGCCTTATTGTCTGCTCGGTCACTAAGGTGACCGCCGATGTCATCAACGCAGCAGAGAAGCTCCAGGTTGTGGGTGGGGCTGGCACCAGTGTGGACAGCATGGATCTGGAGGCCACCACAAGGAAGGGCATCCTGGTCATGAACACTCCCAATGGGAACAGTCTTAGTGCTGCGGAGCTCACCTGTTGGATGATCATGTATCTGGCCAGGCAGATTCCCCAGGCAACGGCTTCGATGAAGGATGGCAAATGGGACTGAAAGAAGTTCATGGGAACCGAGTTGAATGGAAAGACCCTGGGAATTCTTGGCCTGGGGAGGATCGAGAGAGAGGTGGCCATCTGGATGCAATCCTTCGGGATGAAGACTGTAGGGTATGACCCCATCATCTCACCAGAGGTCTCAGCCTCCTTCGGCGTTCAGCAGCTGCCCCTGGAGGAGATCTGGCCCCTCTGTGACTTCATCACTGTGCACACCCCTCTCCTGCCCTCCATGACAGACCTGCTGAACGACAGCACTTTCGCCCTGTGCAAGAAGTGCATGTGCGTGGTGAACTGTGTCCGGGAGGAACCGTGGACGAGGGCGCCCTGCCCCGGGCCCTGCAATTGGGGTAGTGTGCAGGCGCAGCGCTGTTTGCGTTCATGGAGGAGCCGCCTCGGGACCATGCCTTGGTGGACTACAAGAATGTCATCAGCTGCCCCCTCCTGGATGCCAGCACCAAGAAGGCCCAGAGCCGCTGCAGGGAGGAGATCGCTGTCCAGTTTGTGGACATGGTGAAGGGGAGAGCCCCCATGGGAGTCACGAATGCCCAGGCCCTTACCAGCACCTTCTCTCTGCACACCAAACCTTGGATCGGTCTGGCAGAAGCTGTGCGGACTCTGATGCGAGCCTGGGCAGGGTCCCCCAAAGGGACAATCCAGGTGGTAACGCAGGGCTTATCCCTGAAGAATGCCAGGAACTGCCTGAGCCCCGCAGTCATTGTCGGGCTCCTCAAAGACTCTTCTAATCATGCGGATGTGAACTTGGTGAATGCCAAGCTGCTGGTGAAGGAGGCCGGCCTCAATGTAACCACCTCCCATAATCCCACTGTGCCAGGAAAGCAAGGATGCAGGGAAGGCTTCTGGAGCGTGGCCCTGGCAAGTGCCCCCTACCAGGCTGTGGGCTTTGTCCAGGGCACCACACCTGTGCTGCAGGCACTCAACGGAGCTGCCTTCAGACCAGAAGTGCCTCTCCACAGGGGTCTGCCCCTGCTCCTGTTCTGGGCTCAGCCCTCCAACCCTGCCATGCTGTCTACCATGATTGGGCTCCTGGCAGAGGCAGGCGTGCAGCTGCTGTCCTACCAAACCTCGGTGGTGTCCAATGGGGAGACCTGGCACGTCATGGGCATCCCTCTCGCAATCTGGGACCACTGGCTCCTAGCCGCTCACCTGCCTGCCTGCCTGCCTGATCACCCCTAACTGCCTCTGCCTGCTTGCCTGATTGCCCTAACCCCTCAGCCTGCCTGCCTGATCGCCCCTAACTGCCTCTGCCTGCCTGCCTGATCGCTCCTAACTGCCCTCCCCTGCTGGCCTGATCTCGCCCCCAACTGCCTCTGCCTGCCTGATCTCGCCCCCTGTGGGATCAGGCCTAAACTGGCAGTTGGACATCCCCCAAGGGGTCCCCGATTGGAGAGGGTGCAGGCTGGGCTGAGGGAACCCCCCTCTGTGCACGAATTTCGTGCACCGGGCCACTAGTATAGGATATAAAAGGCTAAGTGACCGGCTGGTAGGTATGATGCACACTGACCACCAGGGGACAGACACTCAACACAGGAGCTGCCAAGCGACAGCAACTTTGCAGAGTGCCCTCTTGCACTCTGGGACTCCTTGGGGGATGTTGGACTGCCAGTTTTGGCCTGACCCCTGCAGGCCAGGCCGAGGCACCCCACCTGCCGGAGGGACCCTGCTCACTCCACAGATGCCCTTTGAGCCTAGGCACCGCCCCAGGTGCGGCCGGCCAGGGTGGGACCATGGGAGGTTGGCTCCAGGGCGCGTTGGCCTGTCTCTCCCAATCCCACCCTGCCGACCACCTTCTAATTAATTTCCTTTCAATGTGCACAAATTCGTGCCCCCGGCCTCTAGTTGATATATAATTGACAAATAATATTGTAAGATAATTAAATCCTATGTAATAAAAGGCTAATATGCGAATCGACCAAACAGCAGAACAACTGGTTGCTAGGATGCGCACTGACCACCAGGGGGCACATGCTCAATGCAGGAGCTGCCTCTTGGTGGTCAGTATGTTCCCACAGGGGGAGCGCTGCTCAGCCAGAAACCCTGAGTGCAGCTCTATGGATATCCAACTGCCGCGGGGAGCGGGCCTAAACCTTCAGTCAAACATCCCCCGAAGACTCCTGGAGTGCGAGAGGGCACAGGCCAGGTTGAGGGACACCCCCCACTCCAAGTGCACAATTTCATGCAGTGGGCTTCTAAATGATAAATAAAATTATAAGCAGCGATGTGACTTTTCACTTTTTATTAACTAGCGGCCTGGTGCACGAAATTCATGCATGGGTCGGGTCCCTAGGCCTGGCTGGCGATCAAGGCCGATTGGGGCCAGGCCGATCGGGGCTGGAGAGGAGGCAACAGTCACCGGGCCGGGTGCAGAAGGAATGGATGCTGGATGCCAACATCGTCAGCACCCCGCCACCATGCAGTTCCCTGCCTCCCCCTCTCCTCCTTCACTCGCACTGCGCCACCACTGCGGTGGGCTGATCGGGGCCTGCTGGCCAGGGGGAGGGATGGGGTACGGGAGGTTGGGGACCGGAGGGAGCCAGCCTTTGGCCTCCCTGGGAAAGGGGCCACCCATCTCCGGTTCCCCGTCCCAGCTCAGGTGCCGGCAGGGACTGTGGGAGGTTGGCTGGCTTGGGGAGGTTGGCTGTGGGAGCACACTGACCACTAGGAGACAGCTCCTGCATTGAGCGTCTTCCCCCTGGTGGTCAGAGCACGTCGTAGTGACCGGTCATTCCAGTTGCTTAGGCTTTTATATGAATACTAGGGGCCCGGTGCATGAAGATTCGTGCACGGGGGTGAGTCCCTCAGCCCGACCTGCACCCTCTCCAATCTGGGAGCCCTCAGGGGAGCCCTCTCCAATCAAGGAGTTTCTGTCTGTTTTTGCAATCATATGAGTGAATTGTCTGAGACCCCAACCCAGTTTGGTTTGTTGCTCACAGAATAATAGAGGCTTTTTTTTTTTCCTTTGCTTCATTGGTGGAGATTTCCTGGAAGTTTTAGGATATCTTCCCTTTAACTTTTCCTAGACACTCTGATTTTACTTATGTCTCTCACCTTTGCTTTCCCTCCACCCCCCACCGCAACAGTAACTTTCTCCAGGCTCACTTTGCTCTAGTGTCTAGGACAGTGGTTGGCAAATTCATTAGTCAACAGAGCCCAAATATCAACAGTACAACTATTGAAATTTGAGAGCCGAAAACTGACTTCTGCGCATGGGCCACGAAGTTTCAATCACACTGTACGTGCGCGCCCCCACGTATTTTGTGGAAGAGCCACACTCAAGGGGCCAAACAGCCGCATGTGGCTCGCGAGCCGCAGTTTGCCAACCACTGGTCTAGGAGATCTGTCTGCCACCAGAACTATGATTCCCAGCATTCCTGGTGCTCCCCGTGCTCTGGCTTCTGCTTCCAGTCCTGGGGCTGCCACCAGAACTACTATCCCCAGAATTCCTGGTGCTCCCGGCGTTCTTGGTTTTCCCTTCCTGCTCTGTCTCTGTCCCACAGCCTCCCACTCTGCCAAGTTCTCCAAGCCGCCAGCTCTGCCTCTCCGCTCTCTGTCTGGCGGCTTGGGGAGGTAAGTTCCCCAAGCTGCTCTACTCTCTGCCAGCTCTCCCGCTCTGCTCTCTGCCTGGTGCCTGTGTATGCAAATTAACCCGACATCTTTGCTGGGTTAATTTGCATACTCACTCCTGATTGGCTGGTGAGCATAGCAGAGTTATGGTCAATTTACATGTTTCTCTTTTATTATATAGGATAGATATTCATTTTAAAGTTTATTGTCTTAGCAAAATTTATAATGCTGGAGTAAAAGGTTTCAGGTGCCCTGGTTTCACACTAGTGTTAGGACAAAGAAAGGGCTGTTTGAAGCACCATTTATTCAAATTGCAAAGCCATTTAAATTGTGTTTATTATTTCAAAAATGATTTGGTAATAGCTAGCACATACGATGAAATCTGTGTTAAGTGATTTTATTTGAATTACCTCGTTTACTAGCCACAAAACCCTATGAAAAACTACAATCCTTCCTCTTTCTCTAAAATCAACACATATTAAAAAAGAGAGAGACAAACAAAAACACCTAATTGGAGCAACTGGCATATGTAAGCTGGATGGTTTTTCTTTCATTTCATAACACAAACCTCAAGTAGCTTCCAGCATGACCTGGTAACCATTACTATACCTCTTCACTACGTTCACACTCTTCAAGGTGTTTCTTTCACCTTAGTTGCTGACCTTGCCTCCAATTTCACTGAGAAAAATAGGACCAATCAAGAAGGATGTCCTTTATAGTCCCTCCCCCCAACCAAACCTGTTAGCCCATCTGTACATGCCCCATCTTCTTTGTCTTCTCTCTTGATATCATGTAGAAATGCCCCTGCTTCTCTCAAAGGCACTCTTTCCACTTGTCCCTTAGATTCCATTCCTTCTCACTGCCAGAAGTATTTTGCTTCTATATTATCGTTTTTCCTTTCCCCTATGTCATTAATATTCCCTCACTATTGGATCATTCCCATCAGTATACATTCTCTATATCTATCATTAAATAAATGCTAAAAAGATATAAAAGTAAAAGATACAAACAAGACTTCCCTGAGCTCACATTCAACTAGAATTATATTTTTCTGCTGTTCTTCACCTTAAAATTTCTCAGATACCAATCTGTCCCAAAATACTTCACTGAACTGCCTCCTACAATGTCAATATTGATCCTTATGAGGTTAATCCAATTAGCACTTGTCTGGCAACATTTGAGACAGTTAATCACTTTCTCTTTCCTGAAGGACGTCTTTTCTTGGCTTTCATAATACTATACTCTTCAGGTTTTCGCTTTCCTTACTCACGGACATTTTTAGAGACCTAACCTTTCTATTTGTAAGTTTCTCAGGGCTCAATATTGGACCCTGTTTTCTATTTACATTTTCTTTAGTGATCTCTTTTTTTAAAAAAAATAAATTTTATTGATTTCAGAGAGGAAGAGAGAGGAAAAGAGAAATAGAATTATTGGTTGGCTGCCTCCTGCATGTCTCACACTGGGGATTGAGCCTTCAACCCCGAGCATGTGCCCTAACCTGGAATCCAACCGGGACCTCCTAGTTCATAGGTTGACGCTCAATCACTGAGTCACACCAGTTGGGCGATCTTTTTTTCTTATGGATTTAAATACTAGCTATGTTGATGACGCTCTGAAGTCATCTCTAGGCCAAAATTCTCCTCTGATTTCCAACTACTTATTTGATATCTGTAATTGGATAACTGGGACCTTCTAATTCTTCAGGTTTTAGATAAAATTTTGCACCAATAAAGAGGACTTTCGTGATCACCCTGTAATTGCCGCATTTTTCTCTTGCCCGTTTCTCTCCATATTTCCCTATTTATTTTCTTTGCATTTATTCTGTTTAACTTTTTAAAATTTTGAATAAATAACCTATTTAAACATTTTTTTATTTATTGATTTAGAGAAAGAAGAAAGGAGAGAGAAACATCAATTTGTTGTTCCACTGATTTATGTATTCATTGGTTGATTCTTGTATCGGGGATCAAATCCTCAATCTTGGCATATGGGGACCACGCTCTAATCAACTGAGCTCTCCGGCCAGGGCCATTTAACTTTTTAATTTGCTTATTTAAAAAAAATTAACCCCACAATGCCTCACTTCTCTTTTGCTGAAATTAGTAGAAGCTGGTGTTAGTAAACTGATTTTCAATCTTACAATTCCATGAGAAATTTCAATATAGTTTGATAGCTAGTACTATTATGTTTCATATACTTAACATTTACATTTGTTTTAATGTACCCTCAACACTTAGATTTCTTTTTTTATCCTCACCCGAGAAGTGAGGATATTTATTCCATTGCTTCTTAGAGAGTGGAAGGTAGAGAGGAGAGGGAGAGAGAAACATTAATGTGAGAGAGACACATCGATGGGTTTGCCTCCCATAGGTGCACCGAGAGATCAAATCTGCAACTCAGGTATGTGGTCTTGACCAGGAATTTAATTCGAGACCCTCCAGTTCGCAGGTCGACACTCTAACCACTGAGCCATGCCAACCAGGACTACACTCAGATTTCTTATTGAATGGATACAGCTCAGCACATTCATTTCAGAAACTGTTAGAAAGAGACAGAGGTCAAGTTGTTGAAAAATTTCCACCAGAGATATTCCATAAAGAGGTGGCTGCTTGAAAACCAGGTAGGTCCGGCTGGCATGGCTCAGTAGTTGAGCAACGACCTATGAACCAGAAGGTCACAGTTCAATTCCCGGTCAGGGCATATGCCTGGGGTTTCGGGCTTGATCCCCAGTGTGAGGCATGTGGGAGACAGACAATCAGTGATTCTCTCTCATCACTGATGTTTCTCTCTCTCTCTCCCTTTCTCTCTGAAATCAATAAAAATATATTTTAAAAAAAGATAGTTTAACCTCGTTTAAATTAGCTAAACTTGACACTGGCTTTAAAAACACAGCTAGAATTGTTTATATTAACAGACACCCAGCAGGGGACCATATAGTCCATCTCACATAAGGCCCGTTTTGTTTTTTACACTCAGCGTTTGTCATGCCCTATGACAGTGATGGGCAACCTTTTGAGCTTGGTGTGTCAAACTTCGCCAAAAAACTGAGCATAACTCGGGTAGTGTGTCACTTTGAGGAAAAAACTAATTCCAAGACTCTAGTCGCAAATGTTTCATCCTCGGCATGCGGCCGCGTGTCATCAGAAATGGCTACGCGTGTCAGTGCTGACACGCGTGTCATAGGTTCGCCATCACTGCCCTGTGATTATAATCCCTTTTCTTGCCATTTCCTTTCTTCTGTGAAGCAGAATTATAACCAGGTTTTAAGTAGAAAATAGTATTACATGAAAGAAAAATATATGTATATATAGCAGTTTTCGTGTTTATTTTGTTTTGTTTTTTGTTTCTTTTTTTTACATGGTAGAGTTATGTGAATTGAAGCAGGCAAAAAGAATAGACATTTTTTTTGTCTACATGGGTTATGCATATTATGCATATATGCATACAAGGTCTTTGGTTGTTCACCTCCCACCCACCCACCCTCCCCTGCCTTTCCTCTGAGATTCCTCAGTCTGTTCCATGCTTCCATGTCTCTGGATCCACTCTGTTCATCAGTTTATTTTGTTCATTAGATTCTACATATGAGTGAGATCATGTGATATTTGTCTTTCTCTGACTGGCTTATTTCACTTAGCTTATTTCACTCCAGGTCCCTCCATGTTGACTCAAAGGGTAAGAGATGCAAGAATGGACATTTTGAGATTATTCTCAAATAATGAAATATCTAAACATTTAAAAGCTTAATATAATGCAGTTTCAGAAAATAGTCAAGTTTGAATATTATCAAAATACAAAAATGATGGTTTCTTCAGAGCAGTGTTTCTTCCAGTTACAAATTGCAATGATATGCTACATAATAAGGGTTTTGGTGGCTGGCTTGACATCCTTTCTTTGGAAAAAAAATGATTGGCAGCATTGTCAGTCAATGTAAAAGCCTACATAAAGGCAGTGGAATATAGCAGAAAGAACTTGGGTTTTTAGAGTTAGATTTGAGTATAATACTACTAGATAATATGGTTACTAGTTTTGTGATCTCGAGTAAATTACTTAGTCTTTCTATGATTCAGTTCCTATAAATAGGGATCATAATATTTACTGGATTATTGTGATTATTAGTTAAAATAACATATGTAAAATAACAAATACTCAATAAAAATGCCCTCTTTCAACACCTGATGAAATGCAAAGATTGACTTAATCGAGGATAAGAGGGATTTATTTATCAATCACATGGGGTAAATGTTAAGTTAGTCAGACAAAATGGGGAAAAAAATCTTAAAAATGTGGGTGGTGCCTGGATGGTGTGGCTCAGTGGTTGAGCATCCACCCATGCACCAAGAGGTCACCAATTAGATTCCTGGTCAGGGCACATTTCCAGCAGGGAAAGGGAGCGTGCTGGAGGCAGCCAATCAATGTTGCTGTTTCTCATTGATGTTTCTATCTCTCCCTCCCTCTCCTTTCCCCTCTCTCTAAATATATAAAATCCATAAAAATATATTTAAAATGTGGGTAGCTATCACCAGTGTTTGGGGACAATTCTCTCTTAGTTATCAATGGTACTGCCAGCAGTATTTGTTTTTCTCTTTTATTCCCCTTCCAATGATTAACCTATTAGTAGTGTTTTGAAGAAAAAAACACTAAAACTTAAATATGTACAGGAAGAATCAACATTCAGTTTGGGAGGCAATTTGCTAAGAATAAATGGGAAGTAAAACACTACAGAGAGGCAAATGGGCAGAAGCTGAATAAGTGGAAAACTATACTTGCCTCAAATATAGCAGCTCATTTTGTGGGACTGGAAACCGGGTGGGCCCCGCACTCAAGCAAGAATCAACCAAGGACTTGTATGCATGCATATGAGCAAAACCAATGGTCACAGACAGCAGTGGGAGGTGAGGGCTTGTGCTTGGGGGAGGGGATGGAGGGGAGAGGCCAATGGGGGAAAAAAGGAGACTCATGTAATACTTTAAACAATAAAGAATTAAAAAAAAAAAAGAATCATGACCAGTTTTGCACCTTTGTTTCTTTGGCTCCTGACTAGCCAAAGCCGACCGACTGTACGAACACCTAGCCAGATCCTGTTGGCAGACCTTCGCACTGTTTCAATAAAAATCGGAGGCCAGATGCACAAATTTAGTAATTTAAGAGAGAGTAAGTTGTGTGGATAAAATGATACCTATTTTAAAGGGTCGACTTGGGTTCGCATTTGGAAGTAATGACAAGACTATTTAAAAACAACACAGGGAAGTCATTCCATTGTAATTTTTAACATTTGTTTGCTTAGAACCCGGTACTTTCTAAAGCCTGTACGGAGCCCAGCCGGCGTGGTTCAGCGTGGACCCGTGAACCAGAAGGTCCAGAAGGTCACGGTTCTATTCCAGGTCAGGGCACATACCAGGTTGCAGGCTCCATCCCGTGTGGGGCTTGCAGGAGGCAGCTGATCAATGATTATCTCTCATCATTAATGTTTCTCTCTTTCTCTTCCTCTCTGAAATCAATAAAAGTATATATTTAAAAAAACCTGTATGGAAAGAGCCTTGATTCTTCACGCTGAGGTGTTTCTATGTGGAACACCTAAAACTGCTCCTATAAATTTCCCCACGGGACTTTCGTACTTTCTCCAGGTCACTCTAAAATCTAGACCCATGCCTAACCAACTCCTACCTTCCTCACCAGCTATATTCTTTAGCTCCTCCAGGTTCCAGTTTTCTAAATCTTCACCCTCATTCCTCGAATTAGTACAATCAAACTTTCCCTTCTCAGACCTCTTCCTTATTATTAACTCCAGGAAACTCCCACGAGAATCACGTGGCCAAACTTGTCCCTCACGGCGCTCCGTAATTCTCCTACTGTTCCACGCCCTTACTTACCTCCTGTTAGCCCCGCCCCGCCCATTCTCGCTTCCCCTCCCGCTCCCCTCTCCCACAGGCCTGCGCTTGCGCATCTCCACTCCAGGCGCCTTCCCTTTCCTGGCGACCAATCCACTTCCTGCCTCCGGCTCTCGGAACACTCCTCCCCTCAGCTGGGGCCCTGGCTCGAGGTGCTGGTTGTGGCTGTCCTATTGACTGCCTGTCTAAAAAAAAAATTTCTCCTCTCATCAAGGGGACAATTCGAACGAGCCACTAAGTGTGTGGCACTTATCTGAGCCTTTGCTCGCTATCTACCACCTCGTAGCTCAGCTAAGGGTAGCGGTGCGCTGGAGGATGGGCGACCCGAACTGTGTTCGATCTGGCAATGTAGGGGAGAGCTTCTTCCTTTCCGCCTCTCTCCGCCCCGCCCCCACTCGCAGCTTGTCCGCGCTGGTGAGTGGCGGGCGGGCAGGCGGGAGGGCCGGCGGGCGGAGGGAGGAGGGGGAGCTGAGGGAAGGCGGGCCCTCGGCTGCGAGATAGGTGGGGGGAAGGGAGGGGAGAGCCCGAGCTGGAGTTAGTGCTGGGAAACCCGGGGCTAATGTTGACAACAGGCTCGAGGTGAGTCCCGGAGAACCCCCTTCCCCTCCGCTCCAACGACCGGGGAGAAGTGGGTCTGAGGAGCACCGGCCTGGACTCCTACTCCCTGTGGTACCCAAGAGGCGACTCCTCACCCCAGCGCTCCGGGGGCGGCAAGCAGGAGACGGACCGCGGCTCCGGCGTCGTCCTCCTCAGACCTCTTCCTCGGAGGCGCCCACCAACGCCGGAGCCCCTGACCCGGGGCAGGCATGAGGGGCGCCTGCCCCACATGCCGGGGCTGGGCCTCGCGGCTGGAGGCGGGGAGCTTGCTGTGTCGGGGTGAAGGTGTTTGGGGGTGTGGAGTGGAGCGGGGGAGGTTGGGGAAAGCTCTTTAGGGAGCCGGGAGGGAGACGAGGGCGAGGAAGTGGGGAGGGTGCTTGTGTGGGAGGATGTGGAGTGGGGAGACCAGCCGGAGAGTTTCGGGCTTCGGTGTGAGGGACCGTGGGGTGTGAAGTTAGGGTTGGGGCAAGGATGGTAGTCGAAGGTGACCGTGGATACCCACAGGAAGGGGACTAGCGGCGGGGAAGCGTGGTAGGTATGGGAACGGAGCGAGAACAGGGGTTTGTGGGAGAGGCGTGTTTAGGGCAAGGGGTTTTGGTGTGTTTGGGAATGGTGGGCGTAGATGATCTGGTTTGCCTCTTTGTAGTCTGGTAAGCTGGTGCATCTTCACTTTGCCTTCATCCCAGGGCTCCTGGTACTCTTGTTAGTCCTGTTGGAGAAGGAGATGACCACAGGATATCTGGTTTCCAGGTTGGCCAAGCAGAGCCAGCGGATAGGCTTGAGGGAACACACTGGACCGGACCTCCAGCTCTTTTTGTTTTAGGACTTGCACATAAGTGATGCTTCAGACCAAAGTGAAACTCACCCTTCTCATTTATCATAGTTTGTAGGTGTTTATAAAAATTGTACAGCTGGTCAGGAGAACCATTTTTGAACACCCGTGACATTTGTAAAAACCTTGAGTCTTTTATACTAAGGATGGTCTTTACTTCAAAGACTGGTACATAATGCCCCTTTGCTGTTAACACCCTTAGAACATTTGAATAACAGAATTAAAAGGTAAACAGCATTCTCTTACTCTGGAGTATTTTCAGAGCAGTCTGATTGTGATTTCATGCAGAGTCCATATGGTATTTTTAAAAGGCAGACACCCCTTCTCTGCACTCTGTCCCCCAGTACACTGCGATGGTACCTGCTTTACTAGTGAAGTAGTTTTACTTTCTTTTGGAAGTTCAGAATATATTTAGAAAACCAAATAAAACATAAAGCCCAAGGGCCCAGACGCTATTTTGGGAGCTAGAAAGGTGGTTTTAAAGTATGGGTTTCTTTTAGGGACCGTATGAATGTAATTGTAGTCAGTAAAATAACTGTAAGAGCTAACTATATTCTAATTAAAAGATTGCTAATTTTTACCTATTATTTCGAGATAGAATTTATTTAAAGTTCTAGTTTTTACCTGAAATACTTTTTGAAACACTTTAGATGAAATATTTGACTCTTTATTGAACATGGATTTATTAAAATAATTTAAAAGAAGTTTAGCATTTCATTAACTGTAATTTAATGCTCAGTTTTTTTTAATTGACATAATACAAGCACACTGATCTACATTATATCGTTTGTATATTTATTTTATTTGGCTTTTTAAATCTTAGAGTCAGGGTATATAGTGCAAAAGAGCACTGGACAGTGAGACTTGACCCAACCAGCAAACTAGTTAGTTGTGTAATCTTGGGCATGTCACTCTTCTGTTGCCACCTCAATGTAAAAATTGAGAACTGGAATAAATGAAAATCTAGTAGTCCTAACTCTAAAAGTCTCTTATAATGAACTTTAGTGTTCTGTGTGAGAGAATATAAATATTTATTAATGCCTCCTTTATGTTAGAAGTTTAAGAGCTCTCTAAGAAAGGTAGCAATATCTCCATTTTATTAATAAATAGATTCAGAAGTTGTTATCCAGATTGCAGAGTTGGGATGCACACTTAAATAAAGCCAATGTTATTTTTTTACATGTTGCATTGATACCTTTACCTGAACCTTTAGATTTTTGTCATATTTTTTTGTTCACTGAAATTTAGTTACAAGTATATACTTGGAGTATATGTTTGTAATATAAGGATAAAATGATACAAAGAAGATACCAGTACCAAGACTTAAGGGTCTTATTTAGAGTCTGTTTTAGTATGCTCTAGAACAGTATCTAATTTATGAATGCTTACTACAGTTTGGTGTAGTAGGCACTTAAAATTTTATTTAAAAAAATGAAAACTGTAGAGAGTCACAAACATTTGGGAGACTTTGTTGAGCTAATAAATGGTAATCCTTTATCCTGTATGAATTTGTCAGATTTCAAGTGAATTTTTTAATGTTTCAAGAGTATTTGGTATCTAATTTTATCTTAGAAAATGAGACATTAATTGTAAATTTATTAATTTTATTCCTTGTATTGCTGAAATGTGGTTTGTTGATGCTTAATATCAAAATACAAATTCTTTGTAAACATTTTTTACGCATAATGATGAATATCCTACATAATAAAATGCTAATATGCAAATGACCGAATGGTGGAATGACCTGTCACTATGATGTATGCTGACCACCAGGGGGCAGACACTCAATGCAGGAGCTGCCCCCTGGTAGTCAGTGCTCTCCCACAGGGGGAATGCCGCTCAGCCAGAAGCCGGGCTCACGGCTGGTGAGCACAGCGGCAGTGGTGGGAGCCTTTCCCGCCTCCGTGGCAATGCTAAGGATGTCTGACTGAAGGCTTAGGCCCACTAAGCCTTCAGTCGGACATCCCCCCAGGACTCCTGGACTGCGAGAGGGCACAGGTCAGGCTGAGGGACCTCCCCCCCAAGTGCACGAATTTCGTGCACCAGGCCCTCTAGTCATAAATAAGATTGTATTGGTATTAACTTGCCCCAGAACTATTAAGAATTAACTTAAGAATTAACTTGCCCCGGAACTATTAAGGTAGAATCTGCCAAAATTTAAAAACATAATGTAAAAACTGCTTAATCATTATCAGGGACTCTTTCTACTCTGAGATACATAATTCTGTGATTTTTCTTAATATCTATCATGAAGTCTTCCAACTCATCATTTAGTACTCTCAAGGTTCTTAATAACTTTGGTTAAGAATATGGGTTCATCAGATTCCATCTCTGTCACCAGCTATAGGGGCCTTGGTCAGGTTACTTGGTCAAGTCTCAGTTTACGCATTTATAAAATAGGGAAAATAATACCCACCTCATAAAGATTTCAGTATTAAACGAGATAAAGTGTATGTTTACTATGGACCAGTGAGTTGTAGCTATTAGTATTACCTCTTTGAAAAGTTTGCTTGCTTTAGGGCATAATATTTTCACATTAAAGATGGGTTTTTAATTGAAGCGGTATAAGAATTGATAACTATACTTTCCAGATAATATAAATGTTAACATGGTCTTGCCACATGTGTAAGTTATGCTCTTTCATATTGCAATGATTGCTTAAATAGGATTAACGTGGAGGAAAGTAAGAGACTAAAAGAGAAAAAAGGGAAGGAAGAGGTGTCAGAAAAGGTACAGAATGACATGTGCCTTCAAAAATTACTCAAGTGCTTCTGCTGGCCTGGGTTGTCTTTCTGTGATAACATTTTACTAAAGTGCTGAAATAAATGCTTTGTGTGTTAGTAAGTAATAAAATACTATTGCAAATGTTTTGTTTGATAATCTAGCTTTTATTGCTTTAATTTAAAACCTATATTTGAAAATATTTAAGAATACTGTGTAAGTCTTTAGTTTTTAATAAAGAACTAGGAAGTTAAATAGAAAATGTTTTGATTTTCTCATACAACTTGCACACGATTTAGGAGTTAAAACATGGAGCAATGTCCATAAAAATTACATTCTAAGTAGAGATATTTTTAGAAATGAGTTTGACTATTGTTATTGAAGAGATTAAAAGTCTAATTTGAGATAGTTGACAGTTTTTGAATTTGAAAGTTTCACAAGGTTAGAAGAATGAGATAACATTTTTGAGTCTTCTATTTTGTCAGTTGATTTGTAGGGGGCAAGAACTCATTTATGCTCCAATTTAAATTCTTCAATTGAATATTATGTGAAATAGTGTCACTAGGGTCTCTTAAAGGATATGAAATGTTGGGGTTAATACTGATTCAAAATGTTGTCTGATACATTACTAAAATATTAATGATTAAATGATATGTTATTTTGCAGTTGATAATGATTGAATTAGGGTGCTGAGTATATGGAAGGAAGCTCCTTATATTGAGTTCTCTACTTTTGTTTCTGTTTGAGTTTTTTGTTAATAAAAAAGTACTTAGACATAGGCATAACTAATAATGATAGAGTGTGGAAAGCGGCCAATAAATTATTTTATCACAGAAATAGTATTCATTTCGCATGCATTTATTTAATCTCTCACAATTGCCAAATTGCATTAATATGTTCTGCTTAAAACAATAGTGTCATATTGCTAAAAAAAAGTCACTGCATCTACAATACTGACATTCTTTTACTCTTACAGATTGTCCTGGGTAACATAATGCCAGCTGAGCGTAAAAAGCCGGCAAGTATGGAAGAAAAAGAATCTTTGCTAAACAACAAGGAAAAAGATTGTGGTGAAAGGCGGCCAGTGAGCAGCAGGGAGAAACCAAAAGACGAGATCAAGCTCCCTGCCAAGAAAGAGGTTATTAAGGTCCCTGAAGATAAAAAGAAGAAACTGGAAGAAGATAAGAGAAAAAAAGAAGACAAGGAACGCAAGAAAAAAGAAGAAGAAAAGGTAAAGGCAGAAGAGGAATTAAAGAAAAAAGAGGAAGAAGAAAAAAAGAAACATGAAGAGGAAGAGAGAAAGAAGCAGGAAGAGCAGGCAAAACGACAGCAAGAGGAAGAAGCTGCCCAGTTGAAGTAAGAACATTATTTTAATGATTGATGTGAGAAATGGGAAGATGGAAATATTTGGAAAAAGTGATTATTTGAAATGAAACTTGCGAGTGCAGTTCTTTAAGAGTTGGGAATATCTTGTATATTCTGTTAGTTTCACTGACTAGAGGCATACCTATGGTGCTTTAATTCTTTGAATTAAATAGTAGTCTTTAATGTGTATTTTTTGAGATAGAGGGTAATCTGAATTAAATTTTTTTTAAAGTTTCAATTTTTTATGGTACATTCTCTTTTTAAGTTGAAAAATCTTTAGTTCTTAATGGCTGCTATTTGTTGAGTTCTTACTATGTGCTAGGCACTAGGAAGTGTATCTGTACATATACTTAAGACAGTCCTAATGAAGTTTTATGATCCTTATATTAAAGATTAATAAAAGTTAAAGAGGTTAAGTAACTTGCCTGAGGTCATAGTAAACAGTGGTGCACTGGGATTTGAACCTTTGTCCTTAAGTATAATTCTATAATGCCACCCATTCTTACCTTTGTCTAAATTTATTTTTAACCTTGTAAATCTATGCAAATAATATAGTAAATGGTGAAAAAAGAGGTAGTCTTCATAGGAAGACTACTAGGATGAAGCGCAAATGACAGTTATTGAATGGCAGGAGCTCTTCTCTTTACATATATAGCTGTTTGCAAACATGAGTTGTTATGGATCTTTGGAGTAGCTCAGCCATCTACTTTCTTACAAAAGCTTTAGTACAGTACTTCTATTTAAAAAAAAAAAAAGATTTTTATTGATTTTTAGAGAGAGGAAGGGAGAGGGAGAGAGAAATATTGTTGTGAGAGCATTGATTGGCTGCCTCCTGCCTGCCCCCTACCTGGGATGGAGCCCACAACCTGAGCATGTGCCCCGATCAGGAATCAAACCGGCAACCTTTCAGTGCATGGGACCTCAGCCAATCAACTGAGCTACACTTGCCAGGGCAGTACTTCTATTTTTAATGAGGAATTGACCCTTAAGTCTGGAAGGCAATAGTAATGTATTCTAGGTTTGGGATATTCAGAACCATGATTCTTGAGAGTTTCTTGCCTTTTTTATTTTTTTTAAACAAATTCTTTAAAAATATTTTTTTATTGATTTTAGAGAGAGGAAGGGAGAGGGAGCGAGAGATAGAAATCATTAATGATGAGAGAGAATCATCAATAGGCTGTCTCCTGCATGCCATCTACTGGGGATTGAGCCCGCAATTTAGGCATGTGCCTTAATCTCCTGGTTCATGGATCCACTCTCAACCACTGATCCACACCGGTGGCGCTTCTTGCTTATTTTATATTTTCCTTTTCTTTAAAAATTCCTAAAGCTATTTAATTTCACTGTAACTTTTGTTCCCTCTCCCCTCAAATACAAAGAGCTTAAAATAACAACCAAAAACCCAACTTTGTTTTTGGAAAAATTCAACCATATGCAAAAGTAGAATGGAATAATGAACCAATACTCCCTCCCCAGCACCCCAATCTGTGCAGCACCAATAATTATGTACTCCCTCCTCCCCCCCCCGTAGTATTTTTTGTTTGTTTGTTAATCCTCTCTGGAGGATTTTTTTTCCATTGACTTTAGAGAGAGTGGAAGGGAAGAGAAAGGGGAAGAGAGGAGAGAGAAACATCGATGTGAGAGAGCCACATCAATAGGTTGCCTCCCACACAAGCTTCAACCAGGGTGGAGAACCTACAACCCAGATACATGCCCTTGACTGTCCTTGACTGGAACTGAACCTGTGACCCTTGGGTTTGAGGGTCGGTGCTCTAACCACTTAACCCACCGGCCAGGGTTCCCCTGGAGTATTTTAAAAGATCACATTATTTTATCTGTACATATTTCATTATATATCTTAAAGTATTTTTTTTAATATATTTTATTGATTTTTTTACAGAGAGGAAGGGAGAGGGATAGAAAGCTAGAAACATCGATGAGAGAGAAACATCGACCAGCTGCCTCCTGCACACCCCCTACTGGGGATGTGCCCGCAACCAATGTACATGCCCTTGACCGGAATCGAACCTGGGACCTTTCAGTCTGCAGGCCGACGCTCTATCCACTGAGCCAAACTGGTTTCGGCTTAAAGTATTTTTAATGCTGATGAAAATTCAGTTACTTAATGCAAATATATGCTGCACTCCTGCTCAACTTATAGTTTCTTTAAGTATACTCATTATTAATCCTGTGTTTGTGTGTGGCTCGGAGACTTCCAAGAAATGTTCACTTATCCCTGTTCCCAGTGATGGATGCAACTTTTGTTAACATTGTGGCTTGTAGTGGGAAAAAAAATCAGAACTACAGGTAGCTCAAGGATAGTTATCTCATGAAGATGAAAATCTACTTTTTAAGGAATAAGTATCTAAAAGTTATGTATTTTGGTATCTTAGAAACCTCAAAGTCAGATTATCCCCACTCTTCCACTCCTGCCCGAGCTATTTTACTATTTCTGCAATTTAAACACGTTTCATCTTTTTAGTAGAAATATAGGTAGATTTGTTTTTAACTATTCTTTTCAGGATACACTGAGTTTGTAGGGCTTTTACCATATAGTTTTCTTCTAGTTCCTTTCCAAATTTTTAAAGTTACACTTGAATTTTAAGACCCAAATGTAGCAAGGTACTTAATTAAAGGTTTGGTTAATGCTTAAGTACGGAAAAATGGTACTTAATGTCTCAAAACATTTTTAATGTATTTTTTTGGTTAATTCTCACCCAAGGATATTTTTTCCACAGAGAGTGGAAGGGAGGGAGGGGGTAAAAGGGAGGAGAGAGAGAGAGAGAAGAGAAGAGACAGAGAGAGAGACAGACATTGATGTGATGAGAGAGACATTGGTTGGTTGCCTCTTGCACACGCCCCAACTGGGGCTGGGGATTGAGAATCTGCAATCCTGGTATGTGTCCTTGACTGGGAACTGAACCTGAGACTCTTTGGTGCACAGACCAATGCTCTGACCACTGAGCAACACCAGCAAGGGCAGTTTTAGGTTTTTTATCCTTACCAATCATATTATTTTATACTAGAGGCTTGGTGCACAAAATTTGTGCACAGGTAGGCTCCCTAGGTCTGGCTGGCGATCAGGGCACAAGGGGCTTTCCTTACCCCAGCTACCGGCTGCCAGCCAGGTCCTGCCTTCATTCCGTGCCATCCCCTGGTGGTCAGTGCATGTTAGAGCGAGCGGTTGAACTCCCAGTCAGTCAAACTCCCAAGGAGACAATTTGCATATTAGCCTTTTATTATATTCTAGAGGCCCAGTGCACAAAATTGGTGCACTAATAGGGTCCCTAGTGGCTGCCGGCTGCCAGCTGGGGCCTCCCTCCCTTCCCTGGCTGCCTGCCACTGCCACTGCTGACTGGGGCCTTCCTCCTTTCCCCAGGCCAGCCCCGCCCCCTGGTCGAAATCCTGGACGACCTCCCATTCGAGGGGACAATTTGCATACTATGTTTTTATAATGGAGGATTTTTCATATTAAGCATCATGTGTTTTATCTGTTTATTTTTTTCAGCTTTATTGAGGTATAAATGCCAAATAAAAGTGCTTTATCCATTTAGCTTACCAGTTGGCAGACTGATTTTTAATTTAGTTATTTAAAACATCTCCTCTACCATATATGGTATTATCAGTACAGAGTTCTTATTATCTTAAGTCATTAATAAAATGTCTTAAAAACAGTGAAAGGTCCTTTTGCATTTTTTGTTCTTATAAGATTGTGATGCTGATGTGATTACTTTTTCATTGACTTTCACCTTTATGGGTTTTGGCAGTGATGCTTCGAAGTAAATAGGGTATTTTACTTGTTTGCTTTTTTTTTATTTAGAGAGAAAGAGGAATCTCTTCAGCTTCATCAGGAAGCATGGGAACGACATCAGTTAAGAAAGGAACTTCGTAGCAAAAACCAAAATGCTCCGGACAACCGACCAGAGGAAAATTTCTTTAGCCGACTAGACTCAAGTTTGAAGAAAAATACCGCTTTTGTCAAGAAACTAAAAACTATTACAGAACAACAGAGAGACTCCTTGTCCCATGATTTTAGTGGCCTAAATTTAAGTAAATACATTGCAGAAGCTGTAGCTTCTATTGTGGAAGCAAAGCTAAAAATATCTGATGTGAATTGTGCTGTGCACTTATGCTCTCTGTTTCACCAGCGCTATGTCGACTTTGCTCCATCACTTCTGCAGGTTTGGAAAAAACATTTTGAAGCAAGGAAAGAAGAGAAAACACCTAACATTACCAAATTAAGAACTGATTTACGTTTTATTGCGGAATTGACAATAGTTGGGATTTTCACTGACAAGGAAGGTCTTTCTTTAATCTATGAACAGCTTAAAAATATTATTAATGCTGATCGGGAATCACATACTCATGTTTCTGTGGTGATTAGTTTTTGTCGACATTGCGGAGATGATATTGCTGGACTTATACCAAGGAAAGTAAAGAGTGCTGCAGAGAAGTTTAATTTGACTTTTCCTCCTAGTGAGATAATTAGTCCAGAGAAACAGCAACCTTTCCAGAATCTTTTAAAAGAATACTTTACATCTTTGACCAAACATCTGAAAAGGGACCACAGGGAGCTACAGAATACTGAGAGACAAAACAGGTGATTTTCAAATGTTTCTCAGAATTGAGAATTTATTTTGGAGCTCATACTTAAAAATGTTTAAAGTCTTCATGCCTCTGAAAGAACTTGTGGAAAAGGGCTCATTGCAGGTGATTTCTTAACATTCCAGGAAACTTCCAAAGTGTAACAATTTAAGTACTCATGTTAAATGTGAGTCTATTCATAGATTTTGAGTCTGATTTTAAAAGAAAGCTGGCAAGCATATCGTGATTTTTACTTTGGATATGTTTTCTTCTTGTGATTTAAAAACTCACTGTTGAGGGATAAATTTTCTTTTTTTTCTATCACTTTAACTTAACTGCTATTCTTTTTCTGTGTTTAACTATTCCCACTCTTTGCTCTCATTGTTTTGTATTTTAATTTATTGATATCACTATTGATACTTGCTCTTTTTTAAAAAATGGGTTGTTCATTATCGGTGGTATTTTAGATCAGAAATTTAGAAAATAGTGTACCGAATTCACTATGAAAAATATTTAAAATACAACAATGTGAATTGCATTTATAGAAGTCTTTCTTCTAAGGATATCCATTTATAATTCTAGAGAAATGATGTATGTACATATGGTAATTAGTGAAGACACCTGATTTAGGTGCCACCTTTGTTCTTACAAGATATAGACTACTATGTAACATCTGTACCTAAGAGCCCTCAACAAACTACAAGTTAATAGTAGTAGTTGATTGGCTTTAGTTCAGTTTCTACAGATGGTGGATTTGGAGGAGGACTGAGGGGGTACAGAAAGGAGGCAATAGCAATAGCTTTTGGCTGAATACTTTGCAACTGTTTAACGTTTATGGTTGAAAGTGTGAAATTGCTATTGATCATGAAATAATATGGGGAGTACATGTTTCTATTTCCTTAAGACTGCAGTTGGGAAGGATAGACTCATTTAAGTAGTTACCAATAGAAAGTGAATGATTTAACCAGAAGAGTTAATATTGTTCATGCCAATAGTACAGTTAGGTCAGGGTCAAGATAGGTGCAGAGGCTATATGGGTAAACCTTTCGGTGGTTGATGGTTACTCAGAGGTGAGAATTTAAGATGGCAGTGGTGGTCCTCAATGTTTCTTAAAATTAAAATTAATCCTTATTTTGTGGTTTGAGTAGTGAGGACTGTTTTAAACTTTGAAGGGGCAACCAGAATGTATTTACATATTCAGTAATGAGTTAAAAAGGAAAACAGTGGTCCTTTATTAATAAATCTCACATATTTAAGGTTTCTTAATTATGGTTTACATAGTGTTTTGTCTTTTTTCCATATTTTTCCTTTTCACATATGTTCTACCTAATACATCACAACTGATTTTCTAAGTATGCTTTTATTTTTATTGGCTACTTTAAGGATTCTATGTGTTTGCTTTTGATTGGCCTCTCAGAAGCATAGAGGCTAGAGAGATTCTACAATGACTTAACTTAATCACCCTTCCAGTGTAGCAATCCATTTTACAGGTTATGTCACACAAATTTTTTCTCTAAAAACCTCTCCAAGGTGATTAGTGCTCTGAGCCATTCCAATATTGGACACATGTATTTGCTAGAAATTCAAGCTGAAATTTAACTCCCCATAAAATGGTTCCCTTTAACTTACTACTTTTTTCTAGTACAGATGGAATAAAGCTACTCAAACAGGGGCCATGACCTGTTTACCTGTTCACAGTGACTTAAGTACAGAAACTGAGACTAAGCATTTAGACATTTTAATAGCAATTTTCCATTGTCTTGCTATTGTTACTGTATTTTATAAGTGTCTGTAAGGACTGGAAAAAAGTTATTCCTTTATCACAGTTTGAGAAGCACAGACTTCTTATTCAGATATTACTCAGACTATCAAATACAGGATGGGCCAAAAGTAGGTACAAAGTTGTGAGTATGGGAAACACAGACTTTATTCTTGTATTATCATTTATTAATTATTGTATTATTTTCCATATGAACAACTGTAAACCTACTTTTGTCCCACCCTGTCTTTGCAAACTGCTCAGATGTTTCCCTTTCATGTTCTTTAGGCTAAATACCTCTGGTTCCTTCAGTTTGCTCCATGATTTTCAGATACTTCACTGTTCTAGGACATTTGTTTTGGATGCATTGTTTTTTTGCCTAGGACCTACAATTCCATTAGTTTTATAGCTGCCTTGTCATACTTTGGACTTTTTGTTAGGCTTATATACATCTAAAGCCTACTTTCTTTTTATTTTTTAAATGTATTTTTTATTGATTTCAGAGAGGAAGGGAGGAGAGAGAGAGAGAGAGAGAGAGACATCAGTGGTGAGAGAGAATCATTGATCGGCTGCCTCTTGCACGCCCCCTACTGGGCATCAAGCTGGAAACCCAGGCATGTGCCCTGAGTTGGAGTTGAACTGTGACCTCTGGTTCATAGGTCAATGCTCAACCACTGGCTGGGCTAAAGCCTACTTTCTTAAATGAACTGTTGCCAAGCCATTTCTTCATCTTGAGCTAGTGAAATAATTTTTAAACCTAATTTCAGACTTATCTCTTGTAAACTTTATTTAGATGTTTTTGGCATAGCATTTTAACCTAATGATAATTTTGAACATTGATTATATGTGTATTGTTAAGTGTACTTATCCACTGGTCACTTGCAGCTTGATAAGCAGACCTGTTTTTTCATTATGCAAGTCACCATGGGAATTTTATACAGCAGGATATAGTAGTGCTAAAGAGCACAGTTTTGTGGCTTTTCTCCAGAAACTTTCACACATTTAAATACAGAACCATTAATCTGTTAGAGGAGGTTGTTTATTTAGTGTAAATTGATCTTAGCAGTGTAATAGTCATTTTGTCATGGGAGATTGTCCACTTAGATGTAATAGTTTGGGGGATGTGAGAATCTTAATCACAATATGGAAAATAATTGGCATTTGGCTTAATAAATAACTTATGCTGTAGGATATCTTCACTTTGAGCAGCCTCTCGTAAAGTGATTTAAATACCTGACTGAGCAAAGAAGACTTGAAGAATGGATTAGTGCAGAGTCCCTACTTGGTCTAATGTTAGTCTTCTTACTTCTAAGAGGGCATATTACAGTGTACTGTTAAAATGACCAGTTTCCAACATTTTCTCCCTCCTAATCATTATCTAGTAGGTGTTTTGAGGTTTTTCTATATCATGGGAATAAATTATGGGCAGTAGTTTCCCCCAGTATGGTTTCTCTTAAGCATGATAATGCTAGTAATCTAAGTGGATATTTAAGACTCATATACAGTTAAATTATTTTAAGCCTTTATTCAATGTCTGATAATGATGGTTTAAAAAAAATCAAATATACAATTTGCAGTCTATAAATCCCAAGTGCTCTTCGTCATTTTAAGTAGCTTGGGAGATGGCAGTAACATGTACTCCCCATATTATTTCATTCTTAGGTTGTGAAGTCTTAGTCTATGCTCATTAAAGTCAATATTTAATTTTTGTTCAACCAGTTAAAAAAAGAGTAAAAACATCTGATATTTTCTTAAAGACATTAATGAATGATTGAAAGCCAGTACAGTAACTGAATGAGACTCACTGAGTCCCAGCTGTTCTTTTCTCATGTTATCTGGGCTGATACCATAGGTATTAGAAAGCTAGTTCTGTGTGTAAGCCCCTGAGGGATTTAGATATTAGCAATCGATACAGCTGACCCTAGGGTTGGGTGAATTCTATTAAATTTAAGTTCATAAGCTTTTTGTACTTAAAACAATATTTTTAAAAATACATTTTGGTTAAATGATCTGGAGAGTAATATTTACACATTTAAAAACATAATCTAGTAATATTTTCCAATTTAGAGTTAATAGCTTTACTTCTTGGTAGATTTTGTATTATATTCAATGCTCTATACTTAAGATATACTTTGTACTTTGAGATATTATTCTCATAGAAGCAATATGACCTAATATAACTTAATGTTAATTGTGTAACAGAATTGTTTCTTGCAGTATAGTGAAATGTCAGAATTTTTGCCTGAATAATTTTGAAGTGTCTTAATTCCTTTTTCCCTCCTAATTGATGGGAATGGTGGCAAGTTTCTCTATTCAATACTGGTGAATTACAACCTTCATAATTGCAAACAGAGTTCAGCAGCAGTAAGTGATTTGTATTAAAGTTTATTAAAAAAAAGAAATGAAGGTAGGATGTAGGCTTTCCCTCCATTGTTAATAAAATCAGGAGGGTTTTTTTTTTATTAATGCAAATTAAAGAGACATTACTAATGCTGAAACTTAAAAACACATTGACCTTAAATTAAATAGTGTTACCTTTCACTTTCCTTCCAGGTAAGTTGTACCTTACCTTTACAGGTAAATTGTTCGATAAACTGTGTAGTATTTAAGCACTATTAAGATGTTATGTCATTGTGCTTTATTAGACTCAGGGGCTTTAACAATTTTGTAACTGCTTTAAAATTGTTACCTCCTTGTAGATATTCTCTGATTTTTATTCAGTGACTTTGACATTGTTGTTTAAAAATATTAGATTGTCCTGGCTGGTGTGGCTCGGTTGGAGCATTGTCCCATACACAAAGGCTTGATTCCCGGTCAAGGCACATGCCCAGGTTGTGGGTTCGATCCCTGGTTGAGATGTGAACAGGAGGCAACTGATCAATCTCTCTCTCTCTGACCCCCAACCCTCATTCGTCTCTCTCAAATCAATAAAAATGTGTCCTCAGGTGAGAACTTAAAAATCCTATATAATAAAATCCTAATATGCAAATTGACCGAATGGTGGAACGACTGGTCGCTGTGATGTGCACTGACCACCAGGGGGCAGACGCTCAATGCAGGAGCTGCCCCCTGGTGGTCAGTGCGCTCCCACAGGGGGAGCACCGCTCAACCAGAAGCCAGGTTCACGGCTGGCAAGCGCAGAGGCAGTGGTGGGAGCCTGTCCTGCCTCTGCGGCAACGCTAAGGACCCCTCGGGGAATGTCCACCTGCCGGCTTAGGCCCACTCCTAAGCTGGCAGGTGGACATCCCCCAGGGGTCCTGCACTGCGAGAGGGTGTAGGCTGGGCTGAGGGACCCCCCACCACAGTGCACGAATGTTGTGCACCGGGGGCTATATACTAGAGGCCCAGTGCATGAAAATTCATGCACTGGAGGGGGGTCCCTCAGCCTGGCCTGCCCCCTCTCACAGTCCGGGAGCCCTCAGGGGCGGGAGGCGACCCAGCGATCAGGGGAAGGTGATGCCTCAACACACCTCTGCTGCTGCCACTGCCGGCATCACAGGCAAGCCTCAGCCAGCCCTGGTTACCTGAGCCACAGGTGGCTCTGGGCGGCTGGGCAGCCGCCATCCGAGGCTTGCTTGCACCTCGGGCTGGCCCTGAGCGGCTGGGCAGATGCCATCTGAGGCTTGCCTGCGCCTTGGGTATCAGCTAGGCAGCCGCCATCTGAGGCTTGCCTGTGCCTCGGGCTGGCCTTGTGCAGCTGGGGGGCTGAGGGGACTTGGGGACTCCGGAGGCAGGCGCCCCAGCGGGCCTGAGGGGACTGGGTGCCACCATCTTATGGCTGTAGCCTCCACCATCTTTGAAGGCGTGACAGTCAATTAGCATATTCCCTCTTTATTGGCTGTGGGCGCCGCCATCTTTGAGGGTAGGGCAGTCAATTAGCATATTCCCTCATTGGCTGTGGGTGCTGCAATCTTTGAGGGCGGGGCAGCAATTAGCATATTCCCTCTTTATTGGCTGTGGGTGCTGCCATCTTTGTGACAGCATCAGGGTCAATTAACATATTCCCTCTTTATTAGCTAGGACTGTGGTCAGCAAACTGTGGCTCGCAAGCCACATGCGGCTCTTTGGCCCCTTGAGTGTGGCTCTTCCACAAAATTCCATGGCCTGGGCGAGTCTATTTTGAAGAAGTGGCGTTAGAAGAAGTTTAAGTTTAAAAAATTTGGCTCTCAAAAGAAATTTTAGTTGTTGTACTGTTGATATTTGGCTCTGTTGACTAATGAGTTTGCCGACCACTGAGCTAGGATATTTGCCCAGCCAGCATGCTCAGTGGTTGAGCATTGACCCATGAACCAGGAGGTCACAGTTCGACTCCCAAGTCAGGGCACATGCCTGGATTGGGGGCGTGATCCTCAGTGTGGGTGGTGCAGGAGGCAGCTGATCAATGATTCTCTCTCATCATTGATGTTTGTCTCTCCTCCCTTCCTTTCTGAAATTAAAAATATCTAGCTATGCTCTAGTTTCTTTTCACACAAGATTATGAAAAAACCAAATTCTAAAATGAAACCAAAAGAAAATGTAAGTTAATACTCATGAAATTTAAGTTATTCTTATGAAAATTTGACAGTGTGCTAAAGGAGATGAAAAGTAAAACCTAGTAGTTTTCTTTAATTTTTTAAATATGTTTTTATTGATTTCAGAGAGAGAGGAAGGGAGAGAGAAACATTGATGAGAGAAACATCAACATCGATTGGCTGCCTCCTGCATGCCCCTCACTGGGGATTATGCCCGCAACCCGGGCATGTGCCCTGACCAGGAATTGAACTGGAGACCTCTTGATACATGGGTTGATGCTCAATCACTGAGCCACACCACCCGGGCTCTAGGAGTTTTTTATGGGTCTGCTTCATGATTACTTTTTCAAGATTTTAACCATGTCTTCTGTGTTATTTTGAATGACTCCATAGGTCAAAGCTAAAATGGATTTTCTGTTCTTGTCATGATTTTTTTTTTCTTTTTAATTTGAGTAATAGAAGATCAAAATAATATTGGCATTGAGGTTCTTGCCTTTTCAACAGTGGGCTCTGGCTTTTTCCCCCCCCCTCAGGAAAATACTGTTTTACATTGATGTTATGATCTTAAATGATCACAGTACCCTTGAAAGAAATACCTCTATTTTGAATGTGATAAATCAGATTTAGGATTAAAGAGCTTGCCCCAGTGTGACTTAGCAAGTGACAGAACCATTTTCTTTCCTGCCTCTTCATACTATATTTTTCACATCTTCCTTAGTAGTCATCTTCATCTGCATTTAGTACCTGTACTTGTTTTTAAAGTGTCTAGTAACTACATTAGCCACTCAGTACTTACCAAGTCATATCCAAACAAAAGAAGGACCCAAAAAAGGATATAAAACTAGCACCTTCAATATATCGAAAGCTTGCCTTTGACATATGCATTTGAGAGACATTCTAATTTCAGCATTAAGTATCAAGTGGATAATTTTAATTTGAAAGGCAGTACAGTCTGAAGCCAGACTTGCTTGGGCTCAAGTTCTAGATTTGTGAATTTATGTGTGTGAAAGCACTTAATAATAGTATCTGGCTCATTGTAAGTATACAATAAATGTTAGTTCACTATTAATATATTGCCTGCATAATCCTTCAGAAATTTTTAAAAAATATATTTTTATTGATTTCAGAGAGGAAGGGAGAGGGAGAGAAAGATAGAAACGTCAACAATGAGAGAATCATTGATTGGCTGCCTCCTTACATGCCCGTACTGGGGGCAAGCTCACATCCTGGGCATGTGCCCATGATTGGAATCAAACCGGGGACTCTTCAGTCTGCAGGCCGATGCTCTATCCACTGAGTCAAACCAGCTAGGGCCAGTATGATTTTTCAATGAGAATTTCTCTTTGTGCATCTTATGATTTGAAAATTTGTATGCTAACTGCATTTTAAAAATGCATTTTTAAAACTATAAAACAGTAAACAGTATACAAAATAAAAGAAGTAACAAGATTTATGAGATAATGCTTGATTTAAGAGTGGACTATTTGCTATTTTCTGTCAGCTTTAGTAATATAAAAACACTCCAGAAATCAAGGATTGATGTACCCTAAAGGTATTTTCAGACCATGATTTCTTACATATATTGGGTGAAGGGCTACTTTCTTATATTTTTGTTATAATGAATATGACTTGGAATTAATATTGTTTCATCGCTTTTCATATCATGTGATATGAGAGAATAGCTCATTTATAATACATTTAATAATGATACTAACTAAGTTAACTCCAATTATGACAGGGATTGGCAAACTTTGGTCCATAGGCCAGATTAGGTCCACCACTAGTTTTTTTGTTTTGTTTTTTTACTGAGGATATGCTTTTATTGACTTTTTTAGACAGTTTTTTTAGAGAAACATCAATGTGAGAGAGAAATATCTATCAGTTGCGCCCCAACTGGGGATTGATCCTGCAACCTATGTTTGTGACACTCCAAGCACCTGAGCCACCTGGCTAGGGCAATTCTTAACCCTTTTAACATAATTTGCTTCAGCATAAACACTTAAGTTTTTATTAATTAACATTTTTCCTAATAATACATTGCAGAACATATGAGTAGTATTTATTAAATCATTTAATTTATTTAATTTTAGTGACTTTTTTAAACTTCCAAATGACATTGTAATTGAAAGTTCTAACAAGCTCATTCAAAGTAATGTTAATCATTTCTTTCGTAGTTTCAATATTTTTAAATGCTTTGGATTTTTGTTTTACGCTTTAAAATTTAACCATAAAACCAAAAGAAACTTTGTTTTTGCCTGTAAAATTAGTCTGAAATAAATGGAGAGAGAAACTTCTTTATGACAGTATTTTTAGTTTTAAGGGAAATGCTTTTTAGTTATTATGGATTAACTATTATGATATTTTACTAATCTGTCCATACAATTATATGGTCTAATGTATATTTAAATCATAAGAAAATGATTGACAATTTCTCATTTTAGATCCTAATAGGCCATATTTTGAAAAAAAATTTGGAGCTAATGAATAGTAACTAATATATAAATACATTGATCTATCTTGTGCTTGTAATGGGAACCGATATTCTTAAAATAGGAAATGTTATTTGGAATGTTACAAGATTTACACAAAACTAGGTAGGAATGGAGTAAGATATGGAAATCTGGAAATTGTTTTAAATAAGCAGGAGTGAATAGATGTAGGCATAGTCTTTCTACTTTATTTTTTGTAAATTTTAAGAAGATAACCACAAAAAATCTTCTAAAGCATTTTCTTCCTTGTTCATAGGAAAACTCAAATGACAAGGAACTAAAACAACTTTATATATATTGCTTTTGAAAGTCACTTTATAATTTATAATTGACTTTGTGAAATCTGTCATATTTGCATTTAGATTTATAAATTTCAAATGTTACACTACATAAATATTTAATTATTTAAAAAAACTAGATCCAGTTATAGACATATCAACCATCTATACTAATATAGTACGATTTTTATTTCACTTTATATATTTTGAAAATTTTCAATAGTTTTGCATTTCTAATTAAGGGTGACTTATTAGTAAACTGTTTGCAGAGTGGAAGAGAAGTTGTGTCCTCTGCTCCTAGAGATGACCTGGGCTTGGTTAAGTGGATTGTTCAGTTAATAGTTGTTACATGGATAAATAACCAGTACTTGCACAGTAAATTAAGAATTGGCTATGTGGAAGATAAGTGCTTTTTCCAAAAGATAATGTTGATTCAAATATTTGTGAATGTTTAAAGATACTGGTTCTACTAGTATAACTTGTTGTTTTTGAAAATGAACTCATTTAGGTTATGTCAGGAGTTATTTTAAGTATTTTTGATTAACTGTGTTTCTGAGGGGAGTATGACTGTAATAAGATTAAATAATTTTTATTTAGTGGCCTAATGTTAAATTTTATGTTTGCAGGCATAATTGTTAATCATACTTATTCTTTGAAGAACCAATGTTAAAATGTAATTGCTTAGGTGAATTGTATACAAATTTTTAGTTTTTAGATATATCTTGAAAATGTTTAATAAAAATATGTTGTCAAAGAATATTGTGGTAATAAGCTTGTGTGATATATGGAACATTACATGATCATATGTATTTTGATAGGATTATCAGTTTTAATTTTTTTTAATAGGCGTATTCTACATTCTAAAGGGGAGCTAAGTGAAGATAGACATAAACAGTATGAGGAATTTGCTATGTCTTATCAGAAGCTGCTGGCAAATTCTCAATCCTTAGCAGATCTTTTGGATGAAAATATGCCAGATCTTCCTCAAGACAAACCAACACCAGAAGGTAAGATATTCTTAAAAACAAATATTATAATTTTTAGTAAGTACTATCACTAAAGGGTATTATTTGCCAGATGTGTATTGAAAATTTAAGCCTTTTACATGCCTTTAAAAATTTGTAAATGTGGTAGTAATAAGACCTAATAACCTTGAAAAACGACTTGAAATGCTCTGCTGAATGTAAAAGGTTTTAAATTTAGAGAATAATAATTAACTCATAATATTATGATGAGTTCCTTTGAATTCTTTTGTAACTAATGTCCTTGGTTTATATCCAAGGGGCCTGTTGTAAACCATACTTGAATTATAGAAAGATTCACTTTATTTACCAAACTAGAGGCCTGGTGCAGGAAAATCGTTCCCTGGGTTGGGGAGGCCCTCAGCCTGGCCTGCTTCCTCTGGCAGTCCAGGACCCCTTGAGGGATGTCCTTCTGCCGGCTTAGGCCGGGGCTCTCACAGTCCAGGACTTCTTGCTCCTTACTGCCCGCCTGCCGGGCTCCTTAGCGCTGCCGTGAGCCTGGCTTCTGGCTGAGCAGCGCTCCCCCTGTGGGAGCACACCACCAGGGACAGCTCCTGCATTGAGCATCTGCCCCTGGTGGTCAGTGCGGTCATAGCGACCAGACGTTTTGCCATTCGGTCCATTTGCATATTAGGGTTTTATTATATAGGATAGGTGATAAAATGCATTTGACCTTTGGAATTCTAGTATATCTATATCCTTGTTTTTAATCTGTTTGTTTTCAATGATATATTATCTTAAATTGTTATTTAACCCTTTGCACTCGCTTGCTTTTTTCATGGAGCTGCTACCGATGCTAACCGTGTTGAGTCACACTCGACATCCGAGTGCGAAAGGTTAAAGCTAAATCTTACCTTGCAGTTTGTGATATAAATTGTTTATGATGATGATGTATTTATTTATTTACTTATTTATAATCCTCACCCAACTAGTGAGGGTATTTTTTTCATTGATTTTTAGAGAGAGTGGAAGGGCGGGGGAGGAAAGAGAGAGAGAGGGAGAGGAAAGAGAGGGAGAAAGACATCAATTTAAGAGAGAGACATGGACTGGTTGCCTCCAGCATGCGCCCTGATTGGGGTTGGGGATTGAACCTGCAATCCAGGTACATGTCCTTGACTGGAAATTGAACCTGAGACCTGCTATGAAGGCCAACGCTCTTATCACTGAGCATGCCTACCAGGGCTGTTTATGATTTATGAGAGGAGTTATTTTTCATATTATTTCAAAGGTGTTTTAAACTTCCTTTTTGATTGTCCTTAAGTTGGTAGGTTCTCTAATATATTGCTCTAACCTGTCACACTAACTACTTGATAAAATAATTATATTTATGTTAGGTAGATAAGTATTAATAAATTAGTTATTTTTTTTGAAATAAATTATTAATCTTAAAACTATCTGGCAATCCTATTTACTTAAAAATTTTAACAGGAAGTATTTGTACAGTGTGTGTATTATGTGCCGTCGAACCAGCTCCAACTCCTGGTGACTCTGAATGAGTGATGTTAAGTGTCTTGTTCTCAACACCCTACTCAGTTCCTATAGACTCATGCCCATAGCTTCTTCTTTTTTTTTTAAACATATTTTTATTGATTTCAGAGAGGGAGGGAGAGGGAGAGAGAGATAGAAACATTAATGATGAGAGAGTATCATTGATTGGCTGCTTTCTGCACACCCCCCATTGGGGATAAAGCCCGCAACCCAGGCATGTGCCTTGACCGGAATCGAACCTGGGAGGGACCCTTCATTCTGCAGGCTGACGCTCTATCCACTGAGCCAAATTGGCTAGGGCCATGGCTTCTTTTATGGAGTCAATTATTTATTTATTTATTTTTTAAATATATTTTTTATTGATTTTTTACAGAGAGGAAGAGAGAGGGATAGAGAGTTAGAAACATCAATGAGAGAGAATCATTGATCAGCTGCCTCTTGCACACCCCCTACTGGGGATGTGCCCGCAACCAAGGTACATGCCCTTGACCGGAATCGAACCCGGGACCTTTGAGTCCGCAGGCCGACGCTCTATCCACTGAGCCAAACCGGTTTCGGCTTATGGAGTCAATTAATCTCATATGTGGTCTTCCTCTTTTCCTGCTGCCTTCTATTTTTCCCAGCACTCTCGTGTTTTCCAAAGCACCCTGCATTCTCATGATGTACCAAAGTAGGGCAGTT
Organism: Eptesicus fuscus; assembly: GCF_027574615.1. Classification (NCBI taxonomy): domain Eukaryota; kingdom Metazoa; phylum Chordata; class Mammalia; order Chiroptera; family Vespertilionidae; genus Eptesicus; species Eptesicus fuscus. The sequence goes on from NC_072477.1 coordinate 93,730,837, forward strand.
TTAGTTTTGTCATTTTTGCTTCCAGTGATGTTTCAGGCTTACTTTGCTCTAGGACCCACTTGTTCATCTTTCTGGCTGTCCAGGTATTGGTAGAGCTCTCCTCCAACACTATATTTCAAATGAATCAGTTTTTTCCTGTCAACTTCTTCATTGTCCAACTTTCTCATCTTTAGTAGTGATTGGGAAGAGAAGGGTGTGGATGACCCTTACCTTTGGTCTCTAATGACACATCTTTGCTCTTGGGGATCTTTCCTAATTCTTCCATTGCTGCCCTTCTGAGTCTCAGCCTTCTTTGATTTCTTGGCTGCAGTCTCCATTTGAATTGATAAGTGAACCAAGGTAAGCAAAATTTTTAACAATTTCAGTGTCTTCATTGTCTACGTTAAAGTTGTGTGTTTTTCTGTAGTCATGATTTTTGTCTTTAATGTTCAAATGCAGTCCTGCTTTGGCACTTTCTTTCACTTCCATCAGAAGTCTTTTGAAATCGTTGCTCCTTTTTGCCAGTAAGATAGTATCGTCTGCATATCTTAAGTTATTGTTATTTACTCTACCAATTTTCATTCCTCCTTCCTCTGAGTCTAGCCCAGTTTTTCATGTGATATGTTCTGCATAGAGATTAAACAAACAGTTAAAATGCAACCTTGTATGACACATTTGCCTCTAGGAGATTATTCTGTCACGATAGTGACTTCCTGTTCAAGATACAGCTTATTCATTAGGACAATCAAATACTGAGGCACACCCATTTCTTTCAGAGCAACCCATAGCTTTTCATGATCAGCACAATCAAAGGCTTTATTGTAGTGTATAAGACACATAGACTAACCTTCTGAAATTCTTTGGAGCACTCTATTATCCAGCAAATTCTTGCAATTAGATCTCAATACCTTTTCCTTTTCTGAATCCATCTTGAACATCTGGCATTTCTTACACCATGTAAGGTAGAAGCCATTATTATTGTACTAGAGGCCTGGTGCACAAAATTTGTGCACTTGGGGGGGCGTCCCTCAGCCCAGATTGTGAGAGGGCGCAGGCCAGGCCTAAGGACCCCACTGGTGCATGATCAGGGCCGGGGAGGGACGCAGGAGGTTGGCCAGCCAGGGATGGACGGTGAGACGGCTCCAGGGCATGTCCGGCCTACCTTGCTCAGTCCTGATTGGCTGGACCCCAATAGCAAGCTAACCTACTGGTCTGAGCATCTGCCCCTTGGTGGTCAGTGCACGTCATAGCGACTGGTCGACCGGTTGGCTGTCTGCCCCCTGGTGGTCAGTACACGTCATAGTGAGCAGTTGAGCGGCCTTAGCATTTCATTAGCATATTACGCTTTGATTGGTTGAATGGCCGACCAGACAACTGAACATTTAGCATATTAGGCTTTTATTATATAGGATCACCTTACACATCACTTTACTTGTGTGGGAAATTTGAACTATTGTTACTGTACTCCTTGGCATCTCCTTTCTTGATGATTGTGCTATACAGTAGGTCCTTGGGTTACGTCAGAGATCTGTTCCTACGGTGCGATGTACCACGATTTCGCCATTAGTCAGAACCCACCCTACATGAGCACCTACATCACTCACATGGAGCACATACACAGCAGTAATGAAGTGAGACAGTAAAAAAAAATTTAAAAGAAAGATAACAATTCCTGACCTTTACTTGTGGTAAATAAATAATAATAAACATAAAGCACATATGTACATACATCGAAATGACGGAACTTTTTTTTTTTTTATAAATAAATGGGAGAAGGCGATGTAACCATGAAATGACGTATGTCGAGTCCGACATAACCCAAGGACTGCCTGTATATTGAATGTTCTCAGTCTGTAGGCCATTTTGTTTTCCATATTGTTGCCATATCTTGTTAGGATTTTAACAGATTTAGCACTTGTGTCTTGAAATAATTCCATTGGTATTTCATTTACCCCTGGTGATGTATTTCTTCTCAGTACACTGAGGGCAACTTTCACTTCACTTTCTAGAATTACAGGTTCTTTCTCATAGTAATCTTCCTCAAAGGTATCTGTCATCCTTTTGTCTCTTCTGTATAGATTTTCAGTATACTATTTCCACCTTCCCTTTTTTCTCTCCTGGCCAGATAGTGATTCCTTGTTGGTTTGTTTAGCATTCCTAATCTACGTTTGAATTTACCTTTAATTTTTTAATCTTCTGGTAGAGAGCTCCTATTTTTCCTTTTTTGTTGTTCTCTTCTATCTCCTTTTCTTTATCTTTTATGTGATAATTGTTGAAAAACTGAATGCTGGATATTAACCCTGCTTTTGTCACCTTTTACTTTTGCCTTTCATTGGTCTCTAACAATTTTTAGTATTTCTTCCATTACCACCTCGATTTTTCCTCTCCTTTTTCTTCCTTCATTGTCTTAATTCTTCCCTAGTAATATTTCCAGTTTCAGTCCACTGTTCTTCTGGTTTTTGGCCAGTGAAGTTTAACAGTGCCATTTTTTTTTTTTTAATGTGGACTTTAAATCCATCAGGCATGTTATTTACATTTTATTTTTTTAGTGCTCTTCTTCACCTTTACTCTGTTTGAAATTAACAGTTCGTGGTCAGTAACACAGTCTGCTCCTGGTCTTGTTTTGGCAGAGAGAATGCAGCTTCTCCTGCTTTCAGTTACGTAGTCTACTTTATTTCTCTATTAGCCATCCCATGATGTCCATTTATACAGTCATCTTTTTGGTCATTAGAAGCATGTGTTTGTTATGGACAAGTTGTAGGTTTCATAGAAATCTACAAGCCAATCTTCTGTTTCATTTCTTAACACCTAGTCCACATTTTTCTGATGACATTTGATTCTGCTTTATCTCCTACTTTTGTGTCTAGTCATCTATAATTGTCAGCATGTCTTGTTTTGGTGTATGATTAAATTCTTCTTGGCTCCTTGTGGTGGCCATCTTGTGGCAGCCATCTTGTGATAACGTTGCGTGCAAGGGCCACCTAGGCTTTTATTAGTATACATTATTATTATTTTTTAAATATATTTTTATTGATTTCAGAGATGAAGGAAGAGGGAGAGAGAGAGATAGAAACATCAATGATGAGAGAGAATCATTGATTGGCTGCCTCCTGAACGCCCGCCACCTGGGCATGTGCCCTTGACTGGAATCGAACCTGGGACCCTTCAGTCCGCAGGCCGATGCTCTATCCACTGAGCCAAACTGGCTAGGGCTAGTATAGATTATTGACTATATTCCATATGCGTACTTTACATCCCTGTAACTGTTTTGTACTTCTATTTTTTATTTTTATGTTTTAAAAAATATGTTCTTATTGATTTCAGAGAGAGGAAGGGAGAAGGAGAGAGAGAGAGAGAAACATCAATGATAAGAGAGAATCATTGATTGGCTACCTCCTGCATGCCCCCTACTGGGGGTCAAGCACAAAACCCTGGCACAACCCTTGCATGTGCCCTCACCATAACCTCCTGGTTCATGGGTCAATGCTCAGTCATTGAACCACATCTGCTGGGCTATTTTGTACTTCTTAATCCCTTTACCTCTTTCACCTCCTCCCCTCTGGCAACCCCCCAGTCCACTTTTTGTGTCTATGAGTCTGTTTCAGTTTTGTTTATTTTCTGACTGGCTTATTTCACTTAGCATAATACCCTCTAGGTCTCTCCATGCTGTTGCAAAGGGTAAAATGTCATACGTTTTTATGGCCAAGTAATGTTCCTTTGTATGTATGTACTACAACATTTTTGTCCACTTGGATTGCTTCCATATATTGGCTCTTGTAAATTATACTGCAATGAACAAAGGGGTGCGTATGGAAGTTGCTTTTTAATTAAGGGTTTATGGTCTCTATGGGGAGATAATCCTATCTAATAAAAGAGTAATATGCAAATTGACCATCACACCAAGACAGAAGATGGCCGCCCCCATGTGGTCAAAGATGGCTGCCCCCATGTGGACACAAGATGGCTGCCACAAGATGGCTGCCACAAGATGGCCGCCATAAGATGGCCAGCAGGGGAGGACAGTTGTGGGTAGTTAGGGGTGACCAGGCCAGCAGAAGAGGGCAATTGGGGGAGACCAGGCCAGCAAGGGAGGGCAGTTGGGGGCGACCCAGGCCTGCAGGGGAGGACAGTTGGGGGGGACCCAGGCCTGCAGGGAGGGCAGTTAGGGGTGACTGGGCCGGCAGAAGAAGGCAGTTGGGAAAGACCAGGTCAGCAGGGGAAGGAAGTTGGGGGGGGGGCAGGACTGCAGTGGAGGGCAGTTGGGGGGAACCAGGCCTGCAGTGGAGGGCAGTTGGGGGGAACCAGGCCTGCAGGGGAGGGCAGTTGCGGGGGACCAGGCCTGCAGGTGAGGGCAGTTGGGGGGGGGGGGGCAGGACTGCAGTGGAGGGCAGTTGGGGGGGGGCAGGCCTGTATGGGAGGGCAGTTGGGGGGGGTGACAAGGCCTGCAGGGGAGGGCAGTTGGGGTGAACCCAGGCCTGCAGGGGAGGGCAGTTGAGGGGGACCAGGCCAGCAGGAGAGGGCAGTTGGGGGGGAACCAGGCCTGCAGGTGAGGGCAGTTGGGGGGTCCAGGCCTGCAGGTGAGGGCAGTTGGGGGTAGGGGGACCAGGCCTGCATGGGAGGGCAGTTGGGGGGTACCCAGGCCTGCAGGGGAGGGCAGTTGGGGGAGGGGTGACAAGGCCTGCAGGGGAGGACAGTTACGGGGTACCCAGGCCTGCAGGGAAAGGCAGTTGAGGGGGACCAGGCCAGCAGGGGAGGGCAGTTGGGGGGGACCAGGCCTGCAGGTGAGGGCAGTTGGGGGGGTCCAGGCCTACAGGCGAGGGCAGTTGTGGGGGGGACCAGGCCTGCATGGGAGGGCAGTTGGGGGGTGTGTGACAAGGCCTGCAGGGGAGGACAGTTGGGGGGTACCCAGGCCTGCAGGGGAGGGCAGTTGGGAGGGACCAGGCCTGCAGGGGAGAGCAGTTGGGAGCCAGCAGTCTGGATTGTGAGAGGGATGTCCGACCGCCCAGTGGGATCGGGCCTAAACGGGCGGTCGGACATCCCCTAAGGGGTCTCAGATTGGAGAGGGTGTAGGCTGGGCTGAGGGACACCCCCCACCCCCCTGCACGAATTTCGTGCACTGGGCCTCTAGTTATGATATAAGAGGATTGGGAGTCATAAAGGCTTAATGGAGAAGGGGAGACTTGAAGCTGGATGTTTTAGAAATGTCTAGGGTTATATATTTTTTATCTTGGTTTTAAGTTTCATGAAGGTAGGCTTAATATATCAAGTGGCTACTTACTCTCATATTAATTGCTTAAAATATTGAAGAGAAAATCATCTTTATCCTATGCTGTCCTCTAATCTGTCCTTGTTTAGAGCTTTATCTAAAACAATTTGTAATTTGATGTTAAAGATGGTTATGTGAATAGTCCAGAGTGCTTATTGATTGAAGAAGTTTCTGTTAGTTGAACACTCAAGATTCATTAGTTAGAAAATTGAAAATGTAAAATATTTTGTGACGTTTTAGCATGCTTAACCTGAAATAGTTTTAATTCTCTGTGATTTATTTTTTTGTAGAGCATGGGCCTGGAATTGATATATTTACACCTGGTAAACCTGGAGAATATGACTTGGAAGGTGGTATATGGGAAGATGAAGATGCTCGGAATTTCTATGAGAACCTCATTGATTTAAAAGCTTTTGTTCCAGCCATCTTGTTTAAAGATAATGAAAAAAGTTGTCAGAATAAAGAGTCCAACAAAGATGATTCTAAAGGTAAATTCTAGAGGACGAATTTTTACATTACGTGCTATAAAAATTAGTTTCAAAATAGTATTCGTAAAAAAATACTTTTTAGTTACTACTTTTTCTTTTTAAAAATATTTTTATTGATTTCAGAGAGGAAGGAAGAGGGAGAGAGAGAGAGAAATATCAATGATGAGAGTCATTGATCGGCTGTCTCCTGAACACTCCCTACTGGGGATCGAGCCCCCAACCCAGGCACGTGCCCTTGACCAGAATTGAACCCAGGATCCTTCAGTCTGCAGACCGATGCTCTATCCACTGGAGCCAAACTGGCTAGGGCTAGTTACTAGTTTTATAATATGAACCTTGACTCATTAGATTAAAGGCATGACAGAATAAAATATGGAATAGAGTTTGATATGCTTTCAATAGTGTCAAAACAATTTAATGTGAAATAATTTGAATATGTTTATTTATAATACAGTGAATTCATGTGAGTTCTTGATAAGATCTAAATTTCCCCTAGTTGGATTGTTAGGGACAGTGTTAGCTCTTTAGTGCTGTTTTAGTGGAATGCTCTTTCTAGGCTAGATATCTCTCTTTGTGAGGAAGAGCTACTTTAGAAAAATTAGAAGTTTTGAGATTATCAGCATGGTGGAAGGTCCTGAATGCCAGTCGTACCATGTTTTCTAAAGGGAATTCTGTGAAACCATAGAAATGAAGAAGAGATGGAAGGGCATGGTGATAGATTTGGAGAGAGAGCAGATAACTTTTTTAAAAGTAATTTCATATTCTGTTGCTTTTATTAGGGAACCCATTTAAAAAATAATAACTAATAATTTTTATTTAATAATAACTTTGTGCCAAATATCATTTTAGCACTTTATAATATACATAAGAATTTATTTAATCCTCATAATAACTCTGAGGCACCTACTGTTATCCCTATTTTTTAGGTAATGAAACTGTGGCACAAAGAGGTTACAGAACTACCCAGGGTTAAATAACTTAACACAGCTAGTAGACTGTCAGTGACTTGTGCTCTTTTTTTTTCTTCTTTTTTTAATATATTTTTATTAATTTCAGAGAGGAAGGGAGACAAAGAGAGAGAGAGAAACATCATTGATGAAAGAGAATCATTGATTGGCTGCCTCCTGCACACCTCCTACTGGGGATTGAGCCTGCAACCCAGGCATGTGCCCTTGACTGGAATTGAACCCAGGACCCTTCAGTCCGCAGGCCAACGCTCTATCCATTGAGCCAAACCAGCTACGGTGACTTGTACTCTTTTAAAAAAATGTCTATCTTTTTATTGATTTCAGAGAGGAAGGGAGTGGGGGAGAGAGAGAGAAACATCAGTGATGAGAGAGAATTATTGATCGGCTGCCTCCTGCACGCTCCCCATTGGGGATTTTACCTGCAACCTGGGCAAGTGCCCGGACCAGTAATTGAACCTTGACCTCCTGATTCATAGGTCGATGCTCAACCATTGAACCACACCGGTTGGGCGACTTGTGCTCTTAATTGCTGTGTTATACTGCTTTTCAAATTATTTTAAGATTAGCAATTTTTGTGTTTTATACTAAAATTAGGAAGTACTATACTTTGCTTTTGATGTATAAATATTATAATACACTAGCTTTCCCGTTGCAGGAAAAATCCTGCAATAGGATTTCCTGCTGCACTCTACCCCGCCTCCGCCCTGCCCTTGTCACCCGCCCCGCCTTCTCCAGCCCACCCGCGTTTCCCTTCGCCCCCGGCCCCGCCTCCGCCCCGCCCTTCTCCTCCCCCCCGGCTTGCTTGCTTCTTCGAAGCTTTACTCCCTTCTGCAGCTCTTGGCTTCTTTGGACGCTGTCTTGATATGCAAATTAGCCGCCATCTTTGTTGGGGTAATTTGCATACTCGTCCTGATTGGTTGGTGGGCGTGGCTTGGCTTGTGGGCGTGGCTTAGGTGTAGCGAAGGTGCAGTCAATTTGCATATTTGTCTATTATTAGATTAGATTAGAGGCCTGGTGCATGAATTCTTGTATGGGTGAGGTCTGGCTGAGGGGCTGATCAGGGCTGGGGCCAGCCGGGGGGAGGGACCACAGGAAGTTGGCTGGCCAGCCCTGCCCCGCGCAGTGCGCCTCATAGCGACCTGTCGTTCTGGCTGCTTAGGATTTTATATATATAGATACGTCCAAAACATTTCATCATTCCAGTACCCATTAACCCTTTGCACTCGCTTGCTTTTTTCTCGATTCCTTTATTCTACTTGGGATTTAATTTTTTAAATAACCCAGATTTTACAAAGCGCAGCAGTAGAATAAAAAAAACTGGAGTTTCTTTTCATACAAACTTATTTATTTGGATTTTTTTATATTTCAAATTATTGATACATTCAATAACCGTCACACTCGACATCCGAGTGCAAAAGGTTAAGCAGTTTCTTCCCATTCCTCGCTTCCTCCAACCGCTGATATCTACCAATTTGCCTTTTGTGTCTATGAATTTATCTATTTTGAATATTTTATATAACTTATAACTTGGAATCGCACAATGTGTGTCCGCTTATGTCTATTTTTATTTAATATCATGTTTTGGGGGGTATATCCACATTGTGCCTTTACAAGTACTCCATTTCTTTTTATGGCTGAATTATATTCCATTGTGTGTGTATACCACAATATATCCATTCATCCATTGGTGGATTTTTTGCACTGTTTCCATAGTTTGGCTATTGTGAATAGTGCTGCTGTGTATACATTCTTGTTTGAGTCACTGTTTTCAGTTTGTTCACTATATACCTAGGTATTGAATGGTGGTGTCATATGGTAATCTGTGTTTAACTTTCTTGAGGAACTGCCAAACTTTTCCACAATGACTATTTTACATTTTTATAGCAACATACAAGGGTTCAAGTTTCTCCATATCTTCACCAACATTTGCTATTGTCCAGTTTTCTTTTTGATTATAGCCATTCTTATGAGTGTGAAGTGGTACTTCATTGTAGGTTTTTTTTTTTAATATATTTTATTGATTTTTTACAGAGAGGAAGGGAGAGGGACAGAGAGCTAGAAACATCGATGAGAGAGAAACATCGACCAGCTGCCTCCTGCACACCCCCTACCGGGGATGTGCCCGCAACCAATGTACATGCCCTTGACCGGAATCGAACCTGGGACCTTTCAGTCCGCAGACTGAAGCTCTATCCACTGAGCCAAACCGGTTTCGGCTTCATTGTAGTTTTGCTTACATTATTCTGATGATTAGTGATGTTGGACATCTTTTCATATGTGTGTTGGCCATTTGCATATCTTCTTTGTAGAAATGTCTATTTGCCTGTTTTTTAATTGGCGTGCCTTTTTAGTGTAAGAATTTTTTTATATATTCTGAATACCAAACCCTAATCAGATACATAGCTTGCAAATATTTTTTCCCATTGTAAAGATTGTCCTTTTACTTTCTTTTTTTTAAAAAAAATATATTTTATTGGTTTTTTACATAGAGGAAGGGAGAAGGATAGCGAGTTAGAAACATCGATGAGAGAGAAACATCGACCAGCTGCCTCCTGCACACCCCCTGCTGGGGTTGTGCCCGCAACCAAGGTACATGCCCTTGACCGGAATTGAACCTGGGACCCTTGAGTCCGCAGGCCGACGCTCTATCCACTGAGCCAAACCGGTTTCGGCTTTACTTTCTTGATAATATTCTTTGATACAGAAAAGTGGTTTTTATTTTAATGTATACTTAACTTTTTAGAGCAGTTTTTGCTTCACAGAAAAATTAAATGGAAAGTGCAGAGTTCTCATTTTCCCCCACCCCATACAGGCACAACATCCTCCACTGTCCCATATCAGCATATCATTACCAAAACACAAAGGTTTTTAACTTAAATTTTTAAAAAAAGGATTAGTTTTGTCCTTTGGTGCTTGTTAGGATTGCTAATTAGAAGAACAGTAAAACAATTTCTTTTATAACATTCTTCTTCACAATCTTAAGTTAAAATACATTGAATCCTAAAATTAGGCGTTTTTTTGAAAAAGATAGTGGGGTCTTACAGTGAGAGAACCTTACAAGAGGCCCTTGTGGTACTTTGAAATATTAAAACCTCTTGATTGATCTCAAAGATAGTTTTATCTTAAGGTAATTACTTTATACTTTATGAAGAGTAGTATTGAAATATTTCAAGTATTTAAAAAAGTAAAAGGAATAGAATATTTTATAAAATACTCATTTTAGATAACTGTTATGTAGTTTGTCAGTTAAAATTTAAAAAAAGATATTTCCACATATATACTGTTGAAGCCTCCCCCTACCTACTGTAAGGACTAGCTCCTACAATATTAGTCACCTCGATATTTCTTCCAGTTTTAAGAGTTTGAAAAAGTATGATTTCTGCTATGTCTGGGTTTTTCCCTATCATGCAAGTTTGACTTGAAGGGTTCTAATATTTATTTCTCTTTCAGGAAGTGAGTTCAGGGACTCAGTCTCTCTTGTGAGACCAGGTACTGAGTACCACAGTAGAGACAAATATGAGCATAGTATCTCTATACTTATATTCACACTAGAGGCCCAGTGCACGAAATTCGTGCATGATAGGGTCCCTAGCGGCTGCGGCCTTCCTTTATTCTGTGCTGCCCCCTGGTGGTCAGTGCATGTCATAGTGAGTGATTGAACTCCCGGTCGGTTGAACTCCCAAGGGGACACTTTGTATATTTAGGCTTTTATATATATAGATTGTTGGGACTCAAAGAATTATAATTTGAAGCAGATAGGAATAGGGCTGTAAAAAAAAGTACAAAGTACTGTGACAAGACAGTGGAGTCATTTCACATGGAGGTCAGATAAAACCTTATAGAAGAAATAGATGGACCTTTGTGACAGACTTTGAAGCTTGACTTGGATTTTGATGAGATTTGGGGGTGGGCCCTTCTTTCCTAGATTAATATTGTACATCTTTAGTATCTCTCTCTTGTATATTTTTCTGTTTCCTTGATTCATGTCAACCCTGGATAAACTTAGTCATCGACCATATTGGTTTCTGTATCCAAATTGTTGAGATCTTTTAAAGATTATAAATTAGATAGGTTGATAACTTGATAAATTTGTGATCACCAATCTCAACCAGGTTCTCAACACTGCATGGAAACTTGACAGCATATCTGTCTTCAACTCACTCTTTCATGCTGCATAACACATTTTTATTCTTTCTCTAGTTTTCTGTTTCCTTCCTTAGCAAAAGATTATGCATGATACACTACATCGTAGAGAAGGTAGGAACTATCAGACAGTTCTCTGCTGATATTTATAAATCCACCTGCCTTATCTATAATAATAAAAATATAACATGCTAATTAGACCGGACGACCTTCCGGACAAAGTCAGGGCTGAGAGAGAAGCGTGGGTCCCGGGTGCCTGCTGGCGGCTGGAAGGAAGTCCGGGTTCCGGGTGCCTGCTGGAATCTGGAGGGAAGCCTGGGTCCTGGGTGCCGGAGGGAAGCTGGTTCCAGCAGCCAGGGAAAGGAAGACCTATTCTTGCACAAATTTTGTGCATCGGTCCTCTAGTTACTTAAATAATGTTTCTTCCTTGGGTGATATGGTGAACTTTTACATCTATCAAAGGCCAGTCCATTTTCTTTCTTTGAGTCTTGTCTCTCTCTTTCTCCTGAACCCTGTGTAATCCATTATCCCTTTTCTATGTCTTTAGTATCAATTTTTCTCACTTTCTCTCTCTGTCTCTACTGGATCCCGACCTTAGTATACAAACATTTTCTCATCTTTTAAAAACAAAACAAAACAGATAAAATCAAATAGTGAATACTTTGAAACCCCCTGGGCCTCTACTCTTCTTAGAGCTCTTTGAGTCCTCTTGAAAGAATTGGCTATACATGGAGTCTTCACTTTCTTACTTCCTCGTTCTCCAATTCATTCCAATCTGACTTAAACACCACCTCTACCCAAAGTTACCAATTATTTTTATGATGCTGTATCTCTAGGGCAATTCCCAGTCTTTGTGTCATTTGATCTCAAGCCATTCAAGTTTACTGCTTTCTTTTTGGATAATTTCTTCCCTATGGCTTCTGTGATACTAAACCCTCCTGATTTTTCTTTGTATTTAACTTGGGCTTCCACTTTCATATATCTGTTAAATTCCAGTGTTTCTTAGGATCCAGTGGAAGAAGAGGGAATAGTCAGTTTAATAATCAAGTCTACTAATTTAATCTCTTTTTAAAAGATATATATTTTTATTGATTTCAGAGAGGAAGGGAGAGGGGGAGAAAGAGACAGAAACATCAATGATGAGAGAATCATTGATCGGCTACCTCCTGCAAGCCCCACATTGGGATTCAAGCCCGCAACCTGGGCATGTGCCCTTGACTGGAATCGAACCTGGGACCCTTCAGTCTGCAGGTTGACGCTCTATCCACTGAGCAAAATCGGCTAGGGCTAATTTAATCTCTTAAATGTACCTCAGATGTACTTTATATTTACTGCTACTATTCTAGTCTAAGCTACCATCATTTCTTATCCTCCTACCTGGCTGCCCTGTGTTTGCTCTTGCTCCCTCTATGCATTCTAAAACATGATTTTTACTCTTCTACCTAATACTTTTTAATGACTTTACATTTATTTGGAGTATAATGTAAACTTAACATTGTCTCGAGGACCCTGCATAGTTTGGTTAGAGTCTTCCTCTTGCCCGGACGGTGTGGCACATTGGTTGAGCATCGACCTGTGAACCAGGAGGTTACAGTTTGATTCGGGGTCAGGGCATATCAAACTGATCCCCAGTAAGGGCTGTGTAAGAGGAAGCCAATCAATGATTCTCACCATTGATGTTTTTATCTCTCTCCCTCTCCCTCCCCCTCTTAAATTAATAAAAACATATTTAAAAAAAAAGTCTTCCTCTCCAACTGTATCTGCTAATGCATTGCTCTTTTTTCTCCTTTTCAAAAAGTCTGTGTAACAGCCAGTCTTCTTGCTTCATGGCCTTATGCATTGTTCTACTTTCTGCTTGCAATCCTCTCCTCACTATACCCCACTTGACTCTCAAGTGCATATTGGTTTAATTTCCTCAGATAGACTGTGCATTTTTTGAGAACAAAGGTCAGATTTTAAGCTTTTTCTGAATGTTGAATAGTTTAGTATCGTTCTGAATACATAGTGGCTAGTCAGCAAATGTTGGTTTTTGATAATCAGACATCAGGGAACACTAGAGAATGAGTATATGCGCCATATGGGCAGGGTTTTTGTCTTGGTGCTAAGGACACTAAGCATGTAGTAGGATTTTAAATTTTAGTTGAATGAAAGGAAGAGTGAATGAGAAGATATTAGTCTGTCTCCATTTAGAAGCAGCAAAACCAGTCTATACTAGAGTTTTGATTCTCTCAAATATGATATGGTATTAAGTATCAGTAAAACATTTCTGCTTTCAGTGCAGAAATTATGTGATTGGAAGACTGTAAGAGAAGATGAGGCTGAGAAATGTAACAATTTCATTTATACTGTAACTTCATCACTCTTAAGCATAAATTCTTGAACACAGGATTTTTTGTTTTTTTATTTATGAAAATTTCAAAGTAAGTCTAATGTAGTAAACTGAGCAGTAATTGTCAACATTATGCCAATCTTGTTGATTAGGTTCAGTTTCTTTTTGTTATCCTCGCTATTCATTTAGTTTTTTAATAATTTCTGGACATTTTGTTTTGTTGCAATTTTTTTATTTCCCCTAACTCCTGACATCTAAATTATAAGGATATTTTCCTAATTGGTCTCTCTATATACTATTTTTTTCTGTCTTTCAATATTATCTTGTATATTGTTGGTAAGTTAATTTTCATATTACATCACATTTAAATGTTATTCTCATGACCCAGCAAAGGTTATACTGCATAAAAGAAAAAGTCTGAACTCATCTTAGAGTTTGAGACCCTCCTTAACCTGAGTTTACTTTATCTAATCAACTTTATTTCCCCCTCATCTTTACCACAAATCCTCATACGTGTATGTCTCCATCCATCCATTTAGAAGTTATGGTCTTGCTTCTTAGTGAGCATATGTGTCTTATAAAATATGAATATATTAAATTTATACTCAAATGTTGCCAGGTATATATGTAGATTCTAAGACAAATAATGGAAATTTTGTGAATTTTTATCTTTTTTTGAAGCAGAATTTCAATATGACTTTTAATTCAGAGACTGTGATTCTTTGTCTTTAAGCAGAGGCAAAAGAACCTAAAGATAATAAGGAGGTATCAAATCCTGATGATTTAGAACTTGAGTTGGAGAATCTAGAAATTAATGATGACACTTTGGAGTTAGAGGGTGCAGATGAAGCTGAAGATCTGACAAAGAAACTTCTTGATGAGCAAGGTAAGCATTATTTTGCCGAAATTTTAAATTAGTTTTTCTACCCAAAGCTCTAGCCTAAGAATGTGGATCTTTACTCATTATTTCCTGTTTTCCTTTTGTTTCCAAACTATCATTGCTTCAGAATTTGACTTAGATCTGAAACATTGTATGTTCCAGTTTGTATGACTGTAAGCTTTAATGATCATTTAAATTCTATCTTAATAGATGTTTCTTATGCTTCTCTACTTCCTAGCATTATTCTGAATTTATTTTAATTCTATAATATAATCTTTACAATCCTATATAATAAAAGGCTAATATGCAAATCGACCGAACCGTGAAATGATTGTTTGCTATGACACTCACTCACCACTAGGGGGCAGATGCTCAACACAGGAGCTGCCTCCTGGTGGTCAGTGCGCTCCCACAGGGGGAGTGCTGCTCAGTCAGAAGCTGCTCATGGCTGGCAAGTGCAGCAGCGGTGGTGGGAGCCTCTCCTGCCTCCACAGCAGCACTAAGGATGTCTGACTGCTAGCTTAGGCCAGCTCCCTGCAGGGAGTGGGCTTAAGCCATCAGTTAGACATCCCCTAAGGGCTCCCAGACGGTGAGTGGGCGCAGGCCGGGCTGAGGGACCCCCCCCCCTCCAGTGCATGAATTTCATGCACCAGGCCCCTAGTCTTAATATAAATGTATCTGAGAGTTATTCAAAATGGTTGAGAGATAGCCCTGGCCGGTGTGGATCAGTGGGTTGGGTGTCATCTCATGCACTGAAATGTTGCTGGTTTGATTCCCAGCCAGGGCACCAAAAAAATAAAATAAATTAAATAAAATAGTTGAGAGATAAAAGACAACTAGTAGATCAGTTCATCTGTGATCATTTTATCTGTATTTATAATTGAGTAATGTTTTATATTCAATAATAATAAAAAATTGTTTTATTATTTAGGATTCTTTATTTAGAAGGTTATCTTCTGTTATATTACTTTTCTCTCTATTGGCTTCATTGTTTACTGCTGCAGATTTTCTTTCCCGGTGTCATGAATAGAGGGTGGGTGCCTCATGCTCAGATCATACCAGCTAGTGACATAAAGGGAAAGAGATTTTCTCCACTGTCTGTATAAGTGTCATGGAAGGACTTAGCTGGTGACCCAGGGGAAATGGAGGTGTCCTGTGATCTGGCAGCACCTTTCCCCATCAGAATCCCATGGACTTTCTTCAAAAGGCAGCAATGAGAGTGCTGTTAATTGAAGACTCGCAGGAAGGGATGCTTGGTAGATAAAAGTAACAGATTTACCATAAAACTACATGCAATTTATGATTAATACTTTGTGTCTAATGCAAAAGTTTGTCAGTTTATTGTTGATATATGAAAGGATGTAGTGACTTGGGGTTGTGATTCTAGAGATACTCAAACTTTCTAGGGCCAAATCTCAAAAAAATGCTTCATTTTTTTCATTGGTAAGAAAAGTGCTCTAGATTATCTATTTCCCAAATAACTAATAATTGCATATTTTTATTCTTATATTGCTTCTGTATTTTTTAAACCTAGAACAAGAGGATGAAGAAACCAGCACTGGATCTCATCTGAAGCTCATAGTAGATGCTTTTCTACAGCAATTGCCCAACTGTGTGAACCGAGATCTGATAGACAAGGTATGATTGTCTCAGTATAACTTTACTGAAGCACATACACCATGTAGGATAACTCTAATTAATAATCTCTGCAGTTTTTGGACTATTTTAGCTATAGAATGAACCATTTCTTCAAATGGGATCTTTTTTTCTTTTTTTTAAAATATATTGTATTGATTTTTTACAGAAAGGAAGGGAGAGGGAGGGGGATAAAGAGTCAGAAACATCGATGAGAGAGAAACATCGATTCAGCTGCCTCCTGCGCACTCCCTACTGAGGATGTGCCTACAACCAAGGTACATGCCCTTGACCGGAATTGAACCTGGGACCATTCAGTCCTCAGGCCGACGCTCTATCCACTGAGCCAAACCAGTCAGGGCTCAAATGGGATCTTATATTGGTATCCAAAATAAACACATAAATTTGGAGCCAATCTGTAGATGTTCAGTTTGGAAGTGGAACTGTCCCTAAAATCCTGTTTGCTTGACACCTCATCACATAGGGACCCCACAGTTTGGAAAGTAGAACAGAAACTTTTAAAAGCTCTGTAGAGTACTGCTGTCTTCCTAGGCACTTAATGGGGGTCTATAAGGTCAAAACTCTTTTCATACTAATATTAAGGTTTTTGTTTTTTTTTCCTTTTTCACTGTTTTCAATATTTACAAAAATGATTATGGATAAAGCCGCTGACATTTTTACACAAATCAAAATGAAGTGGTAGTAAGCTGTACTCGTAGCCCTTGTAGTCTTTGCTGCCATGCATTTGAATTTTTAAAAAAATGTCACTTTCACTTAAGAATCTCCTTGATGAATCCATACAAATTAGTGCTTTTATTTCATTTCAACTTTTGAGTACCTGTCCTTCTAATCTGACAAAATGGGAGGACAGGTAAAGCACTTCTGCTTTCTTAAAGTTGTCTGGGAAAAACAACTTATGTTTGAGTTGCAAGCTGAACTAATTTTTTTTTTTTCATAGAATACCATTTTTACTTGAAAGAACTGATGGAAGAACTGTGATTATTTTTTCCATCTTGGGTGTTTAGCCGACACTTTCTTTTTTTTCTCTTGTTTTTTTTTAAAGATTATGATAAGATTCTGTTTGTAATCACGATGACCATTAAAATAATCTTGTATTCCACTCCAAAAATTTCTGAAAGGATTGGAATAGATGTCAAAGTCACTCATTGCCTATAGTTAATGATGTTTAGAATTGGATATGTTATTTGAAACAGACTAAAACAGAATGGGTAGATCAGTAAAATTTTATTGATATCAAGAAAACAATATAACTCGTAAGTTATCCAATGATAAGTAATGTAATCATCTAATTCAAAGTGGATTGTAGTCCATCAATTTATAAGCTTTTCTTAGTTTAATTTCCCAATCTATTTTGTTAAAATACTCAGAATGGCCCTAACCAGTTTGGCTCAGTGGATAGAGCGTTGGCCTGAGGACTGAAAGGTACAAGTTCGATTCTATTCAAGGGCATGTACCTGGGTTGCAGGTTCCTTCCCGGCTGGTGCCCTGGTTGGGGCACATGTAGGAGGCAACCAGTCGATGTGTTTCTATCACATTGATATTCCTCTCTGTCTTTCCCTCTCTCTAAAAATCAATGGGAAAATATCCTTCAGTAAGGGTTAAAAAAAAACAAAACTCAGAATAGCTGACAATTTTCTAACATGAACAAGATGAATCTTACACTTCAAGTAAAACAACTAAAAGTATTTATTGCCAACGAACACATTCGAGTTGTCAACAAAAATTAGAATTTTGGAAAACTTAAGTCCACTACCATAAACTTGACAGCTTCCCAGTTGTTTTCTGAGGAGACTTTATCCATGAGATTTTTCTGATAGGTATGGTGGTGATATTAAATAATGTAATTTAAAAATAGCATGTATGTATTTGGAAGACCAGCATAACTCAGTGAACCATTGTTCTGAGTGATCAATGCACAATGCTAACCAAGTCTTGCTTGGTTGTTAAAGATCCACTCCCAGTGCAAGGTAGATTTTAATCCTACAGCATGGAAATTTGATAAGATTTCAGATTCCACATTTCTCCTAACCCTTAGGAACCTACCACTTATCAAAGACTATTTAGAAATCCCGAAAAGGATATTAAAATTCACCTCTTTTCCCAGCTATATATATGTGTAAAGTTGGATTTTCTTCATATAGTTCAGCTAAACACATCACAACAGATTGCATGCATAATAGATATCAGACTTGTTATCTTCTAAAAGAGTGCCACTCATCTGTCCGTAAATTTTTATTTTATTTTTATTTTAGTTGTTTTTAAATATGTCTTTTATTGACTTGAGAGACAGAGGAAGGGAGAGGGAGAGAGAGAAACATTGATGTTAGAGAGAAACATTCATCTGGTGCCTCCTGAACGAACCCTGACCAGCGATCGAGCCCACCACCTGGGTATGTGCTTTGATGGGGAATTGAACTGGAGACCTTTTGGTACGCAAGATGGTGCCTAACCAACAACTGAGCCACACTGGGCAGGGCAACATTTTTTTTTTTTTTTTAAATTTAGTTATTTCCAAAAACTGTTAACAGCTAATAGGTTTATTGGTATTTTTAAGTGAATTGGTAAATTTAAAGTTTCTCAGTTTTAATTTCTAACCGTAAATGCCAATAAATATAAGCCACATAAATGAAGTTCTCTCAGGTCCTGAATAATTTTTTGTTGTTGTTCTTAATCCTTACCCGAGGGTATTTTTTCCATTGATTTTTAGAGAGAGTAGGGTTGGGGATGTGGGGGAGAAGAGAGAGAAACATAGATTTTAGACACATTGATTGGTTGTCTCTCACACACACCCCAACTGGGGCTGGGGATTGAACTTGCAATCCACGTATGTGCCCTTGACCAGGAGGAATTGAACCTGTGACCCTTTGGTGCGAGGGCTGACATTCTCACCACATAGAAACACTGGCCACCTTGGGTTTTTAATAATTTTTAAGTGCATAAAAGGCTCTTGAGACCCAAAGCTTGGAAATTGTTGCTTTAGGCCGTGTTTTTGTCAAAGTGTAATGTAATCTTTTATCTTTTTTCCCCCCTCATAGCGTTTTGAGGGTCCCCTGTAGAGAACTACAGAAGTTAGGTTATTTTTTACTTTTGGTTTCTGCATCTCTTCTTCAGATAATTTAGATGTATTTCAATAACTATTTATATAATCAAACAGGCTTTAAACTCTAAATTGCCTTACTTTTTGCATTGATTACATCAATGTTTTCAAAACTGTAATTACAGATTTATTTCAGTTTTAGGTAGTCTAGCCCAGCTGGATGGCTCAGCTGATTGTACACCACTAAGGTTGTGTGTTTGATCCCCAGTTAGGGAGGGTACGGGAGGCAACCAATCAGTGTTTCTCTTGCACATCGATATTTCTCTTTGACCCTATATCTGTCTCTAAACAATCAATAAAAATATCCTCAGGTGAGGATTAAAAAAAAAAAGAAGCCTTTTTTTTTCTTTCTTTTATAGAGTATATCAGAAACCACCTCTTAAACAATTGTTTATTTTTCCAAGTTTGGAATATGACTAAATCTTTTCCCTGCTAAATTTTAATTTATTTATTGCATATAAATAGAGGATGAAAGAGAAATACCTTGATACTCCTGCTCCACCTCCCAAAGTCCATTTTGAGTACCATAATGAAAGCTGAAAGTGGGAAAGATGTCATCAGTTTTGTATGTTAGTAGCAATATTGTTATGAATCTTTATTGGAAAGTATCCGTATTAAGTGCTGTGGCCAATAATAGCCATATATTAAATTCTAAGTTAGCTTTCTGAGGGTCAAGTGAAAAATAGGGAGCCACTCTTCCCTGTTGGATTGGACCCTGGTGGATTCTTCTGGGAGTCAGCTTTCTCATGACAGGAATTTCTTCCATGTATGTTGTCAAAGGTCCAAATGGCTTAAGAGGGAAAAGTATTTGGGAAATAGGTAGAAACATCTAAGAATTTTTTGAACTCCATAATTAAGGTAAACTATATAACCCAAAATGAAGATTTCTTTTAGGTCACTTGGTAATGCTTATTTCTGCATGCATTTGATGATCAGAATAATTTGTTTTTACTTCATAAAAAAAAAAAAAGGTGTTGAGAACTTTCTTTCATTTACCTAAAACATTTTGAAACAAGTTTTTGAAAAACTTTTTATTGAGTTGTCAAGCAGCAGTTGTAACCAAGGCATCTCTTTTGCTTTCATTTCTCCCCATAGGGCAGAACCAGTTAAATAAATCTAAGAGTTAATATACATGTGAAGCTTTTTTTTTTCTTTTTAAATTTCTTCAGGTTATTAATTCTGGCAGTTTTCTCACTCCTGTAGTCGTTGACCTGACACATTTATTGAACACCTATTGTGTGTACCAGGCATTGATACACTTTACGAACTTTTAATCTGTGGAGAGTTTTGAACATTATACTGGTTTTCTGTTTGTTTTTCATCTAACTGGCCTTTCATTATTATGGTAGGAGAAGTGTTTATTGACTAATCTATTTTTATAAAATTTAGAGTACATATATATTTAAAAGATAATGTCTAAAATAGTTATTGAAGTACTTTTTATTTTTTGTGTTTCCTAATTATGTTGAAACCTAGGCCATTATTAGTCATTAAAATTTTTTTAAAATATACTTTTCAAAGATGTTGATATGCAAGTTGTTTTTTCTTTTTTCTTTAGGGGTGTGTGTGTGTGTGTGTGTGTGTGTGTGTGTATGTGTGAAGTTTTCTAGTTTTCTGAGTACATGACCCTTGGGATTTTTATTAGTAGATTCAGAATTTTTAATTTGAGTGAATTGCTTGAATTTTCAGTTTTTCTTTGTTATTCTCATTAACTATAATCTTTAATGTTATAAAATGTAAACTTCAGTGACATTTATTACATTTCCTTTATAAGCAGAAGAAAAAATTAAATAGATTTTGCTCTCTTGACTAATATTGATCTAAAGTTTTAGTCTTGGTGGATATTTTCAATGTGAGCTAGTTTCCTAAGTTTAAACATTATCAATTTCAGTTGTGCTATTTATTTCATCAAAAGTTTTAACCAAATGGGAGGTGTTTTATTATATTATCATCTACAGTAAAGAATAGAAATCCAGTGCAGCTACAGGAGGGTGTCAGGGAGCTACTGGCTACTACTGGGGGGTGGAGAGCTACAGGAGGTGGCAGGGCAGCAAGCTATGCGGCGGGGGGTGGGGGGTGCGGGGAGCTACAGGAGGGTGGGTCAGCGGGCAGAGAGCTACTGGAGGGCGGCAGCGAGCTACTGGCCAGCTACTGGCGTATGGATTCGTGCGCCGGGCTACTAGTATGTATGTAAGTTCTTTGATTGATCTTTTCTTCCCGCCCGCCCCGCCCCCCCTCCCCCTCCGACTTCCCCTAGATTATTTTTAAAAATATATATATTTTATTGATTTTTTTACAGAGAGGAAGGGAGAGGGAGAGAGAGTTAGAAACACAGATGAGAGAGAAACATCCATCAGTTGCCTCCTGCACGCCCCCTACTGGGGATGTGCCCGAAACCAAGGTACATGCCCTTGACCTGGAATGGAACCCGGGACCCTTCAGTCCGCAGGCCAACTCTCTATCCACTGATCCACACCGGTTAGGGCTCCCCTAGATTCTTTAGTCTGTTCCATCTTTCTGTCTCTGGATTTATTTTGTTCTTTTACACAAATATTAGATGTTAGACATGTTGATGAAATATTGAACGTATTTTTGTTATTAAAATATAGAACAATGAAGTACTATACTAAATAACAGGTGTGGGTATCCTCTCTAATAAAATGGTAATATGCAAATTAACCATCACTCCGCTACATAAGCCACGCCCACCAGCCAAGCCACGCCCACCAGCCAATCAAGGCGAGTATGCAAATTAACCCCAATCCAAGATGGCTACAGCCACAGAGAGCAAGGTTTCCCAGGTAACAGAGTAAGCCAAGCTTTCCATAGCAGTTGCAGGCCTAAGCCTCCACTCAAGCTACAAAGTTTCAATTATAGAAGGTAAACAAATTCAAACAAATGGCGGCAGAATGGAGCTTGAGAGAGCAGGCCAGGGTTGCCAGTGGCAACAGGGGAAGCAAAGCTTTCCGCACACCCTGGCCGGGCTCACCCGCTTAAGGCTACAAAGTTTCAATTGTAGAAGGTGAATTAACTGCCACAGAAATGGCTGCCGCCCCGGAGGGAACAGCAGGCTTGGCTCCGCTCCAGGCTACTAAGTTTCAATTGTAGAAGGAAAATAAATTCCAGATACCAGGGCCTCCCCTTGGGTTGCCAGGGGGCGTGGCCGGCCTGCAAACCACCACAGGCCCCTCGCTCAGGCCGCCCCACACCCCAAGGGAACCCCCACCCTTATCTGTGACACCCTTCAGGGCAAACCAGCTGGCCCCCACCCGTGCACCAGGCCTCTATCCTATCTAATAAAAGAGTAATATACAGATTGATCATCACTGCAACACACAATATAGCTGCCCCCATGTGGACACAAGATGGCCAGCAGGAGAGGGCAGTTGGGAGGCACCCAGCCTGCAAGGGAGGGCAGTTGTGAGGGACCAGGCCTGCAAGTGAGGGAAGTTGAGAGGGACCAGGCTTGCAAGGGAGGGCAGTTGGAGGTGATCAACCCTGCAGGAGAGGGCAGTTAGGGGTGACCAGGCCGGCAGAGGAGGGAAGTTGGGGGCAAACAGGCTGGCAGGGGAGCAGTTAAGCATCAACCAGGCTGGCAGCGGAGTGGTTAGGGGGTGATCAGGCTGGCAGGCAGAAGCGGTTAGGGGCAATCAGGAAGGCAGGCAGGCAAGCAGTTGGGAGCCAGCAGTCCTGGATTGTGAGAGGGATGTCCAACTGCCCGTTTAGGCCCGATCCTGGAGATCAGGCCTAAACGGGCAGTCGGACATCCCTCCAGGAGTCCCAGATTGGAGTGGGTACAGGCTGGGCTGAGGGACAACCCCCCGCCGTGCACTAATTTCGTGCACCGGGCTTCTAATTTATTATAGTCCTGTGATATGGTTTGTTTAATTAAGTTACTAAATCTGATTGCTGACCCTGAACCTTTCAGTCATTGTTGAGGCACTTACTCTTACATGTTCCTTGGAATAATCTATGCCAGTGGTCGGCAAACTGCGGCTCGCGAGCCACATGCTGCTCTTTGGCCCCTTGAGTTTTTAGCAAAGGCCAGCTTAGGAGTACCCTAATTAAGTTAATAACAATGTACCTACCTATATAGTTTAAGTTTAAAAAATTTGGCTCTCAAAAGAAATTTCAATCGTTGTACTGTTGATATTTGGCTCTGTTGAGTTTGCCGACCACTGATCTATGCCTATCTCTCTTACCTACTTTATCTTTATTCCTTTTTGATTATCTGGTTTAGTATTAGTAATTTATTTGGCTCCTGGTAACTGTTCTTGCAGAAAGCTTCTGATATCAACATTGATTTTTTTAACTTGAATGAGGTTAAAGCATTGATTGTGCATTTAATGTAATTATTTGCCAAACATTGCATGATCATCAATCTACCCACTCAAAGTTCTTTTTCTAACAATAGGTTGCAATTTAAAAGTTTATGAAACATGTATTTTGAGATAACATAAGGACAGAGGAGTTTAAGCTCAGTGATCTTTTAGTTTGGATATGCTTACAATACTAGTGTTTTAAAACCATTTGAAACATTTAGGAACAAGTGGAAATCCATTGTAGTATCCAGGGTTTCTGTTTTTAGTAGCTAAATGAAGATTTTTTTTTTTTTTAAGAAAAAGTTTGCTTTTTCTCCTATAGGCAGCAATGGATTTTTGCATGAACATGAACACAAAAGCAAATAGGAAGAAGTTGGTACGGGCACTCTTTATAGTTCCCAGACAAAGGTAGGTATTTTTTTTAAAATAAAGAGTAATTTGTTAGTGTTTTTACTTGAGTGATGATTGTAAGATCAAAGTTTTTATTTAGTTACTTCTTTAAAAATATTCCTTGTCAACAGACATTATTACTATAACTTGTTTCTCATTGATTTTTGTTCTTTTTGTCATTAGCTCTAAGTGGAAATATTTCTTCTGATGCTTTCCTATTATTTTAAGAGAAAATATAACCTATTTTAAGAGAAATGATAATCTTTGCTAGAAGCAGTTGGTTTACATTTTTGCTTCCGAGGAGAAAAAATATAATAAATGGTATATAAGTTTTTTTGGAGAGTTTTATTTTGTGTAAAGATTACACTAATTGAGTGTGTTCAGTTCTTGCTGTTGTATTTTAATGAAAAATTTCAAGTTATTTTGTAATTATGACAGTTTAGAATTGGAAGTCACATTAACATGTGTTGCTGAGAATTCAAGTAGTATATTCAATTGTGTGCGTTATGCTTATAGAGAATTCTAATGCTCTAAATTACACTAAATTTAATGCCTTACTTCATCTGCAAATTTCAGGACTACTTATAGATTATTCACCTTAGGAACTTGGAGAAGATTTATTTCTGTTTATTCAACAATAAATTATTAAAGAATTTTGTTAAATATTATGATGACTACATATAACATAGCCAAGATAAATACAAAAGATAAGAATTCTAAGGGATTTTACTAAAGATTTCTTAAGCAAGATTTTAATTTGGTTCATTCATTAATAGGGGCCCATTATCTTTTAATGGTAAGATTTCTCAGTGAAACCAAATCACTGCTTTTCTTTTTTTTTTTTGTATTGGTTTTTATCTCTTCTCAGCATCATTAATATGAGCATTAGGTTTTTTATTTTAGTGGGGAAAGGGAGATGGAATGGGCTAATACATGAGTAGATAACAGTTATCTAGTTGAGAAAGTAAAAAAGATCAATGTTTTTACTGCATAAAATTATATATTTCATCAAATGCAAGATGCTGTTAGTTACGAAGTGTACCATTATTTTATGTGCAATTAAGAGAAAAAAATATTGCCATTTTAAGGCTTTGATTAAGAAGCATATTTCACTTTCTTACACACAAATGTAGGTTTATAGTTATGAGTACACGAAACACCTAGTTTATTCTTGTGTTATTATTGTAATTATTTTCCATATGAACAACTGTAAACCTTTTGCCCCACCCTATATTTGTAAATGGGGAAAAAGTGCACCTTGAATTGATGAGAACTCAAATATTATTTTCCCCCATTATTTTGGACCAAATTTTTTAAAATAATGCTTTTTTTTTTTTTTTTTACCTTATACAATAGAATGTTTACTTTCACATTTTTCTGTTCAACTGTTTATTTGAATGCAGAAACGTGTATAACAATCGTCTGGAATTATTTAACAGAATAAACCAAGGTTAGCAAAAATAAAAGGCTTTGTTAACAAAAGAAATTATGCAATGATATTTAAGTAGTTTATTATAAAAGAGCATCTTGCTTCTTTGTATCCCCATTTCATTCTACTCCACCATTGCCTGCTCCTGTCTCCAAAAGAAAAAGTTCTCAAAAACTATGTACTACTATTTGGTTCTTATGCCAATTATTTCTTTATAGCTGAATTTATCTGCTTTTAGCTTAGCAGATTTCTGCAAATTAGAAGTAGTTGGAATCTGCTAGAATACATAGACTTGAAAGTAGTAGGAAGTGACAATTTATAGTTTGAAAGGAGAAAAAATAAAGATAGAAGTATTTAAAATGAATGTATAACATTCTGGAGCCATGAGGAAGAAACCACACAATCTTACATATCTGAAATGTATCCATATAATAATTTGATGTTTTTTTTTAAATCCTCACCTGAGAATTTTTTTATTTATTGATTGATTTTAGAGAGAGAGGACGGAAAAAGAAAAACACCGATGTGAGAGAGAAACGTTGATTGGTTGCCTCCCGTGTGTGCCCCAACCAGGAATCAAACCCATAACCTTTGTGTATACTGGACGATGCTCCAACTGAGCAATCCAGCCAGCACTAATTTAGATTTCTTTCTTTTTTTTTTTTTAAATATATTTTATTGATTTTTCACAGAGAGGAAGAGAGAGGGATAGAGAGTTAGAAACATCCATGATAGAGAAACATCGATCAGCTGCCTCTTGCACAACCCCTACTGGGGCTGTGCCCGCAACCAAGGTACATGCCCTTGACCGGAATCGAACCCGGGACCTTTCAGTCCGCAGGCCGACGCTCTATCCACTGAGCCAAACCGGTTTCGGCAAATTTAGGTTTCTTATAAATCAGCCTAAGTGATCAGGAAAGATTAAATTATGTTCTAAGTTTTTTAAAAAATACTTTTAAAATTGGTTTTTAGAGAGAGAGGAAGGGAGAGGGGTAGAGAGGTAGAAACATTGATGAGACAGGAACATCATCCATCGATCTGCTGCCTCCTGCATGTCCCACTCTGAGGTTTGGGCCTGCAATCCCTGGCATGTGCCCTAACCTGGACTCAAACCTGTGATCTTTGGTTCCTGGGTTGACACTCAGCCACTGAGCCATACCGGTAGGTAGGGTTGTGTTCTAAAATTTTTTCACTCATTGATTAATTCATTAAGACAGTGATTTTCAACTCCTGTGTTGCAAGAATTTTTAAAATAAAACATGCAATACCTGACTAGTCAGGGACACTGACCTCTTTTCCCTTAGATTGTCAAATAACAAGATGACAACAGCCAACATAATAGCTGTCTGGTGTGAATGAGTCAGAATTATGCCAATTTTTTTTAACAGATTGGCAAAAAATATATTTTTTGGTGTGTCGCAAAATTTTAGTAATTAGTTTATGTGCACCATGAGATGAAAAATGTTGAAAAATCGCTGCATTTAAGGGTTTTCTGTATACTGTGATTAGTGCTTAGGTAGAGTGGTGAACAAGAGGGGCTTGACTCTTGTATTCATGCAGACAATAGTTTGGATAGAAATACAAAGATGCCTAAGTATAATTACCAAGAAGAATCACAGTGTGCTTTCAAGTACATAGCAAGTGGAACTGATTGATTTATTCTTGGGTGAGAGAAAGCTGCCTGGAGCAAGGGCATTTTTTAAAAATATATTTTAAAAATAAATTTTTACTGATTTCAGAGAGGAAGGGAGAGAGGGAGAGAGATATAGAAACATCAGTGATGAGAGAGAATCATTGATAGGCTGCCTCCTGCATGCCCTCCCTTGGGGATTGAGCCCACAACTTGGGCATGTGCCCTGACCGGGAATCAAACTGTGATCTCCTGGTTCATAGGTTGATGCTCAACCACTGAGCCACGCCGGCTTGGCCGGAACAAGGGCATTTAATCTGAGTTCTGAGAAAGGAATTATCTAGACTAGGGGTGGGTGAGGAAAGGGAATGTTGAAAGCATTTCTGATAGAGGCAACAGTATGTGCAAAAGCCAGAGACTTGGTATCAAACTACTGCAAAACCTCTTTCTTGGTTTCTCTGGACATTGACATCTAGAATAAGCTGCAGGAAATAGGCCCTGTTTATTTATTTTATTTTATTTTTTTGGCCCTGTTTACTTCTTTATCTCCAGCATTTAGCACATTGCCTGACAGCTAGAAGATGATATTTAATGCCCCATTTCAACTTCTTGAGTCTTAATTCTAGCCACTCTTGCTTTTGTAAAATCCTAATCTGTAATGATTTGACTACCCTTTGCTCTCTCTACTTCCAAGAATCTCATTTCTATTCTATCTGTGGGATATCCTTTATTATTCTTCTGAAATCTCTGGCTCAGCCTTTAAGTCTTATTTAGCATCAAAGCTAAATAATATTCATCTTTGCTGAATAATTGTCCTTATTTCTTTTATGTAAATATAGGTGCTCTTTTATAGTGCTTTCATCATGTCTTCATATGAAGAAATACCACAATGTTGGTTTGCCGCCTATATCCCTACCAAACTGTAAAAACTATAAGCTCTTTAAAAGGGAAGACTAGACCTTTTCATGTTGTACATCCCCAACACCAAGTGTAGTGTTTGGTACCAAGTTAAGTGCTTGAAGATACTTGGTGAGTTTATGTTAGTTATGCAAATTTAAAAATTTATTTAGAAAAACAAGTAATCATCCACAGGGCTCAAAACCCAGAAGTATAAAACATTACATGCTGAAAAGTGTTATTTCTGTCCTTGTCTCCCCATCTAATTTCTACTCCTCCCAATAGGAAACCACTATCTTGATTCTTTTGTATCCTTCCAAAGTTTCTTTTGCATCTAGGACAAGAAAATGCAATTAAATTTCCTGATTTTTACACAGGGGCAACTTATTGCACCTATTAGTCTGAACTTCACTGTTTCCACGTAACAATATAGCTTGGAGATCTTTTCAGATCAATACATAATTTCCCTTGTTCTTTTAAAGATACATTGTTTCTTTTTTTATGTATCCTACCTAATAATGGACAAATATGCAAATTGACCGTACCTTCGCTATGCCCACGATTGGCCAGGAGGCACGGGGGGGCGGGACTCGGGGTGGCCGGGGTGTCCTATTGGGCTGGCGGGACGCTGAGCTCACGACGCCAGCAGCGGCGTGAGCTCAGCGTCTGCGCCATGGCTGTGCTGTGGCACAGAAGGAGCCTCTGGGGCAGGGAGCTCATGTCCCGCCACGGACCATCAAAAGTGGGGGAGCTTGGGTGCCTGTCCGCTCTGGCACCAGGTGCTGCAGAGGCTTCTGAAAGGCCTGGTGCACCAGTGATCGAAAGTGAAAACGTGGGAGATGGGTGCCTGTTCGCTCAGGCACCAGGCCTTTCAGAAGCTTTCGCTGCGTCAGAGGCTTCTGAAAGGCCTGGTGCACCAGCGGACAGGCACCTGGGTCTCCCGCGATCGAAAGCAAAAGCGTGTAGGGGACCCTACACGTGCATGATTTAATCATGCACTGGGCCTCTAGTGTACTATATTTAACTATTTTGGACATTCCAGTCTTTACCATTACAATGTTGTCTTTGTACTTCCCCTTTCTTTTTTTCTCTTCTTGATTTTATGTTAGCTAGTAGCTTACTCATTTTAGATTTTTGTTAACCAAAAGAAAGAAAGAAAAATAGTTTCTGGGTTTATTGTTTATGTACTTACTCTACTGTTTTACTATTTTCTTACTCATTATTTTTGGCCTTTGTCTTGATTAATTTCTTCTTTTTTAGTTTCTTTCATTTTTTTCTTCCTTTTTTGATATTTAATATGTTGTTGTCCTCTGAGCATGGTTTTAGGTATATCTCTTAGTTTTGACATGGGGTGATTTCTATGTTTGTTTTCTAGAAATTCTCCAGTTTTAGTTTCTTTTTCTTTTTAAATTTTTATTTGCCTATTTATTTTGGTTACCTAATGAGATGTTTGAGAGAGAACTGAAATTTCCAGATAGTGGGACTTTTTGTTTTGTTTTCTGACTTGGTTAATAATTTATATACTTTTTGCACTTCAATTAGAGAATACTAATTCTCTAGTATTCTCTAATTATTTTTACTTTTTATGAAATTTCTTTGTGGCCTATTATATAGTCAATTGTTATCAATACTCTCTGAGCACATTTTTAAAATGTTACATTCTTTGTTTTCATGTTGTAGAGTTAAATGGATTGATCAGGCAGGTTTACATTATTAAATAACTTTTATTAAGGTCTTGTGTTTTCTTGACTGTTTTTTTTGTCCACTTGCTGGGTTATGGGCTGAGAGAGATGACTAGAAGACGAATACAATTGATAATGTGTTGTTTTTTCTGGTAACTGCTATATGAAGATAAAACATATCTCATACTTTTTCATTATAAAGTGTTCTTTGCTTATTTAATGCTTTTTTGGGCCTGAACACTAATTTACCTGGTATTAAGGTTATGGTTTTCTGCCCCCTCCCTTTTTTTTTTCATTTATTCTGGTATGCTTTTGCCCTTTTATATTCAGTCTTTTAGAATCACTATTTTAGTTGAGTCTCTTGTATATTATTGAATTGAATTTTTCTTTGAGATCCATTCTGAAAATGTTTCTTACAAGTTAGACTATTATATTTTTTTACTAAGACAGATAAGAATTGAGTTCTTTTATTTGTCTTTTCAATTTAATTTTTTAAAGTCATGTGATCTGTTTGTATTATCTTACATGTAGGTTTATATGTTTTCTGATTTTAGGATGGTTTTTGTATATTTGTTTTAGTAGTTACTTTCATGATTATAGGTTTGCTTAGTGATGATTTATACAGTCTTACTGTTTGCCACCATGAGTATGATGATAAAATAGCCTATGTTCCCTTCCCTTTCTTCTCTTCTCACTTTCTCTCCTCACCCATCTGATTTTAATTAATAATGTTATCTTCCTTAATATACTTTTTACTCTTTTTTTTTGTTTTTTGTTAATCCTCATCTGAGGATATGTTTTCCATAGATTTTTAGAGAGAGTGGAAGGGAGGGGCAGAGACAGAGAGAGAGAAATATCAATGTGAGAGAGACACATTGATTGGTTGCCTCCTGCAGGTGCCCTGACTTGAGCTGGAGATCAAGCCTGCAGCCAAGGTACATGTCCTTGACTGAAATAGAATCTGAGACCCTTCAGTTCACGGGCCGATGCTCTAACCACTGGGAAACTGGCTAGGGCTATTTTTTTAACTCTTAAATGTGCTTAGACTTGTATTATTTGTCAGCTTTGAATGATATTGAACTTTACTGCATTACAAGTAGGCACGGCAGACTTACTGACTTCCCATCTCTTTCATTTTCCTTCCCTTCGTTTTATTTCTATGTTGATTACATATCCTGATCGGAACATAGCATTTACATTCTAATTTATCACTCTAATTCCCTCATTTGTTTTTATCTCAGTTCTAAAGTTTAAAACATTTTATGCTCTCTGCCAGTCCCTTTCTCTTGTTTCCCCAGTTATCTGTTGTTGTGCTGAAGTTCATCTTCTAGTAATTTTCTCAAGAAGAAATACCCCTTGGTATGTACAGATGATATATCTGTGGACTTTTTGCTTGGTCAGAAAAGTCTTTAACCTTTTGCACTCGGATGTCGAGTGTGACTCGACACGGTTAGCATTGGTAGCCTATCCCTTCCTTCCCTCCATCCCTCCTCCTTTATTTGGGCTTTTCTTACATTAAATAAGTTTGTATGAAAAGAAACTCCAGTTTTTTATTCTACTGCCGCACTTTGTAAAATCTGGGGTATTTAAAAAATTAAATCCCGAGTAGAATAAAGGAATTGAGAAAAAAGCAAGTGAGTGCAAAGGGTTAATTTTGAAGATCATCTTTTGTCCTTGATCCTCAGGTGTCTTTCTACCTTGCCTATAAAATTTGGCTTGACCCTGAGGATTATAACTTGATCCCTTAGGGAGGCTGGAATGGTAAGATAGTAGTCAACTGCTACTAAGTCTCTTCTCATTCTGTTTCTCATTCCCTTTTTCCAAACCCCCATATACTCATAGACCTTTCTCCATTCTTTGAATACAAGAGAAGACTGATAGTCTTCGGGGGAGAGGTAAGAAGGGAACAAAATGGGCCTAGAGTGAACAGGCCTAGAATATTCTCCTGGGTAGCCAGTTAGGTGGTATTAGGGGTAGTAGCAGGTTACTCTGTGAGCCCTCTGGACTTAGGGGCAAGCTGGGACACTTTGGGGAGAGGGGCAAGGAAAAACTTAAAACCTTCTTTTAGCTCCTGCTTTCACCTAGCTTCATTGTCCTCCCAGGCCCACCTAGTCGCTGTAGGAAGGACCTTTTAGTAAACTGTGCCTCCCTCTGTGTGTGGCATTTTCTCTCCCTCACCCTCCGTAAATGACATGAATCCTATTGAATATCTTTATTCTTTTTTGTGGCCGGGATTTCCTCCTTTATCCATCCAGCTCCTTCAGCTTGAGTTGACCAAAACATGTGCTAACAAAACAAGAATGAATTATTTAATAGTTACTTGAGTGCCTAGGAGTATGAGAAACCAAAAGTCTTATATATGTACTAGAGGCCTGGTGCACGAAATTCATACACTCAGGGCCTCCCTCAGCCTGGCCTCCCTCACAGTCTGGGAGCCGGGGAGTGTCCTAAGCCAGTAGTCAGACATCCTTAGCGCTGCCACGGAGGTGGGAGAGGCTCCTGCCACCACCGCTGCACTCGCCAGCTATGAGCCCGGCTTCTTGCTGAGCAGCGCTCCCCCCTGTGGGAGCGCACTGACAACCAGGGGGCAGCTCCTGCGGTGAGCGTCTGCCCCCTGGTGGTCAGTGCACATCATAGCAACTGGTCGTTCTGCTGTTTGGTCAATTTGCATATAACCCTTTTATTATATAGGACTAGAGGCCCGGTGCATGAAAATTCATGCACTGGAGGGGGGTGCCTCAGCCCAGCCTGCCCACTCTCACAGTCCGGGAGCCCTCAGGGGTGGGAGGCGACCTGGTGATCAGGGGAAGGTGCCGCCCCATCACACCTCTGCTGCTGCCACTGCCGGCAGTGCAAGCTTTGGCCGGTCCTGGGCGGCTGGGCAGCCGACATCTGAGGCTTGCCTGTTCCTTGGGCCGGCCCTGTGTGGCTGGGGGGCTGAGGGAACTGGGGGACTCTGGAGGCCTTGCCGTACACCTGTTGCCTCGGCAAGGCTGAGGGGACTGGACACCGCCATCTTTGAGGGCATGGTAGTCATTTAGCATATTCCCTCCTTATTGGCTGTGGGCGCTGCCATATTTGCGACGGCGTGAGGGTCGATTAGCATATTCCTCTTTATTAGATAGGATAGGATGTCTATAAATAGTCTGTGGTAGAGAATTTAGCTATCTTACCTAGTGTGTGTACTGGTAGTTTGGTTTAGGAAGCACTAAACTATCCTATTATATCCAGTCCCCTCAGCCCCCCAGCCACCAGGGCTGGCCCGAGGCACAGGCAAGCCTCAGATTTCAGCTGCCCAGCCAACACCTGAGGCACAGGCAAGCCTCGGATGGCGGCTGCCCAGGGCTGCCCAAGGCTCAGGTAACCAGGGCCGGCTGAGGCTTATGCTGCTGGCAGTGGCAGCAGCAGAGGTGTGATGGGGGCATCACCTTCCCCTGATTGCTGGGTCGCCTCCCACCCCTGCGGGCTCCCGGACTGTGAGAGGGGGCAGGCTGGGCTGATGGGACAACCCCCCTCCCATGCACGAATTTCGTGCACCGGGCCTCTAGTATAACTCATAATGTTCTTTATAGGTTGTTTTGGGAAAAAAGGCTTTATTGAGATATAATTCACATATCATACAATTCACCCATTGGAGGTATACAGTTAAGTGTTCTAAATATATGCAACCATAACTATAATCAAATTGTTAAATATTTTTGTCTGCCTAATAGAAACCTCATATCTATTAGCAGTCAATAATTCTCTCTCAGCCCATCCTTTCCCCTGCCCTAAGAAATCACTAATCTACTTTCGGTCTCCATGGATTTGCCTATTCTGGATATAAATGAAATCATATAGTATGTGGCTTTTTGTGCCAGGCTTCTTTCATTTAATATGTTTTCAAGATTCATTCATGTTGTAGCCTTGATTAGAATTTCCTTCCTATTTAAGGCTGAATAACATTTCATTGTATAGTCATACTGTATTTTGTTTACCCATTCATTTATTAGTTATTGGACATTTGGGTTGTTTCTGTTTAGCTATGTGAAGAATGCTGCAGTGACTGTTTGTATACATATTTTTGTGTACATTTTATGTTTTCAATTCTCTTGGGTACATATACCTAGGGGTGGAATTTCTGTGTCTTGGTAACTCAGTGTTTAACGTTTTTGTAACTGCCAAACTTTTCACAGTGGCTGCACCTTTTTACATTCCCAACAGCTATGATTGAGGATTCCAATTTTTCACCACCGCTTGATGTCTCTTGTAGCTTATAGCAATCCTAGTATGTGTGAAGTGGTATCTCATTATGGTTTTGATTTGCATTTCACTAATGGCTAATGATTTTGAGCATCTTTTCATGTGCTTATTGGCCATCTTAATTGGAGAAATGTCTTTAAATCCTTTGCCCCCCTTTTTAGTTATGTTGTCTTTTTTAGTTAAGTTATGAGTTCTTTATATTTTGTACCTATCTCTTATCAGACATAATTTGCAAATATATCTCCCATTTTATGAGTTATCTTTTGCTTTCTTGGTATCAGTTATATTACAAGTTTTAAAATTTGATTTAATCCATCTTTACAATTTTTACAGGTTTTTAACTTTCAGTTGTGTTCTTCCTTCATTAAAGAAATGGTGGTTAGCCGTGGCCAGTGTGGTTCAGTTGGTTGGAGTGTCATTCTGTGCAATGATGGGCTGTGAGTTCAATTTCCGGTCAGGGCACATACCTAGATTTCAGGTTTGATTCCTGCTTGGGGCATGTACATGAGGCAATAGATCAGTGTCTCTCTCTCACATCAATGTCTGTCCATGTGTCTGTCTCTCTCTCTTTCCCTCCCTCCCTCCCTCACTCCTTCCCTCCCTCACTTCTTCCTTTTCTCCCTCCCTCTTTCAATCCTCCTTCCTGTCCCTCTCTCCCTTCCTCCCTCTCCTGAATAAAAAAAAAAAAAAAATAGTGGTTAAAATAATCTCAAAAGGCTGGCATTTTATTTCTCAGCCTATTAATTTGAAGGACTCCACAGAAATGAAATCTAGAATTTCCCTTAATTGGATATTATTTTATAGTTAATTTATACACATACATAATTGAAATTTCTCAGAAGTGTTTATATCATCTTATCTAATAAAAGAGTAATATGCAAATAGATCATCACTCCAACACACAAGATGGCTGCCCCATGTGGACACAAGATGGCCGCCACAAGATGGCCAGCAGGGGAGAGCAGTTGGGAGGGACCAGGCCTGCAAGGGAGGGCAGTTGGGGGCAATCAAGCCTGCAGGGGAGGGCAGTTAGGGGTGACCAGGCCGGCAGAGGAGGGAAGTTGGGGGCAACCCGGGCCTGCAGGGAAGGGTAGTTGGGGGGGGGGGACCCAGGCCTGCAGGGGAGAGCAATTGGGGGGGACCAGGCCTGCAGGAGAGGGCAGTTAGGGGCAATCAGGCTGTCAGGGGAGTGGTTAGGGGGTGAACAGGCTGGCAGGCAGAAGCAGTTAGGGGCAATCAGGAAGGCAGGCAGGCGAGCAGTTGGGAGCCAGCAGTCTCAGTAGGATTGGGCCTAAACGGGCAGTCGGACATTCCTCTCGGGGTCCCAGATTGGAGAGGGTGCAGGCTGGGCTGAGGGACATCCCTCCACCCCCGCCCCCGTGCATGAATTTCGTGCACCGGGCCTCTAGTAAATGTATAAAGATTAGAACCAATACCTAGCACCTCAGAAAGCTCCCTCACCTGAGCAAACTACTGTGTATGAAGTCAATCAGAATCAGAGAAAGTACCTAAGAATCTCTTAGTTCCTTGTTTTAAATATAGGCAAACCTGGTATTGGTTTAGTTACTTTGAAGCCATATAGATTTAACCAGATTTCAGCAGATGGACATTCAGACTTTCTTTAGATTAATATAAACGGAATACTCTTCAGAGGTGGAATGCTTCCCTTGATTCTTAAACAGCTTTTCCTGATCCAACTTTTTTTTTAGGAGAGTTTGCTGGAATTTTTTTTAAGATAAAACACAAGTCAAATTTATTAGAGTTGTCCACAGTCAGGAATGGTGATCTTTTTGCTGGTCTTGCCATTCCTGGACCCAAAGCGCTCTATGGCTGTCACAATATCCATGCCTGCTTTCACCTGGCCGAAGACCACATGCTTGCCATCCAACCACTCAGCCTTGGCAGTGCAGATATAAAACGGAACCATTTGTGTTAGGTCCAGCTTTTGCCAAGGACAAGATGCCAGGACCTATATGTTTCAGGATGAAGTTCTCATCCTCAAATTTCTCCCCATAGATGGACTTGCCGCCTGTGCCATTATGGCGTGTGATATCACTGCCCTGGCACATAAATCCTGGAATAATTCTGTGAAAGCAGGAACCTTTGTAACCAAATCCTTTCTCCCCAGTGCTCAGAGCACGGAAGTTTTCTGCTTTGGAACTTTGTCTGCAAACAGCTCGAAGGAGATGCAGCCCAAGGACTCGCTGTTGATGGCGATGTTGAAGAACATTGGGGTTCACCAGGGTTGGTCATGGGCAGCTCCGGGTCGGCAGCGTTTGCAAAGCCATTTGCTGGAGTTTTTATGAGAGACATTCTAATTGAACCTCCTCCCTCTTGCTCAATTCGGAAATATGAAAAAACTGAGTTTGTGGGAAATCTATTAGTATGTTATGTCACTTGATGGCGCTGTTGCTCTGGGAACATCAACATTCTGAAAAAAGTCTCAGCATTTGGATATTGATTTCAGAGTAAATGACCCCAATCTTTTGCATATTATATTTCATGTTTTTTTGAATCATCATCTGCTTTAGTGTTTCCTAATTGATTGGTAAGAGTGTTGTGTCTTATTTTTTTCCAGACATTTTGAATACATAAAATTCATAATTTTCAACAGTTAAATTCTTTAGATTGCATTGATTTGATTCTTTCTTTTTTTTTTAGAGAGAGAGAAAAAGGGAGAGAGGGGGAGAGAGATATCGATGTGAAATTAAGACTGGATAAGCTGCTTTCTGCATGCCCCCTATTGGAGATGGAGCTTAAAAGCCAGGCATATGCCCTGACTGGGAATCAAACTGGCAAACTTTTATTGCACAAACAGTGCCCAACCCACTGAGCAACACCCAGCCAGGGGAATTCTTTAGATTTTAAAAAGAAAAAAGAAACTGGAAATTTCTTTTAGAAAACTGTTTATTAGATAAAAACCTTTAAGAATGCCTTTTCCCCTCTCAGTAACGTGTGTGTTTGTTTCTACATTCTTGTTATTGTACTATTACTTGATTGGATGTTTACTAACTTGATGATCATTAACTGCTAGGAGGATACTTAAATGTATGATTCAGGAGACCTTGAAAGTATAAGCAAGGTTTTATTATTGTATAAGGAAAAAACATCCTTTTAAAAGATTCACTCATTAACTCTTGGTAAAATAATTATCAGTCTCAGAAGATTATGAAATTCAATTTTCAAAGAACAGATGTAAGTTTATTTTCTAATTGAATTTCAGAAGAGTCAAATTAAATAATAAATCTAGCTTAAATTTTAACAGAAATTTGTTCTTTAAATTGATTAAAATGTTCTATTTATGTTTAAATAACTTCAATGTGCTCGATATAGAATTTGGCACTCCATTTTCTTTCAGGCTCATATTTGTAGAAAAGACAGAAAAGTACACTTGTGCAGGATTAACATTAAAAATATTATTTATGATATTAGGGATTTTATTTTGTGAAGTGATGAATGAAGAATCATAAAAGTTGAACATTTAAATAGGGCAGGATGACATTTAGTTTCAACTATCTATTTGTAAAAGTGGAATGGAAAAAGAGGGATATTAGGAACTTGTTAGTTTGAGAACTTGTTGTGTTTAATAGGGGGTAGAGGATTCTGAGAGAATGGAACTTCCATGTAACCAATTCCAATACAAACAAAACCCAGGATTACTAACTAGCTGGAAAGGCTTAAAAGAGGGGAATCTTTAAACTATGTTTTAAATTCCTACTGAAGCTGAAACCACTTACCTGTGTTGTTAGTGTACAGTTTTGAGCCTGAAGGGATAGCACACACTGCTTTATTTTAAAATAAATAGCTATACCTACCTTTCTTTTGGGGCTGGGAAAAAACTTTGAAGTTGATTCAGCTAATTGGAAAAAGAAAGAAATGAAGCAAAGTGTAAGTGTCTTGCCCAGGAAAAGAAGAAAAAGGAAATGACCTAGGTAAAAAAAATTTTGATGCTAAGTTATAATCTGAAATTTTTTTGAAAAATACATTGTAAAGACAACCATGATTAACTTTAAAATTTAAAAACTTGAGCTAGTTCTTAAAAAAATCTAAATACAGAAGCATTAGAAAACATAGAAGAACATTAAAAGTTTAAGAAATGAGCCAGATGATATGCTAGAGATATTTAAAAACCACTTGAAAATCTTAGTGAAACAGATAATTGTTTGGAATAAATACACAGTTTTAGAATGATTCAAGACAAAATAGATGAGTCATCATGGGGAAAAATGTAAAAAATTATCAGTTAATTTTGTCTTGAATAGATTAGTTTTATTGATTTTTTTTTTAGCCTTTATGAACAAGTAATTTTTCTGCTATATTGTTCATTCCAGAGCATGAAAAAGAAAACTTGTCATATTATAATATGAAGGTACAGGCAAAATTTGTAACAAAAACAAGCCAGGAAGTTAAAAGTATTGACCAATCTCACTTTTGAATTTTGTTATAAAAATTCTAAGTAAACCACTAACATCATATTTAACTAGAGGCCCGGTGCACGAAATTCGTGCACGGAGGGGGGGTTCTCCCTCAGCCCAGCCTGTACCCTCTTCAATCTGGGACCCCTCAAGGGATGTCCGACTGCCCATTTAGGCCTGATCCCTGGGATCGGGCCTAAACGGGCAGTTGGACATCCCTCTCACAATCCAGGACTGCTGGCTCCCAACTGCTTGCCTGCCTGCCTTCCCGATTGCCCCTAACTGCTTCTGCCTGCCAGCCTGATCACCCCCTAACCACTCTGCTGCCAGCCTGTTTGCCCCCAACTTCCCTCCTCTGCCGGCCTGGTCACCCCTAACTGCCCTCTCCTGCAGGGTTGATCACTTCCAACTGCCCTTCCTTGCAGACCTGGTCCTTCTCAACTGCCCTCCCTTGCAGGCCGGGTGCCTCCCAACTGCCCTCTCCTGCTGGCCATCTTGTGGTGGCCATCTTGTGTCCACATGGGGGCAGGATCTTTGACCACATGGGGGCAGCTATATTGTGTGTTGCAGTGATGATCAATCTGCATAGTACTCTTTTATTAGATAGGATAGAGGCCTGGTACAGGGGTGGGGGCCAGCTGGTTTGCCCTGAAGGGTGTCCCTGATCAGGGTGGGGTTCCCTTGGGGCGGGGGCAGACTGAGCGAGGGGCCTGTGGTGGTTTGCAGGCGGGCCACGCCCCCTGGCAATGCAAGCAGAGGCCCTGGTATCTGGAATTTATTTTCCTTCTACAACTGAAACTTTGTAGCCTGGAGCAAAGCCAAGCCTGGGGCTCCCTCCGAGGCCCCCAGCCATTTGTGTTGGGGTTATAATTGAAACTTTGTTGCCTTAAGCGGGTGGGCCCGGCCAGAGTGTGCGGAAAGCTTTGCTTCCCCTGTTGCCGGCAGCAACCCTGGCCTGCTCTCTCAAGCTCCATTCTGCCGCCATTTGTTTGAATTTGTTTACCCTCTATAATTGAAACTTTGTAGCTTGAGTGGAGGCTTAGGCCTGCAACGGCTGGCAGAAAGCTTGGCTTCCTCTGTTACCTAGGAAACCTTGCTCTCTGTGGCTGTAGCCATCTTGGTTTGGGTTAATTTGCATGCTTGCTCTGATTGGGTGGTGGGCGTGGCTTGCGGGCGTGGCTTCTGGGTGTGTCGGAGGTATGGTCAATTTGCATATTTGTCTATTATTAGATTAAATAGTATATTAAAAATAAAAATCTAGCCCTGACCTGGTGGCTCAGTTGGTTGGATTGTCATCTGTACATCAAAAGGTTGCAGTTTCAATTCCAGGTCAGGGTACATACCTAGCTTGTGGGTTTGATCCTGGATCAGGTGCGT
This sequence comes from Eptesicus fuscus, assembly GCF_027574615.1. Taxonomy (NCBI): domain Eukaryota; kingdom Metazoa; phylum Chordata; class Mammalia; order Chiroptera; family Vespertilionidae; genus Eptesicus; species Eptesicus fuscus. Next base: position 93,770,027 of record NC_072477.1, read on the forward strand.
ATGGGAGGCAATTGATGTTTCTCTCACGTCGATTTTTCTCTTTCCTTGCTCTCTAAATTCAGTAAAAACGTATCTTCACATAAGGATTAAAATAAGTAAGTAAATAAATAAATCTAGCATGATCAAAGAGGATTGACTTTAGGAATGAAAAGATATTTAAATAGGAAACCTATTAATCTATATAATACCAGTAGTGAGAACTGTGTGACTATTTTATTAAAATTATTTTGGATTGATTTTGAGAGAGAGAAACATCAGTTTGTTGTTGCACTTATTTATTGATTTGTTGATTGATTCTTGTATGTGCTCTGACCAGGGATTGAACTTTCAACCTTGGCATGTCAGGATGACACATGCTCTAACCAAATGAGCTACTCGGTCAGGGCCTATGATTAGTTCCCCCATTAATTGGATAAAAGGTATATGATAAATGAGCTTTTATCTGACATAGGAAACTTGATCAAGTTTAATATTCTTACAAAAATAGGATGATGTTTTATAATATAGTGAAGAATAGACTAAAGTTAATAATATACTTAATTGTGAGATACGTGAGACATTCATTTATCTAACAAGTGTCTATTAAGCACCTACTATGATCTAGGCACTGTTTTGAGAGCTGGTAAACTGACTCCTATGGAGCTTACATTCTGATGGGGAAGGGTGACAAACAAAATAACAATAAACATAACAAGTAAGTAAAATATAATACTAGAGGCCGGGTGCACTGGTGGGGTCCCTTGGCCTGGCCTGTGCTCTGATGTTTCTCCCTTTCTCAAAAGCAATCTGGGACCCCTCGGGGGATGTTGGAGGCCTGGTGCACGAATTCGGCTGGATGCCCACAGGCCAGGCCGAGGGACCCCACTGGTGTATGAATCCGTGCACCAGGCCTCTAGTATGTACATAAGATCTTTGGTTAATCTCTTCCTGTTCCATGTTTCATCAGTTTGTTCCATGTTTCCATGCCTGTGCGTTGAGCATCTGCCTCCGGTGGTCAGTGCGCATCATAGCTACTGGTTAAACAGTCACTTAGGCTTTTATATATATAGATGTTAGAAGGTGATACATTTTATTTTTAAAAAACAGTGCAGGGTACAGGGATTGGGTTGGGTGAATTTGCAGTTTCAAGGGAGCATTCACAATGGGTCTCGAGGAGGTGTTATTAGGGCTGACTTGCTTCCTAGGGGAGTAAGCAGCATGAATAGTTATTTGGGGAATTAACAGCTGTACTGCAGCTAACTGAGAACAGCCAGTGTGATAGCTCCGAGGTAAGAGCTTGCCTGCTGTGTTGAGAATTAGTGAGGGGCTGGTGAGAGCAGTGAGCAGGAGACAATAGTAGATGAAGTCAGATTAGTTTATGAGGTCACAAAAGTACTATTTGAGAGATTTAGAATCCAAGTCTCCTAACTCCTAGCACATTGCTCTTTGTTATCCCATGACTTTAAGTCATCTTAATTTTTCTTACCTGTAGTTGTGGCAGTTGGAAGTGATGAACCTAAGCATACATTTAAAGTCCTATATTTGTATTTGGCAATTGATTATGTGAAAAAGAAAAAAAGTAAAACTTAATATTCTAACGGATAGAATATATTAAAATATGACATTCTAACTAAAGTTTGAAAATTTAGAAAGTAAATTTGGTATTAGTATGAATCACTTTATTATGCAAGAAAAGTAAATGTTTGCCTCAGGCAGGCTTTTTTTTTGTAGCAGTAGACATTCAGAAAATGATTACATATTTATGAGAGTATCTTACAGTAATATCTCATTTCTGTAATATCAAGGAGTAATGTGACCCACATGTGTGCATTTTTTGTGACAAGAGCAATGTGCTAGGAGTTAGGAGACGGGTTCTAAATCTCTCAAATAGTACTTCTGTGACCTCATAAATTGATAAAACTTTTAAAGTAATTTTTAGAAAACATTTTAAATAGAATTTACCATTAAATGTTTTGATTCAAATTTTTACATAATGGATTGTATTTTTCATTGTTTCTTATGATGCATTTAAAAAGCTTATTGAGTTACCTACTACAAAGCCACCATGTTGTTTACTTCTTTCAATACCTGTTCCCTTCTAAAATAGTAATTAATAATGTCCACCTCATAGAATGAACAAGTTAAATAATGTGTGTTAGATGCCTAAGACAGAGCCTGGCAGGTTAGTAAGAATTAAATGTTAATTTTTAAAAGAAATTTTAATGGTAAAAGAAATATAAAGTTTTTGAGGCTCTTGTAGGCATGAATTTGAGCACTTTCCTTTTCTTCACCCCATATTTTCCCCCTCCCCCAAATTTTTTAATTGTTCCTCCCCACAGAAATCTTTAGTAAAAGGCAAAAGAGCTATGTAATATGAAGAGAAACCAGAGTACCGTATTTTCTGGTGTATAAGACGACTGGGCATATAGAAGATTTTCCTGGGTTAAAAAGTCGTCTTATACATCGGAAAATACGGTATTCACCTTTCAAATTTCACCTGCAGTCTTTCTTCCTTCACTGTTGTCCCTTCTTCCAGCTAAGGCTTAATCTGTCCATGCTGGGAGTTTTCGAGATCTAATTCTAAGCCTTTCATGTTATTCAGACTTTTCTCTGATGATCAAACCATTTTCATGTAATATTCTATAGTGATAGATTCCGGGATAATTACAACATAGGATTATTTGTTTGTGGTCTAAGTGGCTTTAGGCTGTTGTCGTTTTGGGGCTCTTTTGTTGAATTTTTATAGTTTTTAGCTTCCTTCACTGCCAGCTCCCATTACTTGCTGCTGTCAGTGCAGCTGTTTGTTTGTTTGTTTGTTTATTTATTTATTTACTAGAGGCCCGGTGCACAAATTCATGCACCAGAGGGGTCCCTCGTCCTGGCCTGCAGAATCGGGCCGAAACTGGCTCTCAGACATCCCCTGAGGGGTCCCGGATTGTGAGAGGGCACAGGCCAGGCCAAGGGACCCCACCGGTGCACGATTAGGGCTGGGGAGAGACAATGGAGGTTGGCCAGCTGGGGAGGAACCACGGGAGGAGGGCTCCAGGGCATGTCCAGCCCATCTTCCTCAGTCCTGATTGGCCAGACCCCAGCAGCAAGCTAACCTACTGGTTGGAGCGTCTGCCCCCTGGTGGTCAGTGCACATTATAGCAACTGGTTGACTGTCTGTCCCTGGTGGTCATTGCATGTCATAGTGAGCAGTTGAGCAACCTTAGCATATCATTAGCATATTATGCTTTGAATGGTTGAATGGCTGACCGGTCGATTAGCATATTAGGCTTTTATTATATAGGATTAGTTTCTGGCTGCTTCTAATTTTCAGTATCTAATCTGGTGAGTGTTGATTCATTGCAAAATCAAGTTTTATAAAATAATGTTTATGGCAGGAATGAAAAGTAAATTTTAGCTCATGTGTTGATTTTGATTGGTAGTGGTTGCCTGGAGTATTGTGTTAAGCAGGATTCTGGAGCTGCATTCAAGTTTGATGAGAAAGTGCTCTGATAATAATATGGGGTGGCAGCACTGGTAACCACATATTTGCCATTTATTGTCTAAAGTAAGAATAAATAGGCACTGCACGAGAATTTGAGAGGGTTCTATAGTGATTAAAATACATAAGTTAGTATGTGGGTTGTGATATGGTTTTGACCCTTAGATGCCTTTTGGATTATTGGTTACCCTTTTACTCTAGACATTGAAGTTTCCAAATAACTTATCAATGGATAAGTAAAGTAAATGGTTTAAAAGGATTCTGCTTTGCACTGTTTAAGTTAACTTTGTTTACTTAGTAATTATGTAGTTAAAAATTTAGCCTATGTAAAAACTAAGTATTTTTTTCACTTGATATTTTATCAGAATTGCATACTAAGTAAAATTGCAAATGTGTGATTAAAGCACTGGGTGGAAAATGCTATATTGTTAATAAGCTTTCACAAAGCAAATTAAATTTCTGTGTACTTCATTATGATGGCAATAAATGAGAATGTCTGTATGATTATTAGTTTTTTAATTATTAATTTGTGAATATATCTGAGGAAGTTTAAATTTTTTAATGAATTATTTCTTCTTTCTTTCTTTTTACACATATCACATATAACTTTTGCAGGTTGGATTTGCTACCATTTTATGCAAGATTGGTTGCTACATTGCATCCCTGCATGTCTGATGTAGCAGAGGATCTTTGTTCCATGCTGAGGGGGGATTTCAGATTTCATGTATGTATTTAAGCATTTATTTTGTAATTTACATAGATACATATACTTAAAAGTTGAGTGAGGATTCTTTAGTTTAAGAATATGATTTATTATTGGTAAGCATATTTTTGAAATCTGATAGTGGCCTAACAGTTCAGAATATAGGTCTAAATTTTTTAAATAGAAATTTACTCAACAAAGCCTGAAATGATTAAGTGATATTACAATTTGGGGTTGAGCTGCTGCTGCTCTCTTATTTCTCCATTGTAGGTACTGCCATTTTGCTTTTGTAAAGTAAACATTCTCAAGAGAGCCAGCAGGTTTTCCCAGAAGAAACATAGGATTGGCCATTACCAGTCAGGGCACAGTGCCTATAGTATGCCTGTTTAGGTATTGGGGGTCCAAATATTTGGGACACATGAGGTTCAACAGAGGATGTGATCTCAGTGAATGCTGTTGTAGCCCATGTTTTTATTGATTCTTGCCTTAAGAATCTTTACCTTAGATAGTGGTGAATTCTTTAAAAAGTACCCTGCTAAAGTACTAGGGACCTGTTAGTAGGCACCTTCCTTTCCTTTCTGGTCCCAGGAATCTGCCTGTTAGTGGTTCTTCAAAACCCATATTACATAGTCATCTTGTGGAGGTGATAAAGATTCAAATATAGTCCTGAAAAGAGTAAAATGATATGTTAGAGGTGACTGAAAGTGAGCATTGGTAGGCTTTGCAAAGATGTGAAATTCAAGTGTTTATGTTGTTAACCAATGGAAAAATTGTGTTTACAAAATTTAGCTTTATAGTGAGTTGCTTGGAATGCAAATAAATGTTTGCTATACTCAGTATGCACTTTATTGCACTTGCTTTACACAATTCACTGCTGCTGAGCACTTAGAGAACAATTCCTGAGGTCAGGAATCTCACCTGTAGTTGGGGAGATAAGACTAAGCACTCACAGAAGCAAGAGAGAAATAAACATGTAAACCTTAAATATATTTGATATTATAAGGAATTGCATGCTTAATTGCCAAATGACTTGTTTGAGAGTCATTACCTTGAGTTCAGAGGAAGGAGCAAGTGTCAGTGATGGGCTTCTGGTTTGAGGTGTTAATCTGTTAATAGGATATTTGTGGTTACGATTTTTTTGGGCCGCTTCTGCTAAAGTATATTTCAGATTTTCATAGTATTAAGTAATGGCACGTTTCTATGTTTAAAGAAGTTTGGAAACACTGAGATCAAGAAAGTTAAATTATTTTTGTTGCATTATAAGTCTGAAAGCTTTGATAGGGTAATGTGCATTGTGAACCTTCTGGGGGGGGTTGAATAGGTAGTCACTCAAAGAACACACTTTGATAAATGCTGCTAGTTCAAGGACAGATGCATCAGAATTCATGATATTTTTGTTGATATACTTAATATCATCATACAAATAAGAAACTTTTACTAGCAGATAGTATGATTGTATTGTATTGAGTTATATGCATACACTCTTAACCAAATCCAAAATTAAATAAAATGCAAGTTGCTACACCAAGCATAATTAGTGCTTTTGGTGAGAAACTTAAAATTAAGAAAATACTGTTCATGCCGAAACCGGTTTGGCTCAGTGGATAGAGCGTCAGCCTGCGGACTGAAAGGTCCCAGGTTCGATTCCGGTCAAGGGCATGTACCTTGGTTGCGGGCACATCCCCAGTGGGAGGTGTGCAGGAGGCAGCTGGTCAATGTTTCTCTCTCATCGACGTTTCTAGCTCTCTATCCCTCTCCCTTCCTCTCTGTAAAAAATCAATAAAATATATTTTTTAAAAAAGAAAAGAAAATACTATTCATGTATACTTCCCCTCTCACCTTTAAAAATTGGGAAGAGAGTTGAAGGAACTGGCATACTTTTGTCACTAGAAGAATATCAGTGTTAGGAATATACTTTGGTAACCACTGCTCTTGGGGGTATTTGGGGGAAGAGAAGAAACACCTACTTTTTCCAAGATCTGTTTGTTCCCTACCCCCAAATCTGCACACTTTGCCAATGACTTTTTCTTAGGCTATAAATATGCTTAACACTAATATCCTTAAATGAAAATAAAATAATAGCAACAAGTAAACTTACCTCAAACAATCCCCCTCCCCCCATTCTCTTTCATTTCCTTCTTGTTCAAGTTTTTTAAAGTATACTTGTCTCTTCTACTACTGACATTTATCCTTTGTTCTATCATAGTACCCTGGCACAGACCACCAGTGTCTTCCTAATTACTTTATGTTAGTCGATATTTTTGCAAATTCTAAACTGCTGGACTCTTCTGCTTTTTAGGAAACTGTCATTCTGGCTCTACCACATGCTAGTGTTGTAACTTTGGCCAAGTTACTTAAGTGTTCCAAACTTCAGTTTCCTTGCCTATTAAATGGGGATAATAGTTGTATCTTTTAAAACAATTGTTTTTATGGATTAAATGAGATAATGCATATAAAGTTGATCCCACAGTGCCGGGACATAAGTATCATTATAATAATAATTCTTCTCTGCCACCACTTTCTCCTAGTTCTTACTTATGACTACATTCTCAATGTCCTTTGCTCTTTTTTCCAGCTGAGTTTATGTGTTGGTGTTCCCCAGACTTTCTTCCTTCACCCTCCTTTTTGATGGAACACATTTTACCTGGGGTTCAGTTAACATCTATTTCCCAGCAACCTCCAATACATATCTCTTGCCAGAACCTCTCTCCTGGTGCTTAGTAAGTTCTCATGTACGTCTAGTTAAATATGTTCATAAACTCATTAATTTCTTCTAAAAAATGTCTTTATCCTTCTCTTATATCAATTTCTATTCTCCCTGTAAATTTGTAATATATTTTATCTGATCACTAAGAGAAATACCTCAATTTTTGCTCCTCTGACATTTAGGAGCCAGCAGTCACCAAATTCTATTGATACTATTTTCTAAAACACCTCCTCAAATTTATGGTCTCCTATTCATACCAACTGCCACTGCTTTTCATTTTCCAGAGCTTGAAATATGAGAATAGCTTTTTAACCAGGTGTCCCCATCTCTGCCTTCTACCTAACTCCATCATATCGTCACATCTGATTTTATTTGACCTAGCTAAAGAATCTCGCCTGAGAAATAAAGCTGGTTAGCAAAACTGTATGAAATACATATAGTAGTCAAAGAAATTCTAGTATTCTAGTTAAAACAACAGATTTGCTAATTTGACTAATAGAATAGTAAAGCTAATAGAAATGAAACCATTCACATATACTATGATCGAAATTTGGAGAACGAATTTGGCAGTATGTTTCAAAACCCTAAGAGGTATTCATACATTGGACAACTCTGAGAATCTGTCCTAAAAATTCTATATACCCCCAAAGCTTTATTCACATTATGAATTGTAATAGGAAAAAGAAAACAGAAAATAACATAAAAGCCAAACAATGGATTAAGAAAATGACATAGAGCCATTGAAAATGGTATTTACCAAAAAGTTTTCATCTCATAGAGAAAGCACTTTTTTTGGGGAAAAGCAAGCTATAAAATCTTACACATAATAAACTTATAGTTACGTTAAAATGTGTTATCAATATGTTAGCAGTGACTGTCTTTGAATAGTGAGAAATATTTTTTCTTTTCTAGTTCTCTAAATTTTTAGCAGAGTCTGCTTCTTTGATAATGGAGGGGACAACTTTTACATAAATATAAACATATCACCCTCACTGATTGACATTTAAAAAATTTTTTAATTTTTCCCCATCACCATTAATCTCTCTTATACCCTATTCCACCTCCACCCCTGCAATCACCACACTGTTGTTTGTAACTGATTGACATTTTTAAAATTAGTGTTCTCTTAGCTTTTTAAGTAAGCCTCTCGGTTAAATAAGTTAACCACATATTCCAATATAGGTGTATTTATTTATAAATTAGTATGCCTTTACAATTGTACCATATACTTTATGTACTTTCTAAAACATATAAAAGGACACTGAAAATTATTATATAAAAACCAAAAACAAATAGAAGTTCCAATATGCCATACCCTAGTACCGTGGTCGACAAACTGCGGCTCGCGAGCCACATGCGGCTCTTTGGCCCCTTGAGTGTGGCTCTTCCACAAAATACCGTGGCCTGGGCGAGTCTATTTTGAAGAAGTGGCATTAGAAGGAGTTTAAGTTTAAAAAATTTGGCTCTCAAAAAAATTTCAATCGTTGTACTGTTGATATTTGGCTCTGTTGACTAATGAGTTTGTCGACCACTGCCTAGTAGATCAAAAGTCTTGCCCATCCTACTTTGTAGATTAGTGGTCCACAGAATAAATTTTTTTTAAAGGAAAATGTACTTATAGACTTAGTGCCTACTTAGTGTTTAGCCTATAGTAGATTTTCCAAAAAGTTAGTTGAGTCATTGCAAAAATAAATTTTATATAAAACAAAATGAGCAAATTATGGTGAATAGAAAGTATAATGTCTACTTAAGATGACGTTTAGGGGTGTGAGTATTCTTTCTTTAGAAGAATAATGAATGATAGGCCTTGGAAATTCTTTTTATATGTTGACATATCTGAAGAGTTTTTATTAATATTGCTTATGAATACTCAATCTCAGTTTCACCTGTCATTAATAAATGAGCTGTAAGCACCATTTTTGCTAAAGATGATTAATTATATAAGTAAAATTTTATACATTGAGCTAAAATATATATAAAAATTATACGTTGTTAATTCATCTGTACTTGCTTTTGCAGAAGTGCTTTGACATACCTTTTGATCTAAAGGAGTCAACAAATGAGACTGGAAAATATTGAATGAGGATTCAGAATGAGTTAGTCTTTTTTTTATAAGTTACAGTCTTTTGAAAAGCCTTTTTTTTCCCATCTGAAAATGAGGGAATAAGATAATTGATTTCTAATACTTCATTTAAAAATTCTATAATTTTGTTATGTCAGTGAGATTGTATCTCCTTAACCTCAAATAATGTTTAAGAGTAATTGTGGAAAATACATTATGTTACATGTTTTGAAAGCTGTAATGCTCAATAATACTTAAAATTATATGATACTCCACTGCAGTTGTTAAGAGCTTGTGCATCCAGAATCACCCAAGGAGATTTTTAAAAACATATATGTATTTCCCAGCCCCACTCCCCCTAAATATTCAGCATCAGTGTATCATTTTTGAAATGCTTTTTTACACTTTTTTAATTTCTATATTGTTTTAACTCTAAAATAAACACATGCTCAGTGTTCATGATTTAGAAAATATAAACATATAAAGTAGAAAGAAGGTAGAAAAACCACATAATTTCATCACTTTAAAGCAAATCCCGGTAATGTTTTAGTACATTTTCTTTACCTTTATTTCTCTGTAGTTTTTCATGGATGAATTTATATTGTATGTACCATTTTCCATTCTTTATTTCTCACGCAGAAACATTTTACAGTGTCATTTAAAACACTTCTTATGCATCATTTTAAAGGTTGTATAGCTCTGGCTGGCTTGGCTCAGTGGATAGAGCGTCAGCCTGCGGACTGAAGGGTCCCGGGTTCGATTCCGGTCAAGGGCATGTACCTTGGTTGCAGGCACATCCCCAGTTGGGGGGTGTGCATGAGGCAGCTGATGGATGTTTCTCTCTCATCGATGTTTCTAACTCTCCCTCTCCCTTCCTCTCTGTAAAAAAATCAATAAAATAAATATATTTAAAAAAAAAAAGGTTGTATAATCTTTTGTCCTGTATATTGCTTGCTTATTATCAAGTGAAGTGTAGTTATCATTACCACCACCACCACCACCATCATCATCATCCTTATTTTTATCCTTATTTTACCAAGTGAACCAACAAGTTCAAGGGGTTTATGTGAATTGTCTAAGATCATATACCCAAAAAATGGCATAGAGTGACCATAAAGGCTGAGATGTTCTGACCATAGATATTTTGTTCTTTCATTTCTACAATACATGCATAAAATTAAGCATTTTCATTTATTTGTTTACTCAGTAAACATTTAATGCCCATTTATTAGTGATAAAAATATACAAATATAGGTAAAATTAATAGTAGCTAATAGTTATTGGACTCTTCTTGGTCTTTGTAAGTACTGTTGCATGTGCTGTACATGTACCAATTCACTTAAGACTCACAACACCCCTACTAGGTATGTTACTTTTATTATTTCCATTACACAAATGAGGAAATTGAGGCATAGAATTTAAATAACAGCTAGTAAATTATGGAACTTGGATTTAAACCCAGCAAATCTTGCCCAGGATCCACATTTGTAATTCCTAGGAGTTCACAAAGTAAGAAAAATTAAAAATTTGATCAGACATATTTATGAAAGGGTCTTTATGAAGGCTGTACTCTTTTCTAAATTGCAAGGCTAAAACAGTCAAGTTTATTCAATATAATTTTGTTTAATATTAGAAACTAGAAACCAAACTAGGTTTGGTTTTCTGATGAAAATATAATTTTGAGGTTAAATCCAATTACATTATCTTGAGGTGTTTTTTCACATTGCATTGCTGTAATAGGGTTTTGTCATATTCAGTATTTCTTCAAATGTGTACCTAAGTAGGAGGTTATATTTGCAAAGGACTTGAACTTTGATATATGGCTGTGACTAGTGGTAAAAGAGAATAGTTATTATATTGGAAATTTCATTATCATGAACTTAGAATAAAAAATGAAATATATAGTTTGTCACTATAATACACTAACTGAGCCTTAATAATATTTTTGCTTAAATGAGCTTTTGATGTTCATTATTTGTAAAGCAGCATCTCCTAAAGTGTGTTCCTTATGATATTAATATAATGGAATCTTAACTAGTCATTGTTAACATTTCAAAAGGGGGATTTATGTTGCCAAATAAATTTGAGAAACAAGTTAAAAAGATTTCTTATTTTGTGATCCTTTTAGCCTTATAAAATGCATTATTTCACAATGGAACTGTTTTTGCAAAGCACATTCTGGCACTGGTGTTATACAGAGCTTATTTTGCCTTAATGTAAAACAATTTGAATATAGCAGGAAATTATACCAAATTTATTTAAAGTATTTAGAGTGAGTTCAGTCTCATTAAAATAACAGTTCTTACCAGAGATTTCAAAGTGTTAATTATCTAAGCAGTATCTCTTTTAATTTGTAGGTACGAAAAAAGGACCAGATCAATATTGAAACAAAGAACAAAACTGTTCGTTTTATTGGAGAACTAACTAAATTTAAGATGTTCACAAAAAATGATACACTGCATTGTTTAAAGGTTAGTGCTGAATTATTTGAATTATTTTTAATAGACAAATTTAAAGTTTTTGTTACAGATGCTAGAAAAAATGAAATAATTAAGAAATATTTGATTTACCCAAAGGAAGGCAAGAAGGGGGTAAAAAGGAACATTAAACAGGTGAGCAAAATAGAAAACAAATAATAGCCTGACCGACTTGTCTCAGTGGTTGACCTAAGAACCAGGAGATCACTGTTGGATTCCTGGTCAGGGCACATATGCTGGTTGCAGGCTCGATTCCCAGTGTGGGGCATTCAGGTGGCAGCTGATCAATGATTCTCTCTCATCATTGATGTTTCTGTCTCTCCCTCTCTCTTCCTGTCTGAAATCAATAAAAAATATATTTTTTAAAAAGGTATTTGCTTAAAAAAAATTAAAAACACCACCACCACTATATGTTACCTATAAGAGACATACTCTTTTTTTTTTTTTTAACATATTTTATTGATTTTTTTACAGAGAGGAAGGGAGAGGGATAGAAACACCGATAAGAGAGAAACCGATCAGCCGCCTCCTGCACACTCCCTACTGGTTATGTGCCTGCAATCAAGGTACATGCCCTTGACCTGAATCGAACCCAGGACCCTTGAGTCCGCAGGCCGACGCTCCATCCACTGAGCCAAACCAGTCAGGGCAAGACATACTTTTAAATACAAGGTTGAAAAAGTAGATTTACAGTTTGAATATGAGAAACACAGTTTATCTTTGTATTTATTTATTTATTATTGTATTATTTATTTGTATAACTGTAAACCTATTTTGCCCACCCCTTTATAAAAATTAGAAAGGCTAAAGTAAAAAGATGGGGAAAATATACCGTGGAAGCACTTTTTAAAAGACACCTGGTTTCATTATTACCAGACAAAGGAGACTTTAAGGGATGAAGCTGTATTAGAAATAAAGAAGGTTAGTTGGCCCTGGCCTGTGTGGCTCAGTTAGCTGAGTGTTGTCCCATGTACCAAAAGGTCGCTAATTTGATTCCCCATCATGGCACATGCTCAGGTCGGGGCTCAATCCCCAGTAGGGTCAAGCAAGAGGCAGCCAATTACATCAATGTTTCTCTCTCACTCCTCTTCCCCTTTTCTTCCTCCCTAAAATCAATAAAAACATATTTAAAAAAAAACCGAATAAAGAAGGTTAGTTGATAGCAATATAGAGGTCATTTTAATATGAAAGTGATACTTCCTGAATCAGTAATGTAGCTTCAAAATATATAAAGAAACAATTGACAAAAGAAATCTATAATAATAAAAGCGTAATATGCTAGTTAGACCAGATGTCCTTCCGGATGAAGCTGGGGCTGAGAAGGAAGCCCGGGTCCCGGGTGCCAGAGGGAAGCCGATGCCGGCAGCCAGGGGAAGGAAGGCCACGAATTTCATGCATTGGGCCTCTAGTAAAGAAATAAAAGAGAAATAAAAAAATCCACAATCATAGTGAGCGACTTGAAAACACTTTAATAGCTGAAAGAACAGGCAGACAAAATTTATAAGTACTATATATATAGAATTGAACAGCACAATTAACAGTCTTGATGTATTTGGCACTATACCCAAGAGATTCAGAATTTACATGGAAAAATATTCATGTTAGTCAAAACAAACAAAACAAGATATCAAATGATGTGATATGTCTGAATCTATTTTGGTTTAGAAAATATGCATAGAAATAGGTTGGGAGAATAAATACTACTAAAATGTTGTGGTAATGTGTTGTGTTTATAAATTTTATACCATAAGTCTTTTGTAGTCAGAATTTTAAAAATAAATGTTATTTAAACCAAAACAAAATAATTTAGAGAATGTAAGCTATGTATGTGATGTGTTTAAATATGGGGCATTTAATAGTACATTTAGAAAGGGCTTTGATACTAATTTCCATATATCTATCTAGAACAAAAAACATTAAGTATATTGAAGGTTTTAGAAAAGATTTTTATGGCAAACCACAAAAGATGTCCATCGATGAGGACTATTAAACTAAAAGACTAGCTTTTGTTTTTTATACTGACATTTTAAAAATTGTTACATACATTAGAAATATAATATTTTTTTTCTCTAATAGGCTTGAAGTATTGTCTTTGTGGTTTTTCATCATTATTATTATTACAGATGCTTCTATCAGACTTTTCCCATCACCATATTGAAATGGCATGTACCCTATTGGAAACATGTGGAAGATTTCTTTTCAGATCTCCAGAATCTCACTTGAGGACCAGTGTACTTTTGGTAAGGGTTTGAGAATTCTAGCAAGAGCTTGAGGTTGTTGATTTACTTCAGGGGTTAAAAATATTGACCATTGCCTGTTATCTTGCTCTGTCATAGAAACAAACTTTTCTACCTTAACTAGGACATCCTATATATATGAGCTGCCATTCCTGGACAGCCGTTGGTATTTTTCTCACTTGGCTCTTAGTGAGTTAACAATATTGTGAATGGGGATTAAGTTTAACCAAAGATAACTTTTAAAAAAACTTTATTGTTGAAATTATTACAGATGTAGATATCCCTTTTTCCCCCCATCAACCCCTTCTTGCCTGCCCGCGCCCCAGGCCTTCACCACACTATCATCTGTGTTCATGGGTTATGCACATATACATACAAGTTCTAATAAAAAATAACTTTTGACAAATGATACAAATGAGCAGGTACTCTTAATACTATTACGTTAGATTGGCATGCCGTAAGCACATAAATTATAAACTAAACATATAATTAAATTTTAAAATTAAAAAAACATAAAATATAAGTCTAAAAAATTACCTTGTGGGAGAAGTTATTTCTTAAGTTAATTAGAATGCCTAATGACCATCAAGTTTATTAATCAATTAAGTTATTATGCTTATTGGTAATATTCATGCAGTTTGCTGATAGCCTTTTGCAGGGTTGGTATTAGTGTTCAAGAGAGCTCTGGGCATACACTGTCATTACATCACTGTTGCTGTTACAAAAGTCTTGATTGTGTCATTTTCTCTAGGTATCTTATTTTTTTAGAATCCAGTTGTAAGCCTGAATTCTCTGCCAATAATATTTAAAAATGAAGAAACATGAGAATTTATTTCTCCTAAACAAAGATATTAATGTGAAGGCCATCAAATAGAATTGATTTCCAAATTCTCTTTAAGTTTATATCATACTAGCGTTCCCGTTGCAGGAAAAATCCTGCAATAGGGTTTCCTGCTGCATTCTACCCCGCCCCGCCTCCGCTACTCCTTTGTCCCCGGGGCCCACCTTCTCTGCCAGCCCGCCCTGCTCTCCTTCCTTCTCCCCCGGCCCCGCCTCCGCTCCTCCCTTCTCCTCCCCCCGGGCTTGTTTGCTTCTCCGCAGCTTTGCTCCCTTCAGCATCTCTTGGCTTCTTTCTAAGCTGTCTTGATATGCAAATTAGCCACCATCTTTGTTGGGATAATTTGCATACTCGTCCTGATTGGCTGGTGGGCGTGGCTTGGGCATAGCAAAGGTGCGGTCAATTTGCATATTTGTCTATTAGGTAGGATTAATCATATAATAGTTACTCCAAGTTCAAATTTAATTGTAACAAGGAGAAAATTCTTCCTACTCTTTGGCTCATACTGATAGGTTAAATGAGACACTGCAAATAAAAATGTATTAATTGAAACGTTGTTATTAACCAAAGTTACCCAATATATTTAATTAAATAAAAATGTAATAGAGATGCTAGGAAAGCTTAGTTTATATTATCTACTTTTTATTTATAACATTGAATCCTCAATATTTACTTTTTGCTGGGGAAAATATTTACTAATTGTGGTAGTATAGATGAACGTCATGTTACTAAAAATCAGAGTCCTTCCTGTCTGACTGGTTTTCTTGGCTCAGTGGACCTTTTCCCCTCTTACAGCAAAAGAAGCTAGCCTTTATTAGTGAGTCTCTTGCTTTCTGGATAGGAACCTTATTTATCATTTAACATTTTTGTGAGGCCTATGTGTCAGGCATGGTTAGGAGAAGTGGTACAAAGAATACAATTGCCAAAGTGGTCCATATCTAGTGCTAATTTGAATACAATGTTGTAAGTGCTTTAATAGAGCTATGCAGAGAACATTATGGGCTCATGGAGGAGGTACTTAAGCTAGACTGATAAATCAAGAAATATTTTCCCTAACAGCTTCATGGTATTCACTGAGTACAAACTCTTAATGTCAGACCCATCCTATATATCTTCCTATATAATAAAGAGGTAATATGTAAATCGACCATCACTCCAACACACAGGATGGCTGCCCCCATGTGGTCAAAGTTGGCCGCCCCCATGTGGACACAAGATGGCCAGCAGAGGAGGGCAGTTGGGAGGGACCAGGCCTGCAAGGGAGGGCAGTTGGGGGGGACCAGGCCTGCAGGGGAGGGCAGTTGAGGGGGGAACCAGGCCTGCAGGGGAGGACAATTAGGGGCGACCAGACTGGCAGGAGAGGGCAGTTAGGGGTGACTGGGCCTGCAGGAGAGGGCAGTTGGGGGGGACCAGGCCTGCAGGGGAGGGCAGTTAGGGGTGACGAGACCTGCAGGGGAGGACAGTTGGGGGGGACCAGGCCTACAGGGGAGGGCAGTTGGGGGGGACCAGGCCTGCAGGGGAGGGCAGTTAGGAGTGACCAGGACAGCAGGGGAGGGCAATTAGGGGTGGCCAGGCCTTCAGGGAGGATAGTTAGGGGTGTCCAGGCCGGCTGGGGAGGGCAGTTAGGGGCAATCGGGCTGGCAGGGGAGCAGTTAGGTGTCGATCAGGCTGGCAGGGGAGTGGTTAGGAGTGAGCAGGCTGGCAGGCGGAAGTGGTTAGGGGCAATCAGGCAGGCAGGTGGGCGGTTGGGAGCCAGCAGGCCTGGATTGTGAGAGGGATGTCTGGCTGCCTGTTTAGGCCCGATCCCACCAGGTTTGGGCCTAAACAGGCAGTCAGACATCCTTTGAGGGGTCCCAGATTGGAGAGGGTGCAGGCTGGGCTGAGTGACACCCCCCACCCCCATGCACGAATTTCCTGCACCAGGCCTCTAGTAGGGTATAAAGATGAAAAGATAGTCCATGCTCTCCTGGAGTCTACTAAGTCAGACAGAGGAGTAAATAGGCAGTTGGAATATATGGTGTAAAAGCAATATAGGGCATAGATAGAAGAGGCACTTAATCTAGTCTTGGTATGTCAGGATATGTTTCCTGGGAAAGTGGTGTTTATTTTAGAGACTAATCTGAGTCTTCAAGGCAGAAAAGAAAGACACATCTAGTCAAGCAGCTGCAGATAAAACGAGTGGCAAGCAACAAACTAGATTTAAAAAGAGCCCTGAGTCCTTTACCAGCCATTTCCCTCTACATACTTAAAACCCAGAGTTCTTACCATGTCAGCAGAATCTGTTATTACTTGGCCCTCTCTACCTCTCATATCTAATTTCATGCAATTTCTTGAGGGCACCTCAATGGCCTTCTTTTAGTTCCAGTAACATATAACTCTCTTGCCTCAGAGCCTCTGATCTTGCTATTGCCTCTGTTGTGAATGCTCTCTCCATGGCTCTTCTCAACCTTTCGTCATCTTTCAGGTCATAACTTAGATCTCACTTTCTTAGAGAGGCCATCCCTAACCCCCTCTACCTAAAGTATAAAGTAGGCTCCTCATAACTCTCCATCTTAGTGCTGTATTATTTTCCTTCATACCACTGATTACAATTATTATTTAAAAGATTGTTAGTTTTCTTGTTGAATTGTTTATTCTGTCTTCTTATGCCAGACTGTTAGTCTGTCTTATGCACTGGTAAGTTCCAGCACCTGGAATAGTGCTTAGCACATAGTAAGTGCTAAGTAAAATGTTTGTTGAATGACTGAACAAATTCAGTAATCTTAGTGCTTAGTATGATGCTATTTTAAGAATTGGTGCTATTTTAAGATCTTCAGCTAGTCAGTGTTTCTCAACAGGCATCTAGTGGGTAGAGGTCAAGGTTGCACAAAACATCCTACAATGCACAGGACAGCCCCAATTCCCCCACAGCAAAGAATAATCCAGTCCAAAATGTCAAGTTCAGAAAGCCTAACGTAGATGATGATTGACTAGATCTGTGTTTATAAGACCTTGGGGCTTTTAGTTTTCTTGTCTATAGAGACATGTCAGATTTACCTGGTACAGTATTGAATGGCACAAGCTCTGAGAATAATTTTTTTTCCCTCTCAATTGATGTGGGACAGCCAGCACCCCTTTATTCATATTTTGGATTTTAATTTCAGTCACTCATATATATGAAGCTTGTCATACTTAGAGTTCATGTAGTTTGGCAGAGTTATAAATTACATTTGTAGCAAAAGTTCTCTGAGTAAAGGCCTAAGACCAAGCAGTTATTACCTAATTTGTTATAAACATTTGATCAGTGGTATTATAATTAGTCTGCTTGCACACTCTTAGAAATACCAACTGGTTGTTTTTTTTCTTTTTCTAGACCTTTATCCTAAAATTATCACTGAGAATAGTAGTTTTGTTAGGAATAAAGAAACCTTAGAATGAAAGTATTTTGACTAGTGTAGACTTTTTATTTTAGGAACAAATGATGAGAAAGAAACAAGCAATGCATCTTGATGCAAGATATGTCACAATGGTAGAGAATGCATATTACTACTGCAACCCACCTCCAGCCGAAAAAACAGTGAAAAAGAAACGTCCTCCTCTCCAGGAATATATCCGGAAACTTTTGTACAAGGATCTCTCCAAGGTCACCACTGAGAAGGTAAATCTTAATGGAATCATGGAATAATGGTCAACTTGAGATTTGTGGTAATATAATATTCAACTAAATTCTTTTTCATCCTAATGATAATAGTATTAAAAGCAGTGTACTTTCCTTCTAGCCTGTGCCTGAAATTTTAGGTCAGGGACATATATTTCAGTTTTCCTAGATCAGTTTATCTATAAATTGCTTCAGTGCTTCATAAATTATAGATAAGAAATGCAAGTACTTTGCATTGTTCACATTTTGTAAATGGAGAAATTAAAGCAGAGCTGTTCAAGTCTCAAGAGTGAAGTTTAGGAGAGTTGGGATTAGATCCCAAGTTCCATTATGGTTGTCTATCTAAATCATGCTAAGAAATAATTTATATGATGATACATAATATATGGGACAATGTTTTATTTTTCTATTATGATAATAACTTCTTACTCTAATTAAAAGGGCCATTCTTCTAAATTGAATTTTGATGTTGTGTACATATATATATATTCATATTCTGTAATGAATTTGCCTTTACATATTTTTCTTGAGAGCAGGGGATCTTAACCTTGAATGGGTGTTAGGAAGCCCATGGCCCTCTGAAATTTCATAGTTTTGAATTCTGGGGCTGTCTGTATTTTTCTGGCGATAAGGTCTGTGGCTTTCTTTAGATTCTCAGCAGGAGTCACTTTCCAGAAAAGTTTAAGAACCACTGATCTGTTAATTGAGTTATTGTAGTTACCTTGCTAGAAACTTCACTTTTAAGTAAGATATGTTGAGCAAAACATTTCTTGGTTTATTCTGCAAGTTGAAACAATACAGTGTAGAACTTTTTTCTTTTTAGGAGATAAAGTAATGGAAATTAACTTCTGGACAGAGAACACATCAGGGGAGGATAAAAGGCATGAAATAATACATGGGTGGGATAAGAGGTAATAGGAATGATAGGGCAGCTTTGAAAATTGAAATCAACTTTCAGAGAGTTGGAAAAATAGTTGTTTGAAACAAAAGGATTTTGATAGCTGTTTAGAATTGACTAGAAGTTGAAAAATATAGAATGCTTATGAAGTTGAGATGACATTAAAATTGCCAGTGAATCTGATATGAGAAAATATTTAGTGTTTAAATGATGGATTGTGGATATAGAAATGAAAGGAATACTTTGCAATCTGCCAATAATATCTATATTCTTTCAGAATCAAAATGGATAGAACTTGATGATAGGTAGAGCTCTGCTAATTATCTTATTGACAGTAGGGTCTTTGAAATTGTAATACCTAACTTTTATGGGGTATTTACAATGTGGCAGACACTTTGCTACATACTTCACATGTTTTAACTTGTCTAATCCTTACAACAAACTAGTAAGTGGTTTTATTATCCCCCCTTTTACATATGAGGAAACAGGACACTGTAATGTCAGTCTTGATGTGATGTCTCCATTTTAAGTGATCTCTTAACCAATTTGCCTTGGGTTTATTTATTTATTGGAAATTTTTGATTTATACAATAAGTGTCTAAGATTATTTAGATTAAATGAAGCACAAAAGAAACATTATTTTTGGTGAACCTTGGGAATTTCTTTCAGTGACCTTAGTGTATGAGTGTATACTGTTAGCTTGATTGAAGACCTAGAAACTCAGGAAATATGGGGACATTATAGAAAGATGGAGGAAAAATGTGAATACCTTTTGTCAATAATTAGAAAAATCTCATGTTTAATCTCTAACATGAAAAAGCTGATAGAGGATCTCTGAAATATTTCCCATTTCAAAAGTTCTTTATCTGCATAATCATAATACCATATCTATACTATTGGGTATATTGGATTATATACTTGTCTAGTAATTTAAACAAAATTCTCTTGGTTTAGGTTTTGAGACAGATGCGAAAGTTGCCCTGGCAGGACCAAGAAGTGAAAGATTATGTTATTTGTTGTATGATAAACATCTGGAATGTGAAATATAATAGTATTCATTGTGTGGCAAACCTCTTAGCAGGACTAGTGCTCTACCAAGAGGATGTTGGAATCCATGTTGTGGATGGAGTTTTAGAAGATATTCGATTAGGAATGGAGGTAACACAGACTTTCTTTAAAGTTGTCAAGTTGGAATTTTGGAAGAATTTAAATAACTTTTAAATTCTATTATTGAAAAATAATTTGAAGACCTTCTTTTATCTATATGGTATCTTTTACTATTATCTCTTCAGAATTAGTGGTTTCTTAAACCCTGCTGTACTAGATTTACTATGCTTCTCTCAGGCTAATCCTGGGGTTTATTTTGCCTCTTTTTCTCAAGTCCAGTTAAGCTTATTTTGGAAGAATATAGTACATTTTTATTATTTCTAGGTTACTATTGGGAAAATAAATTTATTAATTAGAAGAATTTTAATCATTTGGTAAAATTTCCTGTAAGCAGATCCCTTTTTTTTGTAGGCTTATTGTTAATTCAAGATTATAGAGAAAATAAGTTATATGGGGCTGATAAGGGAGAATTACATCTTAATTGTTTAATAGACTATCAAATCAATTCACTTAATGATAGCATAATAATAAGTTTAATATTTAACATTTTTTATTAAACTTTAAAAAACATTTATTTGAATAACATCAATTGGCTGCCTTCCACATGTGCCCCAAACAGGAATCAAACCTGCCACCCTTTTGTGCATGGGATCAACTGAACTACACCAACCAGGGCAACTTTTTTTTTTTTTTTAACATTTTGTAGATACCCATTTCCTAAAGAGAGAAAAAGGATACTCACAAGTGACCACCTTATTAGAAAAGAAGCAAAGAACCCATTAGTTTTTCTCTGTTCAGTGTTTCTTCAGTAATTGATACTGTCAAGTGACAGAGGGGAATTTTGCCTCTTTTCAACCACATTACTGTTCTTTAATGCAAATCTTGTTTGTTTTTTTTCTTTTAGGTTAATCAACCTAAATTTAATCAGAGACGTATCAGCAGTGCCAAGTTCTTAGGGGAACTTTATAATTACCGCATGGTGGAATCAGCTGTTATTTTTAGAACTCTTTATTCTTTTACTTCATTTGGTGTTAATCCTGATGGCTCTCCAAGTTCACTGGACCCTCCTGAGCACCTTTTCAGAATTAGACTAGTGTGCACTATTTTGGATACTTGTGGCCAGTACTTTGACAGAGGTTCCAGTAAACGAAAACTTGATTGCTTCCTTGTATATTTTCAGGTATATAAGCTGAAATATGCAGTTTGGCACCATTTAATACATTGGTTGTGTTACAAAAATATTCAAGCAGAAACATTATAGCATTCACATATCACATATGAGATATGTCCATAATTAGACTAAATTTGATTTATTCTTTCTGCAAGGATGCCTTAGAGATTTTTAAAAGTTGATGAATTTTATCATATAAAGATTCTAATTGCATTGTAACTTTTATATGATTGTTAATTTTGAAAATTATTTTGTTATACTTAATAAATTTGGAATGGTAATTTATGAATTATATTTGGTACAGTAACTTATGAATTAAAAAACTTGTGATTTTTATTTATCTATATATTTATTTATTATATATATTTAATTTATTTATATATATATTTTTAATTTATATATATTTATATATATAAAAATGTATATATAAAAACCAAAACACAAATGTGTTTTGGTTTTACATCTAAAATTCTTATTTTTAAATGATTAACTTTTTTTTTAAAGAAAAAACTCACTCTGGGAAAAATGTTTTTAACACAGGAAGAAACTCTTGAGTTGTGCTTTTCATATCTTAATTTTAGTTAATTATGTAAGCTTATGATTTAGAGCAAGTATAGTATAAATTGAATTCAGGTACAAAAACGGAGATGTTTCTACAATTCCTTTAAAGTAGGTGTTCCAGAAGTTAACTTTGTAGGTTGGTTGTTTGGAACCCAATCACTATTTCCCATAAAATACTGAGTAGGGTGAACAATTCACTGTTGAATTGTCCAGATGTTATTGAAAGAAGTTATCAATAGTACCATTAAAGTCTATATGATCACTATTTCTAGTATTGTTTTCATTCATCCATTGATGAAGAAAATACATTTAAAACTAAAACTGGAGGTATAAAAAATACATCCACATAATGGCTGGTGTTAAGGGAGGGTAAATGTTCTTGGGGAAGAGCAGTTTATTAACTTTATTCTACCATGAGGAAGGGGATTGCACATTTGAGAATCAGATTCCCTTTGTCTCTGAGGACTGTCTTAGGTTGGAAACTGCCTATATTGAAATCCAGTTTTGTTGCAAAGTGTTAGCTGTAATTGTCAGCATCCAAAGTAGAATCTCTTTCAGAAGAGAATCCTTATTTGCATTTAATCTGACATCCCAGGTGGAGAGAAAAGAGCTATCCCAAAATATCCAAGAGACAAAGAGAGGCATTTTCCACATTGATTAACAGGAAGCAGAAATATGCGCAGGGTTAAACCTGAGGGGATGGAGTAAGAAGTGAGGCCTGGGGATGAGGTCAGTGTGTTCTGCCTAGACTATAGAGTGAACAGTTATGTATTGGAAGGCCAGGTAGAAAGGATCACCCATAGCAGTGCTTCTAAACTTTAATGTGCATACACATTACCTGGGAATAGTATCAAAGTGCAGATTATTATTAAATTGGTCTGGGGTGGGGACTTGAGATTATGCATTTCTAACAAGCTGCATTGAGTTCTTTAATTTTGAGTAGCAAGGACCTAGAACAAACTGGGGAAGAAGAGTGAAGCACCCAGAGCCGTGGTCGGCAAACTGCGGCTCGTGAGCAACATGCGGCTCTTTGGCCCCTTGAGTGTGGCTTTTCCACAAAATACCACGGCCTGGGCGAGTCTTTTTTGAAGAAGTGGCATTAGAAAAAGTTTAAGTTTAAAAAATTTGGCTCTCAAAAGAAATTTCAATCGTTGTACTGTTAATATTTGGCTCTGTTGACTAATGAGTTTGCCGACCACTGACCCAGAGGATTACCTGTTTATACATAAGTAAATTCCTGGGTTGTGCGCTTCAATTAATGTTAACTTACAAAGTATGAAACAGAATGAGGGACCCAGGGTAGGAGAAGAGAGGGAAAATATCCAAATAGTGCCACATACACAGTAGGTGTTCAATAAATGATTGTTGATTAATTTTTATATTTAAAACACCCATATATTTAGATACTTTAATTGACCTTTTTAAAAATCAAAGCAGGTGTTATAGGGAAAAGGATGAACATTTATCGAAACTATATCTTTGAATCTGGTTATTTTTGTAAACTTTAGCATTTAAACCCAGTTTGGGAGTGAGGTTTCTGACTTGTTTCGTTATCTGAAAATTCATTTGGTATTTTATTCACAATTTTTCCTTGTCTTTAAAAAGATTATAACAATTATAATAAAACAATATTTAGATTCAAGGCACCAAATGGCTTAGAAACTGTAGATGGAGGGAAATAATTGGAATTAGGATCATTGCTGTCGACCATTAATGAAAATGGTAGGTGTCTTGTACAACTTTTTAGCTTAGTTGTTATAGTTAGGTGATGTCACATTACAGATTATTATTTAAAGTATTTTTGTTATTAATATTTTATAGCTAAATTTATCTTTTATTTGTCATCAGCGTTATGTTTGGTGGAAGAAAAGTTTGGAGGTTTGGACAAAAGATCATCCATTTCCTATTGACATAGATTACATGATCAGTGATACACTAGAACTGCTAAGACCAAAGATCAAACTTTGTAATTCTCTGGAAGAATCCATCAGGCAGGTACAAGACTTGGAACGAGAATTCTTAATAAAACTAGGTAAGCAATTAATTACAGAGAGACAATGAAGGTGATATTTGGCAGATTGTTTTTAGAATTTGCTTTATAATGTTACCAGAGTTTACCTTTGTATACTTTCCATTTTTATATTGAGTGTTACATAATATTAGGTAAGACATATGGGTGACATATTTTTTTATTTCATTAAATAATCCCAAATTGGAGGTAAATACTTATGTAAGAATTGAAGCCAATGATAGTGATGAATAAATACAATCCTGTTGGCCTCTCTTAATTTTAGAATTTTTGGTTGCTAATATAAAATCTACTTTTAATTAGAGCACCTCTTACAATACAGTATGTAATTGTAACAAGCGTTATTTCTTAAGACATTGTAGGCTAGAAACTATAGAAGGGGAATACCTGTTAGAAGTTTGGAACTACCCTACAGAATTTCAGACCTTATTCACTGGGAGAGTTGTCTCTATTTCTAAGGACTAGAGAAAATGTGAGAAGTGTGCTACAGGAGAATTGGTCTGTTTACCTTCTCTGTGTCCTTTTGAGATTGTTGTGGAAGAAGAGGTAGCTCTTTAAAAAAATATATATGCTTATTGATTTTAAAGAGATAGGATGGGAGAGGGATAGAAATATCAATGAGAAACTCAGTCGGCTGCCTCCTGCACGCCCCCTACTGGGGATCCAGTCCTCAAGTGGGCATGTGCTCTGACCAGGAATAGAACTGAGGACCTGTGGGTTCAGGGGTCGATGCTTAACTACTGACCCACACTGGCTGAGTAGGAGTTAGCTCTTGAATAACTCTCTCACGAGGGACTGACTGTAGGAGCTAACTTTGTCTGTGGAAATAACTGGGATATGTAACCTTACTACTCTGATTTACTTGTAGATAGTTGTTAGCAGGTTTCATTTTAGTCATTTTAAAGTGACATATGTTTTGAGGCTGTTAAGCTAGTATTTTATTTCCTGCTAGCACTTGGGACCTATAAGTCTGTCTTTAAGAGATTCTTACCTTCACCAATTATATTAATTGTATAAATTTACTACATTGCATATCTGAAGAACTACTTTTCATGGTGAAAGCATTTGGTACTTTTCCCCCTCTAAAACTATTTTTTTATATTACATCCAGCATATTAGTAGGGTTTCCTTTTCCATAGGTAAATCCTCTTTTGGAGAATATGATTGCTGTTATCTATTTGAGCATTAATTTTAAAGGTGCTTCTGATTATGCAACTATTAACTTTTCTTACTACTCAGCCCATAAAGACATATGTGCATCTTTTTATACTTTGTCCCAAATTATCTACTTTCTTTTCCTTTTTAGACTTCTAGTTGTATAAAATTATCATTTTAAGCAAAGTGCTTATCTATGTATTTATTTCATTTACTTTTTATGCTTTGAAATGATTGAGTCTTAGTCTTGTTTCTCAAAGACCTTTATGAATGATGCTCTGTATAGTGGGCATGAGGGAATACTAGTTTGACACCCAGTTTGGTAGCAGTAAAGAGAGCAATGTGCTTTATCCTTTATTGACTGAAGTTTAAATTAAAGGACTTCAGACTCTCCTGAGGAGTCTTTTTAGAATATGGAACAGGAAAAATAGGTCAACGTTTGTAAGTGAAACTCTAAAGATGGTTGCAACCGGAAATTATGCTATGGAGTTGTCCCAATTTAATTCTGTTTTAAACAGTCTAAGTATCAGGAAGAAGAGCTACATGAATAAACCTACATTAAATCTATTTCCTGTTGATTAAATCCGGAAGATAATACAGTATCAAGAGCCTTTGCTAGTTTTTTTGGTTCAAGCACTTAACAAATTCATTATCTCAGTTTTATAGCAACAAAATTCTAGCATAATAGTTAATGGAAAAACACTAAAAATTTCTCTTACAATTATGCTTAATGTTAGTTTTAAATAATTTTTAATATTATTAAAAGTAATATATGTTCATGGCAGAAATTTTGAAAAATACCAAGAAGTCAAAAATCACTGATACTCCATACTTAAGGATAATTATCTATTAACATTTTGATATATTTTCTTTTATTCTTTAAATTTTTTCCTCATGTTTATACAGTTTTATAAGTGGATTTCCACCACATAATACATTATGAAATTTCTTCCTTACAAAAAGTATTTCTCTAAATCTTTATTATATTTTTTAAAAACTGGCTATATTTCTTTGTATAAATGTACCATAATTTGTTTAATTCCTGTTGACACTTAGATTATTTCAAATTTTGCACCACTATAAATAACACGCTTGAGTTATTTTCTTGTGCATTTTGATTTCTTAGTATAGACAGAATTATTGGCAAGGACGTTCTCTTTAAATTTAAGAACAAAATTAAGATGGTAATAAGCAATATTGTTTAATTCTGGTTTGGAAGTTCTCACTATTATTATAATAAATGAAACAAAAAGGAGGGAAATAAAAGTAAAAAAAGGAAAGAAGCCATAAGAATAAATTATATTATAAATTTAAAGAGTGTATTTCATAAATTAGAAATAAAATAAGTAGGATAGATAAAAGGCCCAGAAGTTTTCCAGTTAAATACAGAACAATAATTTATGGTGAGCCAGGAATGTTAAAGATAGGATAAGGGCAACAGGTGAGCATTTGGGAGGAAAATTGATAGGGAGCCACATCTTATATCACCAAACTCTAGGTGGATTAAAGAGTTAAATATTTACTTTTTCAAAGTTAAAAATAGATCTGATTATCAGATATTTTCAGAGGTTAATTTTCTCAAATTTAAAATGATAGAAGAAAGCATACGTATAGATTTAGGTTTTTAAAACATCTATATATATAAAAGGCTAAGTGTCCAACCACCCAACCAGCTGGTAGATATGACACACACTGACCACTAGGGGGCAGACGCTCAACAAAGGAGCTGCCCAGCTGCAGTAACTTGGCAGCTGCAGTTCTCAGGTGAGACATCCTGGAACCAGAGAGGAGGGAGTGTGGCCCTGCTTCCTTTCAATGTGCACGAATCCGTGCACCACTAGTAGTATACAATAAAAAATTAATATGAAAATAGTTTTCTTGCTAGGTTGTTAGCACTTACATAAAGAACACAGGTAAATTGGTAATAAAATAGAATACCCAAATAGAAAAATGAATAGGGCATAATCAAATAAGGGAGAGCAGGGAAGAGTTGGTGTTTTTATTGAGTACTGCCTGATTGTCAGAATGATAGAGGAAGGTAATGCTACTGATTTTTGACAGAAGAGTTTAAGTAAAGCCCAAATCAAAATACTAGGTTAAGCAATCAAGTCAACTCTGCTCTTTCTGACATGTTAAGTATATGGGGGAAATGCTCAGCATGTCTAGTAAACAGAAATGTAAATTAAAACACAATCTGAAAGGAAGTACTATAGTTTATTACCATCTCTGTTATGAGCATGAAAATGGAGACACCAAGCAGCTCAAATTTAAGAGGACAGTATTTGTTTTCTACAAGTACACTTAATTCTGACACACATTTAAATATTTTACTGTCTAGAGTTTGCATTTTGTCACCTCTATTTTTTACATATACATTTTAATCTGCATTGTTTACTTTAGATTGCAGTGACTTATGGTTCAGCAACTGGATCGTTATATAGTTTAGCAAATGCAGAATATTTTGAAACTAACTTGCAATGAAAATAAAAATGTTATTAAATAGTATGTATTTTCCTTACAAATTAGAAGTGTGGCTATCAAAACAAAGACTTATACAATATAGTTCTTCCCATGACACATTTTAAATGGACATAACAAGCGTGTGATGGTATGTGAGTTTATCACCACTGTGATATTTTTATTGAGAATGCTTAGATTTATACAGTCCTGATAACTTTTGTCCCTGATAACTTTTCCAATATTTTGCTTCTTCATGTCCCTATAAACAAATAAAATTTACATATAAAGTCTATTTCTTTCTATGAAAACTAATAAGTAGTAGGTAGGAAATGTTTAAGTTAAATGGAATTTAAATCTGAGTATTATTTTCCATGTAAAGTAGATCTCACTGAGCTTCATCCATCTTCTCAAATTTTTTTAAAATTTCCAAACTTGAATGTATCTACTTTAATCACACTGTACTTCCATATTTTTCTGTTTTTTTTTTTAAAATTATTTTTTAAATTGATTTCAGAAAGGAAGGGAGAGGGAGTGAGAGATAGAAACATCAATAATGAGAGAGAATCATTGATTGGCTGTCTCCTGCACAGCCCCTACTGGCGATTGACCCAGCAATCGAGCATGTGCCCTGACAGGGAATTGAGCCATGACCTCCTGGTTCATAGGTCCACGCTCAACCACTGAGCCACAATGGCCGGGCTTTGTCAGTGTTTAATTAATTGCTTAGACTTAGGACATTGGAGTAATTCTTTTACTTTTATTGGTTGGGTTATTAAAACTCTCTGGGCTTCAGTATTCCTCATAAAATGGAAGGGTTAAATCACATCATCATTCTTTCTGTACTAATTGGCTAAGATTCTGTGAGGAAACAACTATTTACTGAACACCTACTGTGTATTTATCAATATATGGCCTCTGGTAAGTTTTGAATATACGTATAAAAGAAGTTCTTTGTTTTTAAGGGTCTTCTAATCTAATGTAACACTTCTGAAATTTTAAAAGATATTACATGGTATATATATTCTTAAATGTAAAGTGCTCTGATAAACTCTCCAAGTGCTGTAAAAGCAAATAGGGGGAAAGTATTGGATTTTATATTGAGAAGAGTATTGATGAGTAAGATTGCAAGGTAGTGTGCTTTTTAATGACAAGAATCTGACCTCACTATAGCAGAAGGCGTGGGAGAAAACATGGGAAAGAGATCCGATGAAGCCATATTATGTGCCTCTTGAAAGTAGAGAGGTAGTTTGGTATTCAGATGATAAGAGGAATTGAGTAGATAGTGAAATGTGGATGAACATGGGGAGGTAGAAGCAAATTCAAGCCAGGGAGTTCCCTCAGGAGGAGAATGCTGTTACTGAACGAAAAAACTAAGTTCTGTGGTGACACAGCTGCTAGGTGTGTCACCATATTGCTTTGCCTTTCCTTAGTCTTAATTTGCAGACATTCAAATAGATAGTCAAATGTGATTTCTCCATTAAAGTGACAATTTTATATCTGAGTTTTTAGAGATTCTTGAAATATTTATTAAAATGTGGAACTGAAAAAAATAAGTGGAATCGAGGTACATTTTATATGGTTGAGGTGCATCTTATGTGCTGCTACTTTTTGCCTTTGATTTTTTGAGACTGAGATAAACAGTTTGAAGCTCTAGAAAAGGGGAAAATGTGTGTTTTTTTCTTTTTTGTTAGTGACTAAGAAATATATCAGCCGAAAGGAAGTTCTGTTTAATTTTTTAAATGTTTATCAAAATAGTTTTAAATTCTGTTCCTATTTTACTGTTGTTTTGAAAAAAAAAAAAAAGGCTATTGAATTTTCTTAATACATACTTTTAAATGAAGTGGTATTGAAAACTTGCCTTTATCTTTTTAAAATGTATTTTTCTACTTTCCTCTCACTGCAAGGCCTAGCAAATGACAAAGATTCAAAAGATTCTATGACAGAAGGAGAAAATCTTGAAGAGGATGAAGAAGAAGAAGAAGGAGGAGCTGAAACAGAAGAACAATCTGGAAATGAAAGTGAAGTAAATGAACCAGAAGAAGAGGTGATGACTTTTATTTATAGCAAATAGGTACATTTGTACTAGAGTATTTTGACTATATGAGCAAAAATTTCCTTTATAAAATAAAATCTACCCCTCAGTTGTATTATAGTAAACTAGAGGCCTGGTGCATGAAATTCATGCATGGGGGAGGGGGGTGTCCCCTCAGCCCAGCCTGCACCCTCTCCAATCCGGGACTGCTGGCTCATAATTGCTCGCCTGCTTGCCTGCCTGGTCGCCCCTAACTGCCCCCCTCCCCCTGCCCTTGCTGGCCTGATTGCCCCTCACTGCCTCCCGCTGCCGGCCAGGTCACCCTCACCCCCAACTGCCCCCTCCCTGCCAGCCTGGTTGCTCCTAACTGTGCCCCCCCTCACCTCCCCCACTGGCCTGGTCACCCCTAACTGCACCCCCTGCCAGCCTGGCCGCCCCTCATGGACCCCCCCCCCCCCCCGCCAGCCTGGTTGCCCCACGCAGCCTGCTGTTCAGTTGTTTGGTTGTCCCTCACTAACCCCCCTGCCAGCCTGGTCATAGGCAACCATCTTGTGAGGGTGTGAGGGTTAATTTGCATATTATCTCTTTATTCTATAGGATATAATTAATAGTATCTCTGGATTAATTAAGGGTTTTTTAAGAAATAAATACTGATCATAGGATTGTTTTTATTATTTAATCAGAGAGGAAGGGAGAGGGAGAGAAAGATAGAAACATCAATGATGAGAGAGAATCATTGATCAGCTGCCACACTGAGGATCAAGCCCACAACCCAGGCATGTGGCCTGACCAGGAATCAAACCGTGACCTTCTAGTTCATAGGTCGACCCTCAACCACTGAGCCACACCAGCTGGGCTGTTTTTATTAAGACTATCTTTTTAAAGTAGTTTTAGATTTATAGCAAAATTGAGGGGTAGGTAAGGAGACTTCCTGTGTACTCCATGCAGTATCCCAGACATGCACAGCCTCCTCCTTCAATCTCCTTCACCAGAGTGGTACATTCACACATTGATGAACCTACAATGTACAAGTTCTACATTGACACATCATTAATCATCCAAAGTCTGTAGTTTACATTAGGGTTCATTCTTGGTGTTGTATAGTCTATGGACATGTATTATTATGGTTAGGATTTTTATTTAGTAAGCAATTTGAAGAAAAAAGTTGTTTGATCTCCTGTGTATCTTAATCTCACTTTTGAATATGAACTTTTAACCTGTGGGTTTTATGAAAAAAAATTACTGACTACATATTAATGAACTTAGCTTTTTTTCTCTCAGATATAATGGTATATGAAATCTGAAATTCATCATGCAGTATGATAACATGCCCTGTTGTTTTTATGACTCTATTAGGCTAAGCCATATGAAATTGATCTTCTACCATTTGGACCTACCAAAATGTCATTTTTTATATAGGTTAAGCTAAGAGTTTTAATTATTTCCTTTTTACTTCTAAACCTGCTTAAGTTTTAAAAGTTTCAGCTAAAATAATAGAATGTATGAGATTTGCTTCATGATCTGGAGGTAGACTGGGGAATGTTAGGGGTATGGAAGAAACTAGAAACTGATCATAAGCTAATAGTTGTTCAGTTGTGAAATGCGTAACTAAGGGTTCATTAAGTATTCTGTCTCTATTATATATACTTAAATTAGAAAGTTAAAAAATAAAAAGCAGGATGCATAAGAATAAAAAATAATGAAAATAAAATTTAAACCTTGGAATTAGCACTTTCTCATTTGTTTTAGTTTAAGCATAAGTTTATAATTATTAAGGTTAATATTAAGGTGTATTTGTGTGTGTGTGTGTTCCTTGGGTGCTTAAAGCATTTAGGAGAGTATGATAATTTAGAAGTGTTATTTAAACTTTTCTGAGCTTTGGGTTTTTCATGTATAAAAATGGGGACAGTAAAGCTTATCCTTCCTTCTTTAGAATTGGGTAAAACAAAAACAAAATGAAGTATGTGAGAGCACCTTCCAAACTGAGATGCTTTTATGCAGTGTAGTGCTTTATAAAATTCTTTTTTCTTTTTTTTTTCTTTGTAGTGCTTTATAAAATTGAGTCACTGCTTTCAACTGGTAATGATGTTAAAATGAATTATTGCTTTTCTTTGCAGAATTGGATGGATATTAAAAACCAATTATGACCAATTCAGGCTCTTAAGTTAGTTAGGGAGGAGGAAAATACACAAGGTTCAGGAAACCCATTCTTTGTGGAATTCATGGAAGAGATTCTACAAAGGATCTTTGTATTATTAGGTCAGTGGAAGATAGTGAAATGGGATTTCAGCTGCTGGTATGTAGTAACTGTTGCCCGCTGACTTTGCCCTACATTTGGGAATAATAAACAATTATACAGACGTTTTAAAATCATTTTAAGGCATGTAAAATGTAATAACCCTTTCCAAAATGTTTTAATCATCTAATGTTAAATTTCAGGAGGGTTCTGATAATGATGAGGAGGAAGGAGAGGAAGATGAGGAAGAGAATACAGATTATCTTACGGATTCAAATAAGGAGAATGAAACTGATGAAGAAAATACTGTATGTATGGCTGAAAATTTGCTTCTTGAAATTGTGCAACATTTTCATAGTATTTCAGTTTTATTTTTTATAATTATTGAAAACTATTTCTTTAGGTGTTTATTTTCAGTTTGTTTTCCTAAATACTTTTTTTTAACAAGTTCTTTTAATATTTAATAATGTTATATATTTTACTCAACTCATTCCTTAAGTATGTTAAACAAGTTAAGTTATCAATACAAAAGTCTCTGTTATACAAAACAATGTTACAATTTCTGGTCTGATTTCTTATTTTTTGTTTTAATAAGGAGGTGATGATTAAAGGAGGTGGACTTAAGCATGTACCCTGTGTAGAAGATGAGGACTTCATTCAAGCTCTGGATAAAATGATGTTAGAAAATCTTCAGGTATGAAATGTTGTTCTAGTTCAGAATATCTTCTCAATATAAAACATTGCAGCACATTCAGTTCTGGTTAATAGGAAGGTCTCTACTATCTAAATATTTGCCTCTGCAGCATTTTCCTTATTTGTACAGTTTGCAGCTGCCAGTACTTGGATTTCATGTCCTGATTTATACCTTTCTTTAAGATAGTGTGGGAATAAATATAAGACCTGGAATAGAGTAATTTCATTGTACCAACTTTCACCTTTTCTTTCTGAATCATCTCTAAGACCCTTTACTTGCAGTTTGTTTAGGAGTCATACTTTGCAGAAGAAAAGTATTTAGGGAAATTTAATTTTGTAAATTTCTAAGTTTGATATATAATTTGAATAACATAAATATTTAGAGGAATATTAGTTATTTGATGTTTAAAGAAGTGTTAATTGTTTAATGTATTCATGACATTAATACACTGGATTTTAGAAAAAGCTCCATCATGCCAGTAATTTAGAGTAATTATGTTTTCCTATAGAGTTGAAATCCCATAGACTGTTTACTTGAGCCCTATACATACTAGCTGTTGTTAAACACTTTGGTGACTTGACAAGAGTGCCTTTGTTGGAATGGTGGGATGAAAGCTACTTGGGGTGGGTTTAATGGAAAATGAGAAGGGACGAGGTGAAAATGATGGCTAACAGATGTAGCTAACTCTTAAGGAGTTTTACTAGAAAGGGAAGAGAAATGGGGAGGTAGCTAAAGAAGGTCAGAGTTAAAAGAGGAGGATTATTATTGAGATTAAAGATACTAGGAAAAAATATTAGAGTCTGTATACTGGTGGGGAATAATCGTTTAGAGAAAAAATAATGGATTTTACTTATATTGATGCTACTAAGGCTGAAAGCTATGATAATGTACAAATTACTATTATAGGTATAGTAGGCCAATTTGCTTCTTGCTACCTATATAAAAATTTGTTGATATATCTAGAAAGCTCTTAATTTAGTAAATAAATCTTATGTCACTTAGGAGCACAAATCAAATAAAACAATCATTATGATCTACGAGAGGCCCGGTGCACGCAATTCGTGCACGGGTGGGGGGGGCGTCCCCTCGGCCTAGCCTGCACCCTCTCCGGTTTGGGACCCCTTGGGGGATGTCCAACTGCCCATTTAGACCTGATCCTGGGGATCGGGCCTAAACCGGCAGTCGGACATTCCTCTCACAATCCTGGACCGCAGGCTCCTAATCGCTCACCTGCCTGCCTGCCTGCCTGGTCACCCCTAACTGGGCCCCCCCCCCCCCCCCGCCGATGGGGGAGTCAGTCCTGGGTCCCGGTGTCCCGCAGCGGGAATCAGTCCTGGGTCCCGGTGTCCCGCAGTGGGAGTCAGTCCTGGGTCCCGGTGTCCCGCAGCGGGAGTCAGTCCTGGGTCCTGGTGTCCCACAGCGGGAGTCAGTCCTGGGTCCCGGTGTCCCGCAGCGGGAGTCAGTCCTGGGTCCCGGTGTCCCGCAGCGGGAGTCAGTCCTGGGTCCCGGTGTCCCGCAGCGGGAGTCAGTCCTGGGTCCCGGTGTCCCGCAGCGGGAGTCAGTCCTGGGTCCCGGTGTCCCACAGCGGGAGTCAGTCCTGGGTCCCGGTGTCCCACAGCGGGAGTCAGTCCTGGGTCCCGGTGTCCCGCAGCGGGAATCAGTCCTGGGTCCCGGTGTCCCACAGCGGGAGTCAGTCCTGGGTCCCGGCGTCCCGCAGCAGGAGTCAGTCCTGGGTCCCAGTGTCCCGCAGCGGGAGTCAGTCCTGGGTCCCGGCCGCAGTAGCGTGACGGTGGGAGGGATCTGTGGACCCCGGCTGCCCGTGGCACAGCAGCGGGAGGGAGCTGTGGGAATGGAGCCATGCTGTGATTGGACTGGCTTCATAGTTCCTCCCCCCCCCTCGTCCCCACCCCCGGCCCCACAGGCCCGGGGAACCAGAGCCATGCTGCGATGGGACTGGACCCTATCCAAGGGGTCCCAGATTGTGAGAGCATGCAGGCTGGGCTGAGAGACACCACCCCCTCCCAAGTGCGTGAATTTTCATGCACAGGGCCTCTAGTTTATAGATAATTTACAAATCAAGATTCATCTAACATGATCCTTTCAAGTTTTAAGTAAAAAAGTTTATAAATCTTATGAACCTAGGAGAATTTCAAGAAAATCTAACAAATTAGAACTTAGAAATAAAAAACAATAAAATCTTTATTACCATTTTGCTTGATTTGCAAGTCTTTTGCAAATATTGAGCCTTTATTAAAAGACTATTTAAATTGTAGTAAAGCCATTTGAAAACCTTCATGGCCTTTCAGCATTACCTGCTTAGCTTTGAATAATCATATTTAGCTTTTTCCTCATTTGTGCTCCATTCATCAGACATAGAGGTTTATTTGGAGTTCCCTAAATGGCATTGTGCTGTTTCATATCCTTAATTTTGTACCTGTTTTTTCGGTGCCTAAATTTCCTCTATATCCCATCGGCTCAGAAGAAGTCGTATGAGGCCTTTAATGTTGTCAAATGTCCCATTTTTATTCAAAGTTTTGTGAAATCTTAGCACCTATCCATTCCCAATCAGTCAACTCCATCTCCAGCACAGCTTATATAACTTGGATGAATCATATTTAATTAATGAGTTCTTTGAGAGTAGAGACTGTTCTATTAATATCTCCAAGCCTAACACAGTAAGTCTTCAGTGAAGATTTGTTTAAATAAATTGGTTGGTAAATCTAGTGTAAATATTAAAAATAATTGATGTTAACAAATAGGAACTTAATCTGAGCATTAATAGATTCCATTTATTTGTAAATTTGAATTGAGTACTTGCTGTGTGTAAAGCATCACTATAGAACACTCGGGAAAAGGGCATATACAGTGATGAAACCCACCAGTCTTGGGCGGGGAGACTCACAGATAAACAGGCAGTTATGACATACGAAAATTATGAGGGAAGGTGTATGCTGTGATTATGAATGAAAGGGCACAGTACATTAGAGGAATAGGGAAATTTAGTAGAAGCAACAACATTGTGTGTTTGGCATGGAGGGGCTGGAGTGATAACCAGGAGCCAAGTCACAGTTCTTCACGGGTTAAGGGTTTTGGGGCCAGTGGTTTCATCTGCATTTCACAAAGATTACTCAGACTCTAATGATTGTTCTTGAAGAAATATAACACTGAATGAATTGTTTGCAGTTTATATTGACATATATCGGTGTGCCTTGGAGTATTTATATTTTTTCATTTCTGTCTTTAAGCAACGAAGTGGCGAATCTGTTAAAGTGCACCAACTTGATGTTGCTATTCCCTTGCATCTCAAAAGTCAGCTGAGGAAAGGGCCCCCACTTGGTGGTGGAGAAGGAGAGGCAGAATCTGCAGATACGATGCCATTTGTCATGTTAACTAGAAAAGGCAATAAACAACAGGTAAGTAACTGCCCACTGTTTTCATAATTGATAGTTATCAAGTATAAGGAATAACTATTTTTCAGGTTCTAAATTGATTTTTGCCTACAAGGGGAAAAGAATTGCCAGTATTCAGTGGTAGAAATAATTTCATCTAGTATATATTCAGAAGACACATCTCTGACTTGTACAGAATGGTATTTTTGAATGGAAAGGACATGTATTTCAGTAGGAAAGGTTCCTAGGTATGCTCATAGTGGGAAAGGAAAAGATGACAGATACAGCTCAAGAAAATGCTTAGGCCCTGCCCAGGTAGCTAAGTTGGTTAGAGCGTTGTCCCTATACACCAAGGTTGCGGGTTCCATCCCCAGTTAGTGCATATACAATAACCAACCAATGAATGCATAAATAAGTGGGGCAACAAATCGATGTTTCTTTCTCTCTCTTGCTCTCGCTCTCTCGCTCCCCCCCCCCACACACCCTCTTCCTTCCTCTAAGAAAAAAATGAGTAAAAATTTTAAAAAATGAAATATGTTGATAATGAAAAAAAAGGAAAATGCTCAATTATTACGGTTTTTCTTAAAAATAATTGTTTTTTGACCCTGAATACTTCTCCATTCTTCTTAGATTGCTTCCCTCTTCTTTCCTGTACTTCACAGATGGCCCTCAGAATCATTTCTCTGACTATTAAGCTGTTACTTCAGGGATTCATACATTGACAGCTTACATCCTGCTGAGGGAGATAGACAAACATCATATACTTGCAGATAGTGAAAAGTGCTATGAAGAAAATAAAGCCCAGCTCTCAGACACAACTCTAAGATATATCATGCATTACCAGTGCTGTAAGAACATTTTTGAAATCAAGCTGCTGCTTAGAGTTCATAGAATCTTGTGATAATTGACAGCATTTTCCTGTTTAGTGGTATGTAAAATAATCTTATAATAGAATCTTAGATTCTATGAAATAGGGTAGCTACCACAGCTTCTCTTAGAGTCCAATACCTGGCTCCCACACTCATTCAAATAGTCATTTAACAGATATTTATTGTTTACTTGCTACACCATGCACTATTCTATGTGCAGAACATACAGCAGGCAAGCAAAGTCCCTCCTCTCTTTGGGAGATTTCATTCTCTTTGTGGAAGGCAGACAATAAAATACATAATGTCAGGTTGGTAAATTGCTATGAAGAAAAATAAAGCAAGGTAAGAGGATAGAAATCGACTGGGTTGGGCCATGAGAGGGAGATTGCTATTTTAGGTGGATGATCAGGGAAGACCTCTAATAAGGTATCTCCTATCTGGAAGGGATATTCTTTTTTTTTTTTTTTTTTTTTTCATATATGTTATTGATTTTTTACAGAGAGGAAGGGAGAGGGATAGAGAGCTAGAAACATGGATGAGAGAGAAACACCGACCAGCTGCCTCCTGCACGCCCCCTACTGGGGATGTGCCCGCAACCAAGGTACATGCCCTTGACCGGAATCGAACCTGGGACCTTTCAGTCCGCAGGCTGACGCTCTATCCACTGAGCCAAACCGGTTTTGGCTGGAAGGGATATTCTGTTCCCTCCCTACCAGTGCACCCTCAAAGAGATGATTGCCTAAATTTTATCTCTGCTTTTGTTACGTAATTTCGTATTTACACAAAGGATCAAAGTTGCACAGTAAACCATTATTTTGCTGTAGTGCAGGTAAATCTTGTGATTCAAGAACTATATGTTAATTAGAATGTGGAATGAACGCTGGAAAGGATTTATATCATGACTCATTTAATAGTTAACTTTGACTTATGTTCAGAGCCCTGCTGTAACTTTTTCAGACACTGTGTTCATAATTCCTTTACAGTCATAAGGTCTCCCTTCATTCTCCAGTTATGGTGCGTTCAGGAAAGTTTCACCCTGTTTCACCCTCAGGTCAAGGTTAAATTCTCGCTTGTCCTCCACTCATTCTCTGGAAAAATGAGGAATTCTTTGAACTTTGCACAATTGCTGTCCTCAGTGCACATGGAACTGCTAGTTTACCACAGTTACCAGGATATTCAAAGTTCAGACTTTTTGCTTTTCTTGGGACTAAGTTCTCTGTGATCGACTTCTATTTCTGTCATCACATTTTAGGTCTGCTTCATTTTATTTTTCTTTAAAAGCTTTCAGTTCTTAATATCAGATGTTTGGGCGCCATAAAAGGGTGTTCCTCTCCTTTCCCCCTTCCCTCCCCCCTCTCTCCTCCCCTATACCCTCTTCCACCTCCACCTATCCTCACCCCCAATCACCACACTGTTGTGTCCATGAGTTTCTTCTCTATTTTTTTCTTTTTTGCTCAATACCTCTATCTCCCCAACACCCTTGCCACCCAGCAGAACTGTCTGTCTGCTTTTTGTTAGTCTGTCTCTATTTTGCTTGTTAGTTCAGTTCATTAAATTCCACATATGAGTGAAATCATATGTTGCTTATCTTTCTCTGCCTTGTATTTCAATTAGCATAATATTCTCCAGGTCCATCCATGCTGTTGCAAAGAGTAAAATTGTCTTCCTTTTTATGGCTGAGTAGTTTTCCATTGTATAAATGTACCATCGCTGTTAAAAAGGTGTGTTTTTTATTGTGAAGGGCAATACGTGACAACTTTAGTTAGCAATACCTTGGTTCCTGTTCCCTTGTAGCTCTTGCAGCTACTGAAGGAATATAATTACACAGAGTAAATAAGTTTTTCATTTGTCCCTTCCTTTTGTGAGGCACACATGAAAATTCATTATACCTTTGTCAACTTGTTTACCCCATATGACCTTTTCAGAATGGATAGGCATAAATGAAATAAAAAACCTCTCTTAAAAATACTTTTGAGCTTTGAACAATAAATGTATTTCAGCAGACTTAAATTCTAACTCATATGGTTCAAAATAAGACAGTGTGCTTATTTCTTAAAAGGAATATTTTTAGTTTAAACTGGGTAAATTATATACTGTGTAACCCATGTAACTTTATACAAAATGAGTAGAAGTCCTTCTTAAAATGTGAAATTTTGTTTAATTTTTAAGAAAACAGTTTTATTGAACTTTATTAAAAAACATTCTCAAACATGAAATGAGAGTTCAGAATACTTGGTCATTAAGTACATTTTCAACTCAAACTTTATTTGGAATTTTGGAAAAGGTTCAACTTTATGAACATTATTTGAAGAAACATCACTGGTCTTTTGTGGTCTGAAAAAGAAAATATATTTTGTTCAGGTTTTTATTTCTTTATTTGAGTTTTAGGTGTTGGCCCTTTTGGTGCAACGGTTTTTCTAGAAATGTGAAATGTGTTGCCTTTATAGGAATCGTTGGTTCTTAAGTGAAAGATCTCTTTGTGTACAAATTTGTGCTCAGAAATAACTTTCTCCTGTAGTCATTAGGAAAATAAAAATTTATACCACTGAGGTGAGTAGGTAGAAAGAAAGAAGGATAATTCTATTGATAATTTATTTCTAGGTTTAAATATTTATAAATTAGAATACTGAGTTGAAATAAAATGTTTTAAATTAATAAAATCATGATGTTTTAAAGCTATTTAATTATTTTAAACAAATGCACAATATATTTATTATAGTTTAATACTTGTAAACAACCCTTTTTTCAGTTAATATTTATAAGGAATCATTATTTGTTTTACATATCTTTTGACTGGAGTAACTGATATTATCTGTCATAGTAACTTGGGATTATGTATATGTGTTTGGATACATATATGTATTTTTTCCCAATTTCAGCTACAGTTATGAAGTAGCTTTATTTTTAAATTTATTTATTTTTAATATA